>NW_027286292.1:27205496-27422996 GCF_022747635.1 Hetaerina americana
CCATAGCAGGATGCGTACTGATTGTATGGATATCCAGACATCAAAATGGTGGCTCTAGCCTTACCCACCGTCACGCTAGGCGGAGACGTAATTCACTTTCTATTGAGGCCTCAGATATAAACACAGTTGTGAGCAAGCATTCCATTATGTAACCAATTTGTCACCCATCCTTGTCCCGATTTCGTATTGCTCTTCGCCCACTACACGGCCCTGTAATCGTTTCTCCTCAATTCATTTCTGGCCATTGCAAAGTTTGATTTTCTTTTACGACAACGGAAACATAGGAAGTTTTGAATAAGTCATACACACAAACCGATTACCATATATGCACGGATTTACAAAATGAACCAACGCATGACTGGATGGATTGATGGATTCGAAACATTTCAGAAAGAGTTAGTGATATCAATCACCTACCTTCGACGTTTTGCCTTCGTATTTTTGGGTTTCATTCCTTGGAGGAGCGATTGATTAGAACAACGTGTAAGGCTCTCGACGCTTCCTACAGGCGATCAAGCTCGATATACGTTGGTAACCATGAAGAATATTCTGTTCATAGTTATTGCGATTTTTCTGAAACTATTTGCCTTCCATATTTTCTACCTTTGTGTGAAGGACCAGGTAAACTCTAAAGCTTTTCAGGATATCCTTTCAAGACATCAAGTCCAATATGCATCACAGTATAGCTTCCTCACAAACAGAAGTTTCCTTTGGTTCAATGTGGCCTGATTGTTTTGATCTATTGTCTATTCTACTATAAGCGTTATATAAATGTGCAAGAGGACAACAGTAAAGAGGTATCTGGAAAATAAGCAGAACTAATAACACATGCCTATGTAAATTAACTCAAAAAGGTCTGGGTGTGCTCCATAATGACTATTTTTCTAAATGAATTTTGCAATAGGTATTCATTTGAATGAAGTATACTACCATAAAGTTAATACGCGACGTTCAACTTACTAATTGGTGGCTATTTAAATGCGAAAGATTCACCAAGTGCAATAGGAAGCAAATCTTCGCATATTAAACGGGTTTGAAGATTATTGTTAAGAAGGACGCATGAGAAAAAATCTTCTGACACTCGATTGATTGTGGTCCAAGCAAGGCAGCGACACCCTTTACTTACGGTATACTATAGTTGACACTGATGGAAACCAATAGGCAATACGCGTTTCCAATGAATTCACCCGGATATTATGAAAATTCCACACCCAATGAACGATCATTTTTATGTCAACTATCTCATTTCACACTTTCAGAACGCATCGTATTAATAAAAATGAACCGCGCTTTTTCCAATGGAAGGGCCATGATTAAAATTAATTAGACAATCCGCAGGTGATAATTGGAGTCCATATTCCAGCCATCAAGGAAAAAATATATTTCATGATTAATAAAAAGAGAATGATAAGCAAAACTAACTGCAGGCAGAAATGTTTTACGAGGTATTCCTATGGGAAAAATTCCAAGAGCTTACATGACCTATACAACTTGTGGCAAATGTGAGAAACAATTAAACGATCTAACAAACGTAGAAAATGAATTAAATAAAAGTAGCGTTAAATTCAGTGAGTGGAGAAAAAGGTGGGGATAAATTTTATCATTCGCTAGATGAAATAAATGAAAACTTCATTGGAATTGATGACAATTAAACTTCAACAAAATAGGAAAAAGGCAAAATACTGGAAAAAAATCAAAAATAATGGGACTTGGGACCCATTTAATAATACGTACTTCACCAAACATGCAACCAAATAGCGTATTGTTTTTATAGCAACTTTGCATGATCCCGTTCCTTGTCAATTTCTGCATTTCCCTTATTGTTCCTTGTAACAACCATTTCCTTATGTTCCCATAATAGTTCACACATGGCTTTCCTCTGCAATATTTCTCCACTATGGTATTTCCACTGCAATATTTCTTAAATAATGGTCTTTCGTGAGTTATTGTGACTGAGGTATGTCCAATTGGTTTTCCTCTTATTCTTGTTTAGTGTCCTTCCTTGGCTTCTCTCCGAAACTTCATGAATATGTCTATTGAAGTTACTATTCATATGTCAATATATACTCTATTTTCGCTAACCCTCAGCAGCATCCAAATCAATTATCATTTCCAATTTTAAAATGTTCTTGAAAACTATGCTAATTAGAACTCATGTAATAAATTCAAAAAGCGTTGAACGGTTATTTGGTAAATTCCGTCATGGGATAATATACCTTAAACCCACCAAAGTAATCACCCCAGAGGTTTGTTTGATAAGTAAGAGTATGAACAAGCTCGTGCTACGAGTAACGGCGTGTTAAATTCACACACATCAGGGTATAAAAAATAAGTCACTTTCTATGTTCCGCTTGTGGTTTCCCGGGTAGAAAAGGCGGTTAAAAAGAGAGATACCCATAAAAGCCAACTGGAATTGAACCCAGTTATAGGGGGGCCCTGGGTGAATTGTATTGAAACAAACGCTGCAAAAGATTTGCATGACCGCAGATTCCTGTGTAGGTGTCGCGCCTGGCTTATCCTCAAATGTGTATGAATCTCATTGGACATATTCAACCTGTTCTTTGAATGCCCTCTGTGCTGTGATTAAAAATTAAAATGAGCAATCCGATTGGAGCTTTAGTTAAAGGGGCTTTTTTTACTAAAAAATAAATTAAATCACATTTCAGCTCAATTGATCGTATGGAAAGTGTGGAAAGTTTTAGGGCACTGAGCGCAACGAATGAGTCAATTTTTAATTTATGCGAAAATGGCACCCTATGATGTGACAAGTTGGTTGTAAATGTGAAGGGAGAACCTCTCAAAGGAAACTTGGGATTTATAAAAATTTTCTCCAGGCATCGACGGATTCCTTTATATACGCAGAAGGGCCAGCCCAGAAGCCTTGGCCCTTTTTAAAAAGAATCAACCGTTTTAAAATACATGGCCAGTACACAAACCTTACCGATTCACCCGTGATCCCTGTTAGGGATGTGCATATGTATGAGAGTAACGTACCTTGCAACAACACCAATCGGCAACCGATTAAACTATAAAATTTGCCGAAATAAATATTAATATGTGCATGCGTACATTTTTGCTCGCGGTTCAGAATCAATGGGAAAAGGACAGGATACGGGGCATGAAACCGATGATCAAAAGAAGACGATGAGGGTGATTTCAAAGTGGAAAATGAATCTCTCCTCTGACGTACGCATATCGTCAACACTTTGGCCTCTAAACAATCCAATTTTCAATTTATCTGGCGTGGGCTACTGCCACTCCTAACCAGATTTATTTAGAAAGATAGATAGTTAATAGGTTCAAGTTAACCTTGCAGAGTGAAAAGGGGAGTATACATATATACAGCAAGTATACGAGTACAAGTGTATACATATATATGAACATACACTTGTATAGAGATAAGAAATAGATTCACCCGTTCAGTAAGTCAACTGTACGCAATTCATCGAAAAAGATCCCTCATCGGTTGAGCGGCATTCTCATGTGCTTTTGAACATGAACGTTTTTCGTCAGCAGACGCAATTCGCAATTTTTTTCTGCTGGAAAAATTTTATTTACCTTTAAATCAAAGAGACATACTGTCTGACGAGGTGTATTAATGGTAATTGCTTTGCATGGTTTTGAACTATTAAGAAACCTTTTAAGTACGAGTAAAGAAAGGATGTGATATTGTGTTCTCCAAAATATAATGAAGTATTATATCCGATGGATATAACTATCAATTAAAATAATTATCAATATTCATTAATATAATTAATATAATTATATTAATGGATAAAACTAGAATATTATCTTAAGATACCATAATGAGTTATGCTAATTTCTGTTGAATGTTCTGTGAAATGTACGTGCATCCCATGGAACGTCTTCCATCGCACATCGTTTTTTCCAATTAATGACACCTAACAGTACCCATGGTAATTACAGCTGGCACGCATACCGTAAGCCAGTTGCAGCATAACTACAAGAAATACGTTGTGTACATGAGTTTCCCATATCAAGGACGTGTGAGTCATTTCCAGAGATTGTTATATCTTATTCGTAGATAGTACCGGTGCATACGCATTTAAGAAATGGAACATTCTTAACATTGAATCTCAACAGATTTCTCAATAGGAGAAATATTTTTGCACATGATGCGTTTTAAAATTTTAGCATATGCACTGGTTTGAAAAATATCATTCAGACTTATTCATGATTATTAGTCAAATATCCTATTTATTATAATTAATATTTTCTGATAACAGGTTATTATTATCATTTCTGTTATTAATTTAACAATATGTGTTCTTCTCTTAAACGTGCTTACAGCATTTTCTATCAGTTTTATTTCACATTAAGGAATAAAACTCCCACGTCTGCCGTAAATACATATTATTAGGTAATACGCCGATTAAGGCAGGTTCTAACAAAACACAATCCAAAATTCTACTCTACAAAAGTCCCTCTTCATCTATGGGTGCTATTCTCTTCCCTTCATCCCATCCAAAATCCCTATCCTATTCCTGCCCTTTCAGTGTTTGCCTACCATTCTTCCTTATATTACAGTTTTCAACATCCCCTGCCGAACAATAATCTTTTCATCCATTTTTCCTGCCTCATTATGTTTTTTTATGCCCCTACGACTTTGACCATTTTGGTCCAAAACACTTCTGAGATACATAAACTGTTCCACCTGCCCTAGTTTCTACCCTTCTACTTCAATCTTAACCTTTGCCTTTCTCTTTCTTGTTACTGTATAACCTTTGTTTTATTTACATTGACTTTCATCCCCTATCTATCGCACCTAATTTCCAGTTCACTCGGCAATGCTTGCAAACTCTTGGCTGACTGGCAAATCAGAGCTTCGTTATCAGCAAACCAACATTCATACTTACCTCCAGTTCTTTTCATGTCTTCTTAATCATTTCTTCCGCATATACGTTGAACAGGATAGATGATAAGGTAAAACCTTGCCTTACACGTCTTCCTATCACTGCCCACCCGAACTCTCCGTTCCCCATCTGAGCAGTCTGAAACATGTACAAGTTGAGGATTAGCCTCCTGTCTCTCTATTCCTATTTTCTGCAATATACTCATTAGTTTTTCCCGATTTCTCTCTATCAAACACTAGATTTAAGCTGGATCTTCAACTACGTCATTTTCTTGTTCAATGTCTAAGCTTGTTGGCCTAAGTTCTTTACCATACAGTTCTTGCATAGTATATTCCTTCCATCTCTCTTGGGTCTACTCTATTTCAACTATTATCTTACCCGACTTATCTCTGACTGTTAACACAGATTTCCCTTTCTTATTTTCCAGCCTTCTTGTATAGCCCACCCATTTCACCCTTCCTCTGGAAACTTTCGATATCCTCGCACTGCGTCCAACATGATAATTTTTTAATTTGTTGCCGTCTCAATTTATTATTTATATCTTTGTACTTCCCTCTGCCAAACTTTGTGTTTACATACTTCCATTTCATTCTCTCCTTTATTATTCCATTCATGTCATCCGTGTTTCATTGTTTCCTTGTCCTTTTCACATTAACACTTTGCCGGCCCAGGTGGCAGCGGGTTAATGTCCTTGTCTGCCAACCCAAGCCGCGGGTTAGATTCATGCTTACGTGGATTTTCTTCAACCTAGGGCTTGGTTAAATGTAATTTCTAAGGGTTAGATGGAATACTATAAGTCTCAACCTCACCCAATTAGGTCGATAAACAAATTAATTACTAACGATTCCTATAGTTTATGTGGTATTTTATATCCATTTTTTTATGTATTTCCATTTTTCCTCGATAGTACTCAGCTATTTTCCTTTACTCATGATTTTCTCTACATCCTGCTGGTACTCCTTCCTTGTCAATCTATTTAATGTCTCTACATTCCATTTCCTAACCCACCGCCCCTGTCTTATCCTTTTGAAACTGACGCTACATTTCATAGCAACTAAATTGTTATACGAGTCCGCATCCGCTCCCGGGAAGCTGTGCAAATAGATCACACTGTTCCTAACCCTATGCCTAACCAGAATATAATCTAACTGATACCTTTTTGAGTTACCTGGTATTTTCTATGTATGCCTTTTTTGGAGTCTAAACCAAATGTTGGTAATAACTATCCCCGGTGTCCTGTGCAATTCAATTGCTTTATTACCTCGATAATTCCGCGGGACTAAACCGTAATCCCCCACCTCATCACCATCTCTTCATTCACCTATCGTCCCATTTCAATCTGCCATCATTAACCAATATTTTTCTGCAGGAACGCAACCAATTATATCCTCTAACTGATCGTACTTCCTATTGACTTCCTCTCCCTTATGACAGCTCTGTGGAATGTATACAGGTACAAGAACATGTATCTAAAAAATGATCATGTTCGTCCGTTATGCTCTTACTTCTACAAGTAATATTCCATCCGTTTCTTCTTCTACATTGACTCCGCAATATCCTATATTTTTATTCAATATTATGGCAATCCCTTATTGGCTCTCTTCCCCTCGGCTGTATATTATTCTATCGCTATCACTTCCATAATCCCCGTTATCCTTTAATCTCACCTTGCATAAACCTAAAATATCTTTACCTCCTTCCATCTCTCGCTTTAGATTCTCTAACTTTCCTGCAGTCAACATAGTCCTAATATTCCAAGTTCCTAATCTAACTAATTTGGTCTTCTACTTCTTCTGCGTCTTCTGTTCTGCTGCTGTCGGTTTTACTTTTTTTTCCTTTAATATAGTTTCGTGAGACGCGACCGCGGAAGCCTTGTCTCTCCCACTGCCAGGCACAGGATACACGGCCGATTGGGCCGAGTCTCGCAGTACCAGGACTCCCATATTCTCAATTCTCTCTATCATAAAAGTCTTGGGAATATTAATTAAGCTGGTTTCCCGTGTCTTCCTCGATGGTGTTTTTAACGTGACACCATCTATCACTTAATGGCGGCCCCACTGGGGCCAGACGCCTTTGCAAAATCACTGCCCTAATACCTGGGCAATTTATAACCTTAACCAACATCTCAATTCAATTTTGTGGGTCTAAAAGGGAATTGGATTAAAATGGCAGTACTTAGCAGAATGATTGGAGTGGAAGGAAAACCGAACGATGATACGCAAGGAATTACTTATGAAAAAGTTGCTTAGGGGTAGCAATGTTAGGTAAATGAATTTAAAACCTTCTGAAATTTTCGGTGAGAGTTGATAAGTTGGAGGTTGAAGTTTCACTTATCGGAAGTTACGCATGCTTTAATGTTGGTTTTATTCATGCTATAACTCAGCCTCGAAGTTTTAAGTTTGGAGTTTCCGAGCGTAGAAGACACGTTCAAGAGCGACTGAAAAAGGCTTCACCCTGGTACTGCTTCATTCATGCAACATCAATAAACACTGACGTAAAACTAAATTATGTCGTGAAAGCGAATTTATAATCAGAGTATTCCAGGCAAAATGAAATTTTAAGAAGTCACTACAGATTGTCGGGTTCCTGAACATTTCCGAGAGCGAAAAGGGGAAGGCTTCGCTAACCCGGCGAGGAAATCTCATTCGATGAAACGCGTGCTTGTCCGGATATAAGCGCCGCCCCCTGGTAGTCATGAATTGTAGCGTCCAAGTCAAAAAATAAGGTAGAGGTGGCAAGTTAGGATAAGACATGTAGAAACATTAACTGGATTGATAAGGATGGGGCATGCTGTGGAGAAAATCATGAGTGAGGGCAAGGAGCTCAGTACTATCGAGGGAAATTGGAATATGTCAAAAAATGTATATGAAAACCAGCAAAACACACTGTGGGATCTATTCAATATCTATATCTATATAATACTCCGTAAGCCTCTGAATGGGCGTGTAGCCATCCGTAAAAGAGAATAAAATCACATGAAAAATCAAACAAATTGATGCCAATTTACATTCCACAGAGGCGTATATATTCATTAACAAACCTTTTTAAATTACTTCCATGAAAATACATACATATACTGTCAAATAACAAACACATGCACACGCACCTACGAATAAACCTTCATCTACATAATACCCCGGAAGCCGCCGCAATGGCGTGTGGCGGGGGGTGTTAGGTCACCAACCGTAAAAAGGAACAATACAACATGCAAAACAACAACGTGGAAAATTGCACCCACAGCAGCGCACACACTCATGCAAAAATCCCTTCATCCAACACTCATGCAAACACATACCGCAAACCAACAAAAAACTGCACCCCAGGATGCAGCACGAAAGCCATCCTACAACACGCAAGTCAGGACACAACAAGCAAGAATGTGAAACATCACTACCACATGAACATGCACCACAAAACACTCTACCCCCCGAGGAGACTCTAAAAGGCAGGGAATGCGACCCAACGATTGCAGGTAGCAGGAATTTCCCCCCTTGGAGAGGGACGAGGGATTGAAAGGGAGAATACCTTATGTCTACGCAGCGTTTAATGATGTCCTGGCTCGTAAATCGAATGTCTTTACTATTTCTATAATGACTTTGATTTCTTAATATTATCATTAATGATTGTCGAGGGTAAGAACGAATATTTGTATCCATCTGTATTGGAGTCTTATCATTGTGGTCTAACCTATCCAAATAAGGTGGGGTCATAGTAGTTTCTTTGTTAAACTAGTATGTTCTAAACTTCTCTAAAAGTCTGAATTTTGCATTTTCTCTCAACATCATTAGCGGTTTCCAGCCTGATTCCTGTGAAAGGTCTGTTACACTCGTATTCCGATCGTTTTAATTAATGAAGCATCTGGCAAATTTTCACAAATTTTTATCTTATTCCTTTCGCAGCACTTTCTCCCAAAGATCCCAAACATTTGCGGTGTTTTCCAAGTGTGTCCTAAATAGAACGATATAATACCTCTTGTTAACGTTCTCATTACATTTCCCCACCACTCGCTTATTGAGGCCGAGTTTCACTAAAACGGATCCGCATATTGTCCTGATATGTGCTCCTCATGAAAGGCGTGGAGTTAGTATTGCTCCCAAATATTGGAAATGATCTGCCGTAGTTATTACTGAACCTTATATTTCATCATATTTGTCCTTCCCATCACTTCCTTTCTTCCAAAATTTCAAAACTGCGCATTTTTCTATACTAAGTACCAATCCACGTACTTTGCACCAATCCAATATTTGGTCTAAGTACCTATAAATAGCTCACGGTGTGCTGGGGTCATTTTTCCCCGTATTCCACTGTGACATCCGAAAATAATCTGATGTTGCTACTAACTTATGAGCTTAAGTCATGTATACTATAAAAAGAAGCGTCCCTGTTAATAGGTAAAGGACTAGGAAAACATGGATCAGGGATACGATTACTAGAAAGACGGTCGAGGGAAGGAAATGGAAGGATATCAATGCAGAGTTAGAAACAAGGAAGTATAAAAAGTTAATTATTAAATAGAAACGGGTGAATAGACGGATAACAAATAAAGCAAATGAAGTGTGGTGGAAGGATTAAGTGCGAGGATAAGTAAAGTTCGTAAAAGAGGTTGAAATAGGTGTATTGTACAAAAAGGTGAAAAACACTGTCGCCTGAGGGGAAAATCTGTTTTTACAATCACAGTTAAGTTAGGAAAAATATTAGTGGAAAAAGAAAAGATCCAATAAAAATGGAATGAATTCAAATATATAGAAGAACTGCATTGCAAAGAACTTAGGCCAGCAAGGTTAGACTCAGAAAGACAATATGACGTGGATGAAGATAGCATAGTTCCAGGCATGACCGAAAATACGATAGGAAGGGCATTAAAGGAACTAAAAATAAATAAGGCCGTGGTGATAGGCAACATTCCTTCGGAACTATTAAAATATTTGGGAAAATGTGGGAGGAAGAGTCTATATGGACTAATTCGTAGCATATATGCATAAGGAATCTGGCCGAAAGACTTAATGAGATCAGTGCTACTTCCTATTCCAAAAAAGGTAAAGGCTATATCATGTGAGGACTAGAGAACAATTAGTTCTATTTCCCACTCGGCTAAATTTTTTATCATGATCATCAACAAAATAATGGAGAGTAAGGCAAATGATTATTAAGGGATGATCAGTTCTGGTTAAGAAAGGGGAAAGGCACGCATGATGCCATTGCAGTAATACAATCACTAATTATGAGGAATATAGAGTACAATGGAGGCTTATCTGCCTGTTTCATAGAATTCAAAAAGACGTTTAATGGAGTGAAGTGGGAAAATTCATGAATACATTAAAGAATACAGGATTGGCTTGGAAGAATTGGAGGCTAATCCGCAACCTATACATGCATGTCTCAGACTGCTCAGGTGCGAGTGGGGGACGGAGAGCCCGGATGGTCAGTGTTTGGAAGAGGGTTAAGGCTGGGATGTCCTTTATCACCGATGCTTTTCAACGTATATTTGGAGGAAATGATTAAAGAGGTATGGTGAGATTTTGAGATAGGAATGAAAGTCGGCGGGGAATCCACGAAATGAGTTAGGTTTGCTTATGATCAAGCTCTAATTTGTCAGTCAGTCAAGGGGTTGCAAGCATTGCTGAGTGCATTGCAAAATGCATGGGATGAGAATCAATATAAATAATACAAAGCTTATGCGGTTTTCCTGAAAAAGGGAAAGGCTATGTTAAACGTTAAAATAGGAGGGTTAAAACAAGAGTATGTGGAAAAGTAGGAGAAAAATTCCGTTGTACAAAGAATTATTCTCAAGTAGGAGGGACTTGAAGACAGGGACGTTGAGTGAGAATGTTTAGAAAAGGTTGGTTAAACTTTAAAAATGAGCGTAGTTATGTACGGCGCTGAAACATAGAAGCAAGGTGATAGGTGTAGATTGAAGGGGAGAGGGAAAATGAAGAGGAGCTGCGTATGGTGGGGAATTGTTGGGAGAAGTCATAAGGAGACAGACAATATGGATGCAAGGTATATTGATCGGCAATTGTGTAGCGAGGAAGGGGCAGGAGTATGATAGGGATTTTGGACGGAATGAAGGGAAGAAGCAAATAATACGGAGATGAAGAGAGATTTTGTTGGAGAGTAGGATGTTTGGTTCTGTTTTGTTAAGAGAGGCAAGATATTTATTTAGTAATTGTGTCAATTCAAAACCTACCTTAACCCGTAAATTACCTAGAGTAATAATTTTAATGTGAGAACACTTTCTTATCGAGAGCGTTATACATGCATAGTAAACGCAAGAAGGTACCCTGATTATTTTTCTCTCAAATTCAGTTACTGCAACGAGATGCGGAGCTAGTGCTCATCTTTGAGTTTACCCACCAAGATCTTGCACGCGTGGCGGCGCACTCGGTCTTCTCTCGTCCAAAATCACGTATATTTATCCCCTGTACACATCGTAGATAATGTCAATGGTGTGCAATAATGTTTGAGATTGTATCGTTTATTTGAAACATTTTTTAACTACTCTCAAAATCGATGTATGTAAGTCCATTGCTAGCTTACACTGTTGCAAACCTTAGACCTGTATGTTTTGCAAATAATCTCGCTGAAGGCAGATTTTTAATGCATTTTTTTAATTAAATCCACAAATATCACAAACTCATATTTTCAATGGGAAGATGCGGAACGACTAAAAGTTAGCAATGGTTGGCGAAAATTCTTGTTGAATTAAGTATCCTCTAGAGATCAATTCTTTGATATTTACATGACTTCAATGGCACTAAGAACTAAGGCACACTTTGTACGTTGGGTTTTATGTGATCCCTTGTCGAAAGTAACCAGAAAATATACAAAGTGGAAATTGGGTGAATTCTGCTGTTCAATTTAGTGAGGTTATAACTTAAAAAGCAACTAACGAAAAGCAAGACTAATTGATTAATCGGATCTGCCAAAATTTAGGGTGTTTTTCTCCGTCAGTTGAAGGTACTTGCAAAGAAAAGTATGCCCCTTGGCTCATTTTCCGACGGATTTTGTTCCTGTCTCCTTAAACTTGCACACTTTTTTCATTAAAACATCGAAAAACATTTAGCAACTACAAAAGTTATCACCACTGAGATATTCTCAGTAGACTGCTTCTTGACTTCATCATATTACTTATTAACGTAAAAAATAGTCTCCATATAAGCTCTTGTAATCCAAAATTAAGGAACAGTTCCTATTTCAATCAGTACTTCTCATTGCCATGAGATTCCAAAACACTTATTCTTGCAAATCACAATCTCTCAAACTGTTTCCCCCAATTAATATCTAAAATTAAGTACCACGAGGATTTTATAAGCAAAGCAAAGCGCCCCTTGAAAGGCTACCAATTATTGCTGCAAAAACTAGCAGCTAAGGTATCGCTAATGTTATTGTCTTTTTCCATCCATGGGAACAAGAAAACATTTTGGGTTTTGACTAGTATTTAGAGTTCGCTACCCCCACCCAATTAAGTAAGTGAAAAGTTCTTAAGGCACATTGAAAAGAGGGACAAATAAAGGCAGTTATTTTACAGTGTGTGTAGATCACAAAAAAATGGACCAGAACAAATACTTTCCGTCAGCTTTTTGTATTAAAGAATCGGAAAGTTCCTCTAAGGGTTTTTTTTCTTAAAGCCCCCTAGGTATTGCAGAAAACACTAAGTGGGTATTATTTTCAATGGAAAGGTGGAGAAAAATAAATCCATTGAGAAAAAAATATGTCCGGCTTTGAAATATCTACGGAATATGTTCCCAATAACGTCATTCAGAAAAATCAAAATTATTTTTGGAATGTTGGTCATTATCACGAAAAAGCCTTCCAACAGCCAAGCTTTATTCAAAATACTCAACAAAAATCTTTTCTTTGACTCTCAACAGTAGCCATCAATTAAATCGATTAATCTTTGCAAAGATATTTGGAAAAGTCGCTCTAAAAAAGTATAAAAAAACCTTTTGTATATTTTATAATAACGTTGAAAATGAGTCGTTGGGTTGGACACGGCCGCTTGGCGTTAACGGTTCGACTTCAAAATTGGTTTTCGGGTTAATTGGTGGTTCAAAGAAAGAGGATAAACAAAGGCTTTCGAAGGAATCCGTGCATGGAAGGGATTGATGTAATAACATCTGGCCCATAGGATGTAAACTAAGCGTTTCATTCATGCCTCTCAAGTGAAAAAACAGCCGCCTCCTACTCGCACCCACGAGACTCGAGGAGTCGCCAGCGGTTATCTCCACTCATCCGCGCACTCTCGATTACCCACTCACGGCTTAAACAGTTGTCACATAAAGATGCGGGACTCATGGAGTTGAACAAAAAATAGCTCAATTTTCCAACCATGTACGAGGGTCATCCGGAAAGTAGTACCCGTTCGTGAAATAAAGACACAAAAGTAAATATTAACAAACATAAAAAATGTTATTTGAAAGAGGATACTTTAAACTACTTCTCAACATAATCTCCAAGCAAATTAAGGCATTTGTCATAACGTGTGACAAGTTTCTGTATTCCTGCTGCATAGTCCTTCGCCGCCAGCTCATTGAGATACGCGAGGGACCCATCTTGCACAAATTTTTGCATAATGCAGATGGTGTTTAACAATTTCATGAACAATTGTTCGAGAAACATTGGGAAAATGCTCACAGATGTCATCAATTGTGACGCGCCGATCGTTCCGCACGAATTCGTCAACTGAGCTCACCAGTTGGTCTGTAATGACAGACGGTCTCCCCGAACGCTCATCGTCGTGTGTGTTCCCCCTCCCCATGTTGAAGTTGCGACACCACCGCCGAACAGACGACTCGTCCATTACATTGTCTCCATACACCTCCTTTAATTGGCGATGAATATCACATGGGCGAACGTTTCTTGCATTGAGGAATTTAATCACTGCCCTCACTGAGAACTGGCGGCGTTCTCAATTTTTTTAAACATTGTAAACAATCACAGAAACAACACAGGCAATGCTAGCGTCACGCAACTTGGCTCAGAGAAGGCAGACAAGCCACTGAAGCTATCTGACCTCGTCCAGCGGCTACTCGCGTCGTCAGCACTTCATGCGGCACGAACGGGTACTACTTTCCGGATGACCCTCGTATCATTGGTTTACCATTGTACAAGAGAGCGTAATGAGCGAAAGAATAAAACACCTTGCGTGCTTGGGCGTAATATTCCCACGCCGAAAACTCGGGTCAATTCCAAGAACTGGTAGGATTACTGGGTGGGGTTTCCCGTTTCAATATCGTTTGGTGGGTGCTTGGAGCACTGCACACAACCCATCAGTGGCGACGTTTGGCCACATACCCCTCTCACTGGTAATCGATTTATCGGATGCATGGGTCGAGTTTTTTGAAGTACCCCGCCTAATTTAATCTCAAACTCGTTCCTCCCATACACTTCCTAGGAGCATCAAGAGGAAGCAGACCATAAATGACTTGCCACCTCAAATCTCAATTCCACAATTGTCGGTCGATATATTTATTTCGGTAATTTAAACATAGAAATTTTCAAGGCACAAGTATATTTTCAATATTTTAAAAGTATTTAACTGGAAAAAATGAAAACAGGTTTTATAATTAATAAACTTTAAAAGTGGTGTAACCAATTTAGCTGAGCATAAATATAATGTTCTTAAAAACGAAAAAAGCTAAAATTCATACAGTATGAGTTCTATTTTGCACCGAAACATGTTGATTCGCGCTTGTACAACTATCACCGTGACTACAGCTGAAATGGTTACTTTCTTTAAAAGTTAAATCCAGAAGACTTTTTAAATTATATTTAGTGAGAGAGGGAAATGCGGATGTGAATATCTTTTGAGCAAAAGTATATTCAAAGCAGCAGTCTTTTCCTCCCATACTTTTATAAGGTGTTCTTGAAGTTTACTTATCGTCAAAAGAAATGGAAAGAAAAAGTATCCGTGTGGTAATTTAATACGTATCTCCCGCATCTAAAATAAGCGAGAGAACTCTTCTGCATGAAATTCCATATGAAGTTAGGAGAAGATGAATGAAATATTCTAGCAATGCCTCGACATTATATTAGGGAGTTATTTTTTATGGCAGTCGTTTTTGACACCATCCCTATTGCCTTGTGAGAATTGTACAACATGTATGAAGATCAATATATCAATACACTACTTAGGGTAACCATTCTGAGTCATTTTCTAGAAATGAGGAAAGTAAGTACTGATACAGAACGAGGGGTGATTTCGCTACTTACTTTGCAGAGCATTCATGCGTAATACTACTTAAAACGTCCGGCCTTGAATAAATGTTAGACCAAACTAAGTAAAGCGATAATTTTTTTCCACATGCATTAATGGATTGACGTAACAGTTTTGGAAAATTATCAGAAACCGAATGCACAGCTTTTAGGCTGTCCATATGTATCCGAAGGTTGGATGATCACTCCTTGACTAAAATGAGATAAATGCTTTTAGTTTGAACAAATTTTATAGCAATTACAAGGGAGTATTCCAAAATCCGTAGATATTTAAGAGTGGCATTATACTATAAGAATAATTTTAGTTAAGAAAATGTAGATGTTTCTATAGTTTTTATTTTATACTCTTTACGTGACAGTCTAAAATACAGGATAAGATATATCTTTCAAGTTTAAATATTCACACCGACAACAGGATTCGGAAAATATTTTTACTCAGAGAACATGGAAAATGTTCTACTTACAATTTGAATACGTAATTTAGAGACTGAAATGGGAAAAACTACATTTGAACGTTGTTGCGTAATCATAGTCATAAATACCTAAATGTTTAAGTTAAATAAAATGTATTTCATAGTCGTTTTTCATTATTTCTTTATGTTATTTGCTCATTATATTTTTGTTCGACATAATGAATTTCCTCGCTGCTACATTTTTATGGTCGTAATTCAAGCAAACTCTTGGATAAAATATCAGCAAATATGGTTATTTCCTAAACAACTATTTGATTTAAATTCTACTATTTAAATTTATTTCGTGTTTCATTGCTGCAGAGAATCCAATAAGCCACTTTTTAGCCTACTTTTTTTTAGGGGCGCTTTGAGTTTTAGGATAATCAGTTTAACTCCGTAATATATCAGGGTGTCTTCTGGTCCTAAAACATTGGCAGACAATTTATGTTCTAAAAGTTTTGAATAGTTTTACATACCAGGAAATGTCTCATGAACAATATTTCAACTACCAAATACGGCTAATAAAGATATTACAAATATAAAATGTGAAATATGGCATTGTACATGTGCATAACTTTCTACTCAAATATATAATTTTCACACGTAATGGAATTCTGTTTTTCGACGAACATAAACGCTAGATGTTTGAACTTGCCCTGAGAGGGTGCATAAACTCTTTATCTTCCGATCCCAGAAGAAGGGCCACCTGTCACTGACAGCATGCCAATAGAAAGAAGCACATCTCCTCCCATCCAACAATATAAGGGGAAATAAGCACATGCAAAAACAGTTCTTGAAAGCGAACCCAATCCGGAGCTTAACGGCGAGGCCCTACACGGCCCGAACGTCGCCCTTCGTAACATTCACCAGCTCCTCACAGTCCTCCTTCCTTCCTACCCCTCCCTCCTCCCCTCACGACCTCCGTGCCCCTCGAACCCTCCCCCATATATCCCCTTTTCTCTCTCTCCCCTCCCACCTCGTCTGCCCTTTCGGGATTTATCTCCTACCACCGCCGTCCTAAACGACCACCCCTTCCAGGATCCTCGACTCGTATTCCCGAGGAATAAGAAAAATATAAAAGTCCTGAACCGCGTTTTAGAAGCCCACTTCTGCTCCGCTTGTTCGTGACTTCTTGACAAGTACAGCATCCGCAGGGGCCAAACCCCTTCAGTAAGAGAGTTTTCCATCCCCACCCCTTTCCCTTAACATCCCCCCATCCCCATCGAGGTCCCTTCCACCTTCCCTTCACCTCCTTTCCCATCTCCCGCCCCCACCTCATACTCCCATCCGAACTGACATATTGCTGCTCACGTGAGAAACTTGAGGTAATGTTTTCAACGCATTTCCTCAGGTGATGGTCTCGAAAATTCAATGCATCCGGTTGCACGGCGTAGCTCCAATATGTTGTTCACGTTTTCTGGCTTAAATGTTTGACATGCAGTGCATACTGAGCTTCTCCGCAAGCTTCTCTAGGAATTGTTGTTGCCCACTCTGTTCTACATAGTTACTGCAGCGTTTTCCATACCTGTGACGGCTTAATAAGAAAATATCAATGCGAAGCTTCTGGAAATTTGAAAAAGTCTGGGAACCATGATAAATTCTCTTCGTGGGAAAACCCAGCGATAGCTAATTAATATTACATTCAGAACCTTTGACATAGCAGTCACAGTTCAGGAATATGACGCAATAGGTTTATGCAATAGCATAACGAATGGGTATAATTTACATTTTAGTAGTACAGTTGAATACATGGATGATTTTCTTACTGGCGAGGAGAAAAACATTTTCGCGATTCCTTAGTGAAGATAATATTATATCGTACGTGTACTAGCTGACCCGGCGAACTCCGTGCCGCCAAACAATTTAGAACTCCGTGCTGCCAATGAACAGTTTAGTTATAACATTTATAAATCAAGAACGGCTGTACCCATTTTAATCATATTCGACTTGTTATGATGATATAAGAAAAAAAATTCAATAAAACTACAAAAATAAGTATTAAAATGGCTTGTCAGAAAGACATTTTCTTTATTCAAGCTATACATATATACACTCGGGTTTATTCTCTTGAGTCAAGCACCTTCAGATATCCAAAAAATTGTGTTATCAGGTGTAAAACAAATAAAGCGGATGGTTTACCAACACTTGTACATGTCACACGTAATTGACCATGAGAAAAACATGGGTTTTCTAGATTCAGACCACAGACAATCAATGAATGGCCTTGTGATTTGTTAATCGTCATCACGAATGCAACACGAATAGGTAATTGTATCCTTTTAAACTCAAAGGCCATGTCAGTTGGGATTATAGGAATCCTTGAAATGAGAACTTTTTCGTCTTTAGATTTTCCTATGAGCAAAGTAGCGTGAATGACTTTGATCATCAGTTTTTTTAATCACCAAACGCGTTCCATTGCATAGTTTTGGTTGGTTTAGGTTCCGAAGCATCATGACCACCAAGCCAATCTTCAGCTGTAAATTAAGCATTGGTAAGCCAGGCACATTCAAGGAGTTTAAAAATTCAGATGGATACTTGGTGACTTCGTGTTCGTTGGTTACAAAGTCAATAGATTTGAATGAATGCAGTGTACCAACGATTTAATTCTGAATTATGAATATCAATGCAAAAATTTCAGAGTGAAAAATCATTCGCCTTGATCAAGGCGAATGATTTTTACACTCTGAAATTGTAGCACTGAAATGCATATTAGCAGATGACTCCGTTAAAAGTTACAGTTGCGGCATCTCCCGCAGTACTTTCGAATCTGAATGATGAAGTTCAAGTCACCTATATCTCTGTTCTTAGCCACCAAAATTGCTCACTCGCTCAATGATTTGTGATTTTTGTAGTTATTAATGATGTTCGGGAACACTTTGTTGATGAGCTCATCTTTCGATGAAACGAAATTGCTAAAATTCCCAGGAAATGAAATCCATCCGCTTGATTTGTTGGCACGAACACAGCCATTACCGATAGTCAACAATTGCTTGGAGAAGTCATCAGCAGACGGATCGTTCAGCAATGCAAATCTCATGTTTGTTGTCAGTTGAAGTTTCTACACATAGCGCCACAGATTTGATGATTTGAGGCAAGCATTTATTTCATCGGCAGCAGTCGGCCTTGGAATGAATGGCAGTTTTTGGCCGAAATCGGCAGACAGTAAAATCAATGCGCCATCAAAGCATCTCGAGTCATTGCGCAGATCTTTCAATGTCCCGTCAAGTGCTTCCAATGCGCGTTTGTGCGCCATCGTGCATTCGTCCCGTATAGTTTTGGATGCTACTAAAATTTTGGCCCTTGCGGACTGTTTTGCAATGTTACATGTCACTTGTTCAGAATTTTGTAGGTTTAACGGCCACTTTAACGCTGAATGAGCCGTGCGGGCTGGCCGAGCTATGCCAGAAGAAGCAACTGCTACCATAATGTCCGATCTCGCAAGAACAGTGATCAAAAGCAATGATATGAGGAATGTCTTCCCAGTTCCCCCAGGGGCATCCAGGAAAAATAAGTCACCATTTCCATGATCAATTGCCTTCATTAATGTATCATATACTTCCTTGTGTTGGGGGTTCAGCAGGGGTACATTCGTTTGAGCTGATTATGTTCCGAAGCCTAATTGCATTATGGGTTTGTTGGGAAAGGTTAGATCTTCTGCGTCGCGGTATAATAATATGAAGCAAACAAATTGACCGGTAACCTAAATGTTTGCATGTTGTCTGTGATTTGTTTACAGTCACTATAGTGACGTGTCAACTCGAGCTGGGCTTAGCTCGAATTTACTCGATTTGAATTCTCAACAATTCTCTCAATGTTTTTAATATTGTTACCAAGCTCAGTCATTGAATTGCTAAAAACAAAACAAATCATTGATACGATATTACGATACGATACTTAGACGACATTTTAATAGTTATTCTGCTATTCTGGGCTGAGACGAATGCAAAAAACCAAATATCATTGAAAACGGTACAGCCTTTCTAACTTCACTAATAAACTGCCGCTCATGAGATAACACATGTCTTCAATCAACAGCAAAGCCTGGTTATTCATCTCCTCATTTTGCTCCATACCAAGATTTCTAGAATATACACGAATTCAATGTAAAATGTATTCTGACAGGTCACTTGGATTGGATGGGAAGCATGTCGAAAGGATGATAGCAAATAATGTGCGTATCTGACTTGGAGATGCAGAAATAGTTGCTTCAGCCATTGCCGTGTCCCAAATGACAGGAAGCGCGTCGCCTTCTTTCCGGCGTTAAAATTATTTCGATGAAGCGATACGATACGATATTTTACGATACGATGCGATACTTTAACGATACTTAAATGGTCATTCTGCTATTCCTGGCTGAGACGAATCCAAAAAAACCAAATAACATTGAAATCGACAATACGATACGATATTACGATACGATACTTTTACGATATTTTAATGGTTATTCTGCTATTCTGGAATGAGTCGTATCGAAAAAGCCAAACATCATGAAAATCGGTTCAGCCGTTCTCGAGTTAATTCCGGTTCATGCCGGCTTTTCATGGGAGATTCTACTCCTTTATATTTAACTCTTGAACAAAAGAGTTTAAATTTGGCCGGGGCACTACGCGGTTGATGATCCGCGTAGTGGTCCGGCAAAATGTGCAAAATTTTTGCAAAAGTGCATAAAATGGTCATGGAGTCTCGCTCACTAAAAGTGATTTCACTAAAATAAATCAAGGGCAATATTGGTCGCCGGGAAGGTGAGAGCTTCGGTTTCTGGTATGCTGATAGAGTATCTTCCCACTCGTCAAACTACTGCACAATTTTTCTTGGTGGACGGAGATTCTCTTCAAGGAAAGAAATGACCGCTGAAGTAGACGCGTATTTTGCAGGCCTGGATGGATCAAATTTTTTAGATGGAATCACATTAAAACATCATTGGATCCAGTTCATTTATCTACAGGAAGAATACATTGGAAAATAAAAAAGGTTTACTAAGGTAAATCGTTTATTTCTCTTTCATTCCGAGAACTTTTCAAATTACACTCGTAAAGATTATGGAAATGGGGAATGAATTCAAGTCCCATGAGGCTGACTACAAACTTGTCTATATTATCGACCTGGTGAATGCTCGAACAGGGGTAATTGTTTTGGACAGGCTTCATTGCCGCTCGGGGAGAGGGTTAGACAGGAGGAGAGAAAAGCAGCTTAGCAGCAGAGGAAGAGGGTAACTCGGGCTGATTGGGGGAGAAGGCTTGCGAAGGATTAGCCGAAGGAAGGGCTGGAGACGATTCCGGAGAGCGGATAAAATAGACGACCTAATACCCACATTGACACACGTCGATCCTTAACGGAGAGGAATTTCACAATTTCACCTCAGTCTGAATAAAACGATGAGATTTACGCGACCGCGAAAACTCCACCGAAAGCATTTCTCTCCCTAGCTCTCTAAAAAAGAACGATGCCTGTCTCCATAAAAGTGGAACTTATCCCTTGAACGTGGAATGAGGAGTAGAAAAACTACAAAGCAGAATTACCGAACTTTGTCATGGAGTTGGCGTCCGTGACTTGGTGGGACTTGTTTCTCTCCGTGCTTATGACACCCTTGGGATCGGTGTGGCGATCTTGAAGTGGCGCGTTTAACACGAGATATTTACTTCGAGGAAAGAAGCAAAGCGGTAGAGAAAGAGAGAGAGTTTCCCGCAAGTGAGTTGATTGGGATATCTCGGCTGCCCCTCCTCCACGCCACAACTGAGAAGACGAATGACGCAAAGACTTTCTCTAGTTTGAGCGCCGAAGGAGTGGCGAGGCGAATGCTTTGCACTGCAAAGGGAAAACATTAATGCTCCTCAGAGACCCATCAAACGCAATCATAAAGTCTACTCAAAAAGCTTTTATTGCTTTCACATACAAATACAAGCGCAAATGTCTTAACAAATCTGATTACCTTCCATCTACTGATATGCATTCTATCTCTGTAAATCTTCTGATGGCACTACCTAATTTCATATAGTATATAATGAATAATATAGACGTGCCAGGGGAGAGAAAGTATAAACGTATTATCTTAGCCACCCAGGAGGTTGTACGCACATGAATATACACACGAGTTCAAGTTTAAGATTTAAGGTTGATATAGGGCAAATAGTTCCCCATATTTCGTTTGGGAACAGAGCATAGGTCCATCCGGTGCCCTGGTCTCCAAGAAGCCCGTGGGGGACAAGTGACACTGCTAGAGCCCGTGCCTCGGGGAGTTTCATGTTGACACCAGTGTATGGGAATCAGGGACTTCCTCAGCATATATACTGAGGCAACATCGACTCAATACACCCTTTCAAACGAGTAATATTGCTCCATATTTAAATTGATGTGAATATTTGAATTTAAAAATGCCTCACATCAATGAAAATGGCAGATTGGGCGAATGCATGGGCAGGTATAGACATAGCTGTAATAATCTGTATTAACGACTGTTAATTCTATGATTCCATTCCCTTAATAATAGAGCTCTGACCCCAATAAAAATCTCTCAGTCCAATTTGTGGACATATTCGAGAAGTAAGCACCGTTTTCTTATATTTAAATGTTGGCAGGTAAGAACGAAATAGGACGCATACAGCATAATCTATTGTTTGTTTCCGAAGTCATTGAAGTTATTGCTTTGATTCAGTATTTCATGTCGGTGAATGCAGATAATATCCTCGACAAGCGTTGCTCCCGCCAGTAGAGAATTGCATGCTGCGATTCGATTTTGGTGTGTGAAAGGATCATCAGCTGCTAAAATTCATCGCAAGTTGCGCTTAGTTTATGGACCTACGGTAACGAATTAAGAAATTATTAGACAATTCTGTCAAGGCTACAAAAATACCGCACAAATGTGCATGATGATGAGTGGCGTGGCAAGTACAGTATCCAGACGGATGTTATCGTTCAACAAGTTGACCAAGAACTGCGATCGGGCCGACAACTGACGATTAGTGCTTTGGCTGATAACCTTCCTCTTGTTAGACGCACCATGCGATTTTTACGTAAATGATCGAATATCACAAATTATGTGGAAGGTGACTATTGAAAATTCTTACCGACCAGCACAAAGAATACAGAATGTTGAGTGGACGAGAGTTTTTGGACCGCTATCGACAAGGAGACGCGCAGACCTTGCACCTATTTCCACTTCTTGCACTTGAAACAGTGGCTTCATAGACAACGGTTTAAAGAAGGCAAGGAACTCAAAACTCTCGTCGCCAACTGATTGAATTCCTAAGCGTACGACTTCTACAATACTGAGGGATGGAAGCAGAGGGTTTGTTAAGCGTTTCAAATTTTGCTAGGGGGTGAACAGCGATTGTGGGGAAAAGTAAAGTAGATTTATAGAAAACTAAATCCGCCAATAAAATATTGTTGCAAAAAATGTACCTTTTTGTTGCCAAACGAACCTTACACCTTGAAAATGCCTCGTACTACTGCAATAGAGAAACGTGCTTGGAAATCAGTAAATTTTTTATTTAGATTTTGGTCAATTTTCCTAAAAGTATTGCTGGCGTCGCGCATGCCAATTCAATGCAAAGAGATAAAGCCGTTCCACTTTATTAGCTTTTTATATCTTCTAAGTACTCTTTTGTGGATTTAAGTTATATCGTAGCTCACCAGCACAAACATTTCTACAGCAAGCGTATGCAAGCTCAGGCAAGAATCGTTTCTTTATGATGACAATTTGAGATGAGGCCAAGAGCAAGATAGTGTTCCACTTCTCTAAGACGCCGCTAGAATACCACTTGATTGTAATCCATCAAGCAGTTCCTGTGTAGAAAGACTACTCTCGTCATTTTTGTCCTGACCTTTCATATATATATTATTTTTATAGGTAATCTACCGGTTAAAATAGGTTTCCGATGGACACAACCACCAAATAAATATCTTGTCTCTCCTAACAAAACAATCCAACATTACACTCTACAACAAAGTCCCTCTTCATCTCCGTATATTTCCTTCTTCACTTTCTTCCATTCAATATCCCTATCCTATTCCTGCGCATTACCCATTTTCCATACATTCTCCTCTCTGTCACAGTCTTCAACATCCCAATGCCAATCAATGGGTTACATCGATTTTTTCTGTCTCCTTATATCTCCTCCGAGCAATTCCTTGTCTTCCCCCACCATTACGAGCAACTCCTCAATTGTTTTCATTTCTGTCCACTTCACCTTCTCCATCCTTCTCCACACCCATATTTTAAAACCTAAAATCGACGTCTATGATCCTGCTTCAGTGACCATATTTCTGCGCCGTACATAAATACGCCCCATTAGCAAAGTTTTTCAAAAACTCCTTGCTCAACATCTCTGTCATCCTTGTGAAAGATTCTTTTCGTAACGCAATTCTTCTCCTTACGTCCCTCCTACTTCGACCATTTGGGTCCAAAACACTTCCGAGATACGTGAAGTGTTCCACCTGCTCCAGTTTTTGCCCTCCTATTTTAATGTTCAGCTTAGCCTTTGTCTTTCTGGAGAATCGCATAACCTTTGTCTAATTAATTTTGGCTCTCATCCCATTTCTATCGCACTAAATTTCCAATTCACTCAGCAACGCTTGCAACCCCTTGGCTGACTGACAAACTAGAGGTTGGTCAACAGTATACCCAACTGATTTTACAGATTCCCCGCCGACCTTCATACCTATCTCCAGTTCTTCTCATGCCTCTTTAATCATTTCCTCTGCATATACGTTGGACGGCATCGGTGATAATGGGCAACCCTGCCTTACATCTCTTCCTAACATTGCCCATCCGGACTCTTCGTTCTCAACTCTCACCTGAGCCGTCTGAGACATGTATAGGTTGCGGATAAGCCTCCTATTCTTCCATGTTATTCCTGTTTTCTTCAATATATTCATTAGTTTTCCCAATTCACTCTATTAAAAGCCTTAAAAATTTACGAAACAGGAAAATACATCCTTATATTTTCCTGTTTGATTGTATACTCTATTTATTATCCCATAAGTTATATTTTGCCCTGCTCCCTATCCTTTTGCTAATAATCCGAAGAACCACTCTAGGTGCGTGGTAAATCAAACCAATAGTTAGGTAGTCCTCATATAGTATGATGTAGCCTTTACCTTTTTTGGGATAGGAAGTAGCACTCATCTCGCAGTCTTTCGGCTAGAGTAATCCATCATAGATGCTACGAATCAGTCCAAACAGATTATTCGTCCCACATTCTGCTGAACCCTTTAGTAGTTCCGCAGTAATAAGTTCTATCCCCGCAGCATTATTTCATTTTATCTCACTCAATGGCTCTAATGCCAGGACCAAAGCTATCTACGTCATATTCTCTTTCTATGTCTAAGCTTGTTGGCATAATGTTTTATGATACAGTTCTTAAAGATATACCTTCTGTCTCTCTTGGATATTTTCTGTATTTATGTTCTTTAGCTTTAATCATTCCAGAATTATCTGTAACTGTTAACACAAATTTTCCCTTCTTTCATCCTGCTAGTGTTTTGTCCTTATTGTGTAGTGAAATAATTGCCCCTCTCCTCTGCAAACTTTCCATATTCTCGCACTTGTCTTTCACCACGTTCATTTGTTACCCGTCATAATTTATTATTTAACTCTTTGTACTTCCTTCTGCTTTACTCTGTATATAAACAATTCCATTTTCATCTCTCATATATGTTTATAATCATCTTTTTCTTTGATCCATGGTTTACTTGCCCTTTTCCAATTAACAGTTCCCATAGTTCATTTTGCGGCTTTCGATATCCCTTTTTTGATACATCTCTATTTTTCTTCAGCTCTTTTCCCTCACACACGATTTCTCAACATACTGCTGATTCTCCTTCCTTTTTAAGCCTAGCTAATTGATAGAAATTCCATTTCCTAACCCGCCGCCTATGTCTTACCTTTTATAATCTGACGCTACATTTCATGAATACTAAATTGAGATCAGAGTCTGCATCCGCTTCCGGGAAGCTGCGAATATGTAGATCACGCTGTTCTTAAATCTATAACTAACCGTAAAAAAAATTTAACTGATACCTTTCTGAGTAATCTGGTATTTTTTATGTATGACTATGTTTTTGAGTGCTCCTCATTATTAACTCCTGTTTCCTACAGAACTTAATATCTTTCTCCCCCTAGTCATTTATTGTACCTAAATAGTAATCCCCAACCTTATCACAATCTCCTCCTTCGCGTACCGTTTCATTCCAATTCCCTATCAAATATTTCACTTTAGTTGCATCGCGATATTTTCCTCTAACTGAGCGTATACTCTATCGAAATTCTCCTTCTTATGATTGCTCTGTGTAATGTATATCTGAGCAATGACCATGTTCGTTCATTCTTATTTTACCTCTACCTTTAGGTGCATGGTAAATCAAACCAACAGTAATGTAGTCCTCATATGATGTAGCCTTATGTTCTGCCCGTTGCTTTCTTGACTGCCCTTTTCCTTACTTTTTACTCAATATTATGGCAACCCCTCACTGATTCTCGCCTCCTGCGCTGTATATTACTCTCTACTACTCTACTTATCACTCTAGTAATCCCCGCCATCCTTCCATTCACCTGGCACAAACCAAAAAATCTATATTTCCTCTTCCCATATTTCGCTGTATAGTCTCTAATTAACCATCCCTCAACATTTTCCTAATATTCCAAGTTACCATTATAACTAATTTGGTCTTCTTCTTCTGCGTCTTTTGTGCTGTTGCTGTCGGTTTTGCTCTTCAAAGTTTTCGTTCGATGACGACCGCGGAAGACTTGCCTAACCCGCTGCCGAGCTAACACTTTACCAACTGGGACAAGTCCCGTAATTGCCAGGACTCATTTTCTCTATACTATCCATCATAATAGTCTTACAATTTATTATCAAGATGGTTTCCGCTGCCTCCCTTTACAAATTTTTGAACGTAACACCATCACTCAATGGCCGTCCCATTGGGGTCAGAAACCTAAACCTCACTGAGGAATAGACGCTGCAAGGACTACCTTTCTTCTGGCTCCTATCCTTCGACCTATCTGATGTGGGTGACCATACCAGGAACAATTATCATTGGTTCCGCCAGCACAGCTCTAGGGGTCATCGGAACGCAAAACAATCCCTTCCGCCACCTCAAGGTTTTAATCCATGAGAGGAATATAATATAAATATATATATACATATACATATATATATAACTTTGACAGCAACAAAAAATACATGAACACATAAAAAGAACACTCACATGTTATTTTTTCAAAATTTCGACGGAATAGCTCCGTCGAAATTATTAAAAAATAAAGTGTGAGTATATTCTATTGTTTCCGGCTTCACTTCGTGGAAGTATTCAATATCCATACTAAAAGGAAAGACTTATACTTTTCCACAGATTTTATTATATGGTACAACGCGTTTCACCGACTTGCGGCCGACGCGTTTCACCGACTTACCTGATGATGCCGCAAGTCGGTGAAACGCGTTGTACCATATAATAAAATCTGTGGAAAAGTACGTCTTTCCTTTTAAAGTGTGAGTGTTCTTTTTATGTGTTTTTATACCCTTTGTTGCTATAAATAATATATAAATAAACATAAACGTATGTAAGTGCATTAACAATATTCTCTTTTTAACGTGGGTCAAAAGTCAAAAAGTCGTTTATGTTATTTCAAGGAATGATCTCTTTTTTTATCAAATTATTTGAACAGTTCTGTCTTTTCATAACTCTCTTGTCTCCATCATATTCATACACGTAATTTCATACATGTCCCAATGATACTCAAATTTCTCGTATTGAATATCTCTTCAAAAACATTAGCTAATGATTTTCTAGGTCTATCCAGGTCTTTCAATTCATTTATTCTTTTGTCATATACCTTCATGATGATTTAATTATTATATGTTGTACCAACATTACCACACCTTTGAAGCATGCATCACTCATAATAGTCTGTCACTCGTGCATTCCATCCACATTCTTCGACAGTTCATTCATCATCATCCCATTTCTCATGTTTTACCAAAATTCATTAGCTATATTATATGGGATCAAGTGTGGAAAATTTAATATATCAGAAAGTTAAATCTTTCTCGGGAAGCAAGAAAGGAAGATCTATGCTAACAGTTAGAGATAAGGCGGGCAAGATGAAAGGTGATGCAGGAAATATCCAAGTGAGATGGAAAGAATATATAGAAGAACTCTATAGTAAGGAACTTAGACCAACAAAGTTAGACATAGAAAAGGAACATGAGGTAGAGGAAGATAGCTTAGGTCCAGGCATAATCGACGATGAAAAAGAAAGGCATTAAGGGAGATGAAACTAAACAAGGCCGTGGGGGTGGATAACATTCCTGCGGAACTACTAAAAGCTTTAGGAAATTGTGGGAGGAAGAGGCTATTTGAGCTGATTCGTAGTATCTATGAGGAAGGAAACTGGCCGGAAGACTTTCTGAGATTAGTAACTATTCCGAAAAAGGTAAAGGCTACATCATGTGAGGGCTACAGGACAATAAGTTTGATATCCCACGTAGCTGAAGTTATTCTTAGGATCATCAACAAAAGGATAGAAATTAGGGCAAATGATTACTTAGTGGATGATCAGTTAGGGTTTGGGAAGTGGAGAGGTACTCGTGATGCCATTGCAGTAATGAGATTACTAATGGAGAGGAATATGGAATAAAACCAGGAGATATTTGCCTGTTTCGTAGATTTCGAAAAAGCGTCTGATAGAGTGAATTGGGTAAAACTAATGAGTATATTTTCTATAAAGAAAAAGGCTAAGCTTAACATTAAAATAGGGGGGCAAAAACTACAGCAGGTGGAACAGTTTACGTATCTCGGAAGTGGTTTGGACCGACACGGTCAAAGTAGTAGGGACGTAAGGAGAAGGATTGCGACAGGCAAAGAGGCTTTCACAAGGAGGAGCGAGTTGATGACAGGGACGTTGAGTAAGGATGTAAAGAAAAGACTTGTAAAAACTTTGATACGGAGCGTAGCTATGCACGGCGCGGAAGCGTAGTCGTTGAAGCAGGAGGGTAGACGTAGACTGGAGGCTTTTGAAATGTGGGTGTGGAGAAGAATGGAGAAGGTGAAATGGATGGAGAAGAAAACAAACGAGGAAGTACTTGGTACGGTGGGCGAAGAGAGGGGTTTGTTGGGAGCAATCCTAGATTACCTAATAATAATAATCACATGGTTTAGATGAAAAAAATTGGAATATTAATGAGTACGCCAAGGATATAGGCTAAAAGAGGCAGTGATAAATATCTCAACAAATGTATTTAAACGTTGATACCAATCGTCTTAATGGCTTATAATATGTGGATCTTTAAAAAAATTCATCTAAAAAATGTGAATTAATTATTATCCCAAACAGCTTCAGGATCTAGCTCTATTTAAATGCTCTCCGTGGTCGACGGATGAAACAGAAATTCTCGATAGGGGGCTCGGTAGACCGCGATAACGCTCGGAGGGTGGGGATTCGTGTGGAATTCATTCCCCACGAATAATTTTCCTCGTTCAAATACCTACCTTACATGCGTTCGTATTGATGAAAAAATCAATTGGAAAATTAAAAAATGAAATCGCTCACCTCTGATTGACGCCCATAAAATCCCATAGCAACAATATTAAGTATTTGACTCGATTTTGGCCCGTTAAAATTATCTGAAATCGGAATGACTTCGGAAGCATCCGAATTCCACATGCATAGCTGGTGACTTTGGCATATTTTCCAGGAATTTGATTGAGCCCAGCAGCAAGGTAGGAAGACGGGGAAGGGAATAGGAATTTAAATAAACCCCCAAAAAATAAATTAGTTCGCATATATTGGGATATTGGGCCAAAAGTAAGGGTGCTAAACTCATTGCAGATTATACGAATGAGTGCCTGCTAAGTCCGTGACATATCCCCCACACTGGAAACATCCTTGCCTGCCTCCAAATTCTGTTAGCACCCCCACTTCCTTCCTAAAACCTCTGTTCCCTATCGGCGCCCCCTCCCTTCTCTCCACCCAAGCACCCGAGCTTCCCACCCCAGAACCAAGGCTGCCGATGCCAACCCCGGGCCTCTGAACGAACAAACGCGCCATGAAACGAGAATTTAATCATTTCGCCGAGGGGATTCCTTGATGCCGGTATCCCATGAGAGTGAGAGGGGTTTCATGTAAGCGGAAGTTAAAGTTTCATGGCGCAGTTTGAATCAAATGTTCATCGAGTTGCAGGCATTTGAGCACGACTGGGCGATTGTGTGCTCCATTTCAGGTAGTTGGGAGAGCAAAGGACAATAAGACAAGTATGGACGAAATACCAGCAAGGCGTCGACAATATCCTGCTCTTAAAATGAGGGGCCATATATATCTGGGGCAGATCATGAGGGAAATAAGGGACCTTAGGTATATTTTGACACAAGCTATGAATTTCAGTGAGGGGGCTCCAAGCCACTAACCTAATAATCTGATATATAACCTAATAATATGATTGAATGGTTGCTATTTTGTTAACGAAAGGAAGTGAGTTGAAGCACGAATCAAATGGTGGAACTGATATTCTAAGGAGACGACTAGATGATTTGGACTTGATATTATCAGACTGCTCAGGTGCGAGTGGGTAACGGATAGTCCAGATGGGCAGTGTTAGGAAGAGGTGTAAGGTAAGGCTGTCCGCGATCACCGTTGCTGCTCAACATGTATGCAGAAGAAATGATTAAAGAGGCATGGGAAAAACTGGAGGTAGGAATGAAGGTGGGCGGGGAATTAGTAAAATCTGTTAGGTTTGCTGATGACCAAGCTTTAGTTCGTCAGTCAGCCAAGGGGTTACAAGCATTGCTTAGTGAATTGGAAATTCAGTGCGACAGGTATGGGATGAGAACCAACATTAATAAAACAAAGGTTATACGATTTTCTTGAAAGGAAAAGGCTAAGCTTAACATTACAATAGGAGGGCAAAAACTACAGCAGGTAGAACAGTTTACGTATCTCGGAAGTGGTTTGGACCGACACGGTCAAAGTAGTAGGGACGTAAGGAGAAGGATTGCGACAGGCAAAGAGGCTTTCACAAGGAGGAGTGAGTTGATGACAGGGACGTTGAGTAAGGATGTAAAGAAAAGACTTGTAAAAACTTTGATACGGAGCGTAGCTATGCACGGCGCGGAAGCGTAGTCGTTGAAGCAGGAGGGTAGACGTAGACTGGAGGCTTTTGAAATGTGGGTGTGGAGAAGAATGGAGAAGGTGAAATGGATGGAGAAGAAAACAAACGAGGAAGTACTTGGTACGGTGGGCGAAGAGAGGGGTTTGTTGGGAGCAATCCTATGGAGGCAGAAAAAGTGGATGAAGGCGGTATTGACCGGCAGCGGGATATCGAAGACTGTAATTGAGGGGAGAATGTTGGGCAAATGAGGAAAGGGAAGGAACAGAATAGGGATGTTGGACGGGATGAAGGGAGGAAGAAAGAACTCAGAGATGAAGAGGGACCTGATGTAGATAATGTTCAGGGATTTTGCCATATATATCTATACTATACCGAAGTTCAGCTAGGCAGAAGGTGTATTGGAATAGGTATGTTAAATCTCGAAGAAGTCTCCGGAGTAGTCAAATAAAAGATGCATGATTTGAGGAAATAATCGTGATTATCGATGAATAAATAGCAATCAAAGAAGAAAATGGCAAAAAAGTACTAAGATTATTAATCCTCCAGATTTTCTCCAAAGATGGAACAATCTGAAGAACAAAATCGTACAGGCAGTAGGACAAGTACTGATTACGAGATACTAAACCAGGTTTTCGTGAATGCTACTGCCTTTAATGAAGGTGATAGAAGAAATAAAACAACACTAGATCCTATGAAACGAAGAATAGGATGTTCTATTACAGAAGTGACGAACCTAAGTCATTACAAAATATAGATGACAAATGAAGCCTATATAAACAGTGGCTACGAAGAAATCACGATAGCATGGATAATTGAATTTCTGGAAAAATGCACTGACAAGTGAAGTGTCCCTTTGGAGATGTAAATTCTAAAATAAATAGATTTGGATATACGATTGAGAACATGGTAACATAAGAGGAATACATAGGAAACGGATGGTGGGATTATAACGTAGAAAACCAATTGGAGTTCATTGAGGTCTGATGACAAAGTACTTGTATATAAATACCGGCAGGCCATGTACACCATTAATAATAATATTTAAACCATTATTATTACAATGATTATATCATAGGTAATATATCTTAATTAAACGAGATTTGGTCAATTCTTGATAATATTATTCGTTGCTCATTGCATAGACTTTCTCTTGCTTGCACTGAATCAATGCATTATTCAGTTTTTCGTATCTTCCTCCTGCCTTTATGTCTCTTACAAGAGTTTATTCTCTCCCTTCCTCTTCCTCTATTGCCCAACACCGGATCTTTATTCCAATGAAGGGAGGTTAGACGAGATAAATGAACGCCTTGAAGAAGTTCTCGCCATGGTTAAAGAAAAAAGAGATTCTCGTAAGGGTCGACGGAAATTCAAGCATTGAAGAGGGCAAAAAGGGTAGCGGATAACGTCAATATGGGGTCGGGAAAATGAAATATCAAAAGGGGAAAGCTAGGTGACTTCCTTAATAAAAAGTATATAATAGTAGAAAAAACTCCCCGATCATAGTCGCCGCCGAAGTTATACATGCAAGATGCCGAATTACAGGACAACATAACATTCAGCAACACAATATTTTTCAATATTTACTCAAAAACTCTTCACCTTTTTCCGAATTTTGTCTTGCACCTCCCTCTGCTATCCGGCCATATTTAAAAATGTATCACTATTTTTCTTCTCCGTCTAATTTATTTTCCCTATTCTTCTCCTACTCAATGCATACCAAAAGATGATAACAATGAGCAATGTAAGGATAAACTATCAAAAAATGATAAAAATCTGTACAATTACATTTTTTAACATTTTAGGATTTACATTTATTTATTCCATATCTATAAGGAAAACTCTTGCAGAAATTTTATAACAACCTTTATATTGGAGATTTTCTTTCAAATGCAATGTAACACATTTATTTAATGCATGCATTTTTCTTTGTACTCACTATCATTTCTTGGAAAGGTTTACAAATTATATGACTCACACAGCGTCTAATGTATTGCAATTTTATTAGTATCATTGGTTTCATTTTTTAAATCTAAAATTTAGGTTTTTCCCCTTTTAAATGCAATCCAATATACTCGAGTCTATTTTATAATCAAAATAAAATCCACTGTTGTCTAAATAAACTAACTTTTTATGACTGTTCATTCATATAACCTTGAACTTGTTTCTAAGCCATGAATCTTATTTATCCTTTGATCCAATTTCGCATTGTTATATTTTTTCAATTTGGAATAATGGGTAATTCATTATTTTATACTGGTCATATTATGCAAAGCATTTAAAGATAACAAGGAAATTTAAACCATCAGGTGACTTTTTATCATATAAATTGGCAAACAATATCCGTTTATGTAGGTTATTTAAATGCTTACTCTCTAAATTGTATTTTGTCGTCCACGCGTAGCCGCAAGTAAGTTTTACATCGTATCGGTTTCATAGATGACTAAAGAAGGGCATTTGGCTCAAGTGGTCAATCAACTTCCCTTCGTTTTTGTTCAGTCCATACTGATTAATATTACCATTACAGGGAAGGGAGGAAGCTAGGATAGCACAGTTATGGAGTTGGAGAAGCCAAATCTGCGTGCCTCAATGTTCCTATTCTCGTTCCTTTTCCCACCTTCCAGGGAAATATCCATGATGTATCCTTGTCTATAGGAATTTTGTGCTCGATGTACTGTTCGAAGGTGTGTGGAGGTACTTAAGTTGTGTGTGTAAGTGAATCGGGACACTTGTTGGAAATATTACTGCAAACAATTTCAAAATTGTGGAAATAATGGCTCCCAGCACAAATTCGTCTCCTTAGAAAGCAAAGGGGCGTGCTTCTTATCTTCCTGAAAGTCTATCCCTGGATTCTTGGTGGCTAATATCCCGCGTTTTCGATGCGTTCTTCCATATTGCCGCTCCCCAATAGGTCACTCGGACTGTACACCTTTGACGTCACATTTTGAAGAATAGGTCTATATGAGCAGTTCACTCTGTTCACCACCACTTTCATGCTCTGTTCGTCATTCTAGCCCCACTCAGTGCATGCTAGTGAATTGATTACAAAAAACAAAGGATTTCGTTCTCAAAGACAATCAAGGAAATCAAATATAAGACAAAACGAAAATATTGAAAAAACCAAATTAAAAAATTTTAATCACCACGTAATAAATTCAATCAAATATTTTTGTAATCGCTTATTAATACCGTGATATTCAACCTATCGTTGTCGCTTTTAATTTCATAATAAAATCTACCAAGTAATAATTGATGTTAATTATATTTTGGGTGTATTTGAAATAGAAACAAAATCGAAAATAATACCGTTTTCCATGATATCATGAACAACGCAAACTTAAAGGATGCGAAGTTTTCATCCTATAATGATAAAATTACCTTTAAGAACATCATATTGAGACTATTGCTAGGCGATCTAAAATCTGAACTGAATTGCATGGATGTAGCGTTTTTAATTACTAATTTCAAATTTTCCTCTTTTAAAATTACCTCTTCTAAATTTCTCCAAATTTTTCTAAGAATTACCACTTCTAAATCTTTCCTCTTCTAAATTAATCAAGATATTGGTATTTTGACTAATAACAAAAGCTTTATTCCACTCTACCCCTATAATTACTCTCTTTTTAAAAAGTGATTTAAAGTATAATACACTTTATATTAAAATGTAAAGTGTAAAGTATAAAGATTCATTCCATAAGACTGTCATAGGCATATTTTTTTCGACCTAAAATTTGAAATCAGTTAGGGTCTGGATTGTTTGTCTATTCACAGAATTAGAGACGTATTCAGGTTCTAGTAAAGATGAATTGGGAAGGAAGTGTTATTTTTCAGTGTTCGATTTGAATTTCGTATTTTGTTCCAATATTTCAGGAAAGAAATTCAATTACACAGGTTACACAAATTTAGATGATTTAAAATATCTTTGACATTCTGGATTATTTTCTCCAAAGTTTAACTTACGTAACTAGAAATTACTTCACATATTCTCACCCTACGTCTTCTATCACGTTTCATTTACTTTGTTAGTTAGCATTCTCAATGTATTATTAAATTCAATGTAATTCCTTCGACTTATATCTGTATTTGCATTCTTCTATTTTCTTCTCTTACGTGTTATCATTTCATCCTCAATCCATGATTTCCTTCTCCTTTTCTTATGAACAGTTCCTATAGTTTCTTTTCAGGTATTCGATATCCATTTTTTTACATATTCCCATTTTTCCTCGATCGTACTCAGCTCCTTTTCCTCAATCATGATTTTCTCTGCAGCCTGTTGATACCCCTTCCTTATCAATCCAGGTAATACATCTATATTCCATTTCTTAACCGCTACCCTGGCCTTATTTTTTTGTATCTAACGCTACACTTTATAAAAACTAAATTGTGATCGAAGTCCGCATCCGCTCCCGGGAATCTGTGCATATTGATCACGCTGCTCCTAAATCTGTGCCTAACCATGACATAATCTAGCTGATACATTTCTGAGTCACCTAGAATTTTCCCGGTGTACCTACGCCTTTTGTGCTGTCTAAACCAAATGATGTTGGTGATGATTAACTCCCTCTCCGGCAGGACTCAATTGTTCTCTCCCCGCGGTAACTCCTCGTACGTAAATCGCAATCCTCCACCTCCTCACCATCCATTCCTACTGACGCATTAAAATCCCCCCAATACTATCAAATGTTTCTCTACAGGAAAAAACGCGATTAATTCGTCTCACTAATTGTATACTCTATCCACTTCTTCCTCCTCATGATTGCTTGGTGGCATGCACAGGGTCCGTAAAATAAGCATCGGGACTGGTTCCAAAAATAAAAATTTACTGGAGATATCATTACAATTACTTATTAACCTTCAAAATACATTCCTCCTTCATCGACACACTTAGTTCGGCGCGTCTATCACTCGTCAAAAGCCCTCTGGAAGCCGGTTTCCGGAATATTGTTGAGAGCCTTTGTCGTCGCCGCTTGAACCGCCTCGATGGAGTCGAACCGATACCCTTTGATCTCCTTTTGAGCTATCTGAGGTTATTACCTCGAGAATAGCTCAAAAGGATACCTATCCCTGAGGTAATAACGTTGTCGAGAAAATCTTAATCTTCCTGGACGCAGTCCAAAATTTCTCGAGAAATTTCCACCCGCGACAGTTTCTGTTCCTCGCTCAAGACTTTCGGCACCAGCTTCGCGTACACTTCCCTCATCGCGAGATCCGCCGTTACAATGGTGAGGACGGTTCCAACTGAAAGGCCGGTCTCCTCACTGATAAGGGGGGCTTGGTTAAACGCCTGTCAGAGTCCAAAACTTTTTTCACTTAGGCTGCCTGAGCATCGGTTCGAGCGGTCACCGTCGGGCGTCCGACGCGGTACTCGTCTTAGACAAGCTCCCGGCCTTCCTTCAACATTTTGTGCCACTCAAAAACTCTTGTGCGGCTGAAGGCATCATCCCCATAACCCTATTTAATGCAATGAGTTCAAGGGTCTACGATGCGGATTTCCCGAGTTTAACTCAAAACTTCACAGCGTTGCGTTGCCCGACGGTGCGCTCCATGCTGGTGCGACGATACCACAAACAATCAAACGTCACAAAAATCCACCTTATGTCTCAGCGTATGCCCGGAGGTGACTGAAATAAAGCGCGCCTGAGTGGTGGGGGACCCCTCTACGGAGCCGACCGGTCGGACCTCCATCCACTGCTCCGTTGAGGCTACAGCGAACAAGTCACGATACTTATTGTATGGACCCTGTATACTCGAACAATGACCAAGTTCGTCGGTTCCGTTTTGACCTTTACTAATAATATTCTATGCATACATATATGTGTCGATTCGTATCAATTCGTATTATACATCAATTCCGTATAGAATTCACCAGTCGTCAATTGTAGGGCATGGCAAATGAGGTCTGTGAAACCTAGGTCATATTTTGCTGAAATACAAATATATGTGGTATAACCACTTTGCGCATTTTCATTTAAATATGAGAGTTCCAAAAAATCATGACGTATGAAGTCTACCTTCTTTAATCACATGGTGTGTAGAAAGAGTAAATTGAACCTAATAAATTTTTGTATTCATCATATTCTTACCGCTGCATGATTAGAAGTTTTAATAAGAATATCTGTTGAATTCGTTTGAATCACTGTTTATGCCCGGATAAAATTATGAATTCAGGAAATGCAATTATTAGCTAGCATTTTTCTCATTAGCGACGGATAGGCAGTTTTTTAGTCGCCGATGTAAGCAGGCATTATTCAATGACAGGGATCGTGAAATTCCACATTCCATTGGATGTTTAACTTTGAGTCATACGAGTATGACTGCTTAGAGCAGGGACAAGCAAGCTATTTAGTCGACCAACGTCAATCGCATTAGTGACCTAGTATGTTTTGTTGCTGGCAGTAATTCATGTGATGAACTGAAATCTATGTATTGTGCAAGTAGCAGAGACCTTCTCTTAGTACGATGAAAAACAGATTTCCTCTCTATTTATAATGTTCCGTGGTATCACAGTGAAATCGTTAGTGAACCCCAAAAAGCGTACCCACCAGTGACAAAGAAAAACTCTTTTCCATTGGAGTGCAGATCGATTGAATGTCATTAGCATTAGCATAACCTGTAGCAAGATAAAATTAAGTAATGAGGAGCAGCTCATGTTTGCATAATTATCGTACAGCAAGTTGTATACAACATTCATTTCAGCTTGAAGTAAATTTTGCCAGTTTCATAAGATACAATTATTATTTAATTAAATGCCATGGCCATGGTCAAATATCTTTTCGGAAGACTAGGTTTCTCGAACACATCTAGAAATTTAAGATTCTATTTTCCCTGTGGAGTCCTTTGAAAAAATTAAAATCCATAAGCAAAGCATTATTAAAGCAATCTTTAGAACGTGATCAACCTCGCCGCAGGATGTCTGCGAAAAAAATACCTATTTTCAAATTTATTTTGAAATTTACACCAGATTTTGCTGCAAATGAGCTTTCTCTTTCCCCTTTTTTGGAACTTGATGTAAATATTTATGCTTTAAAACACATTACGTTAATTAAATTCAGTGATCTTAAGTATATGAAACTTCTCTATTATTTGCGTGACATTCAAGCAGGAACTATGCTTCATCGAATGGGCAAATGATGATCCCGATCTCATTAATGAACTGATTCATTCTTTCAATATTTCAGCAGAATGTTTTTTTCAATGAATTTTCTTGCTGTAAATGAACTTATTTAGGAATACTAAACCTTTTAGACATATAGCAAAAATGCATGGTAAGTGAGGTGTCCAAATACGTATACGTGTAGAATCCCTCAGAGAAATCCTGTAAAAATAATGAAATGAAACTCGCTTTTTTAAAACTTGGCGATATTCAATTAAAAATCATTCCTCAGCCATTTAATTTTATTATCTAAAAGATTTTCAACAATTATTCAGTACATATGATTTTGTAATGCATCACTGGAACAAGGAAAATATCTTAAAATTACCAGGTAAAGTTGGCATAGCTTAGGAAATTGGGGTGAGATGATTTGCAAGTTTATTTTTTTATTATATTTTACATATTATTCCTGCATCATTCGTGTAAAAATTATGTTTTAATAGGATTCTGTCAAAACTTTTCCCAATATTAATTTATTAATAAAAATACCTATAAAATATCAAAAGGGAAAGAAGCTATTTATTCAGTTGATAACATTAGAAAAATCTTCTGCTATTCTATGCAAGGCCTATTCAGACTGAGGGCCTATATGTTGTAGGTAATTGTATCCCTCAGTGTTGTACATAATCCCTGAGTCTTCTGTCGCGGCATCTACTCTAATTTGTTCATTTGTTTTCATTTAATCATTTTCAAAGTAGTCAGCTGTCAAGTCACGCAGTACGGACCCTAGACTGACCATGGGTGAGAATATGTTCGTTCTTTCACTTGTGGTTCACTTATACTTACTGAATTTTCTCCTCGTGGACGCTCCTTCAATCCACCCCACTTCCCGCGCCCTTCCAACTTCTTCATTGGTCTTCCCTTCTTTATTGAATCTGAAAAAGGTTCTTTAACTATGCGGACTTCATCCAAATTTCATGGTAATCTATTGAATGCCTCCCCCTTTTGCTCGCACATTGAGCCTGTGCTGCAATAAACTCCCTCTCTTTTGGGTGAATTTTGCTCTCACATCTTTCCAGTTTTTGGTTCTCCGTTCATGACTCCGACAGCTTCGAATTCCGCACATACTTTGTTTCTCGTACAGTTTTAGAATGCATTTTTTATTTATATGAATTCCAGTTTTATCAAAAATAAAATTTGTGGTTTTCCACAAAGTCCCACAGGAACGCAACTTTATTTTCATCTTTGTTGGGGCTTTGCGTAGTTCATCGGAGGCCATATGCTAATTCAAAATAAGGCAGAAAAAATTTTCAATTGCGCTAACTCTGTCTATATATGCTTGATCAAATTCAATTTTGAAACTTTTGGATGCAAGTTGTTTGCTTCATCCCTAATCGAAAGTTATTCAGAGAGGACGGTCGTAGCACATTTCAGTTAAAATTTATAGTTAAATGCATGACAAATTATGAGTAGCAGATTTAGGATATCATATGGATGGAAATTTGAAAGCAGTATTCTTTACGTAACCCCATATACCTTGTTCATATTACGCTGAGTTAAAATTTGTAAAAATTCAATCGTCAATGCAATAATGCCTTCATAACAAAATGATGCACGACTGCGGGAAATAAATATCCCCTGGCGCTACGCAGATGAAAACACTAACTAATTTACTTAATAAATTGACTAGTGATTGACAAATTAACATAATATATGTTCCGTGGCAAATGAAAGGAATTCCAAATGGTTGCTTGACTTAAAAATTCAGATTCCAATTCCTCTTCACGTAAAAGAATATATTATGATTTCAAAAGAGCAATTTCCTGACTGTAAGCAAGTATTTGTTACCAATTATTGCACCCTATTTGAAGTTCTGGGAATTATATTTCGGAATTATTCCACTAACTTGTCAAATGTTTTATTGTAAATTACCACAACTTTCCTTCTTCTAGATTTATTTCCTGCAAATTTAGCTATTTTAGTTTTAATTGTTGAGATTCATGGAACATATTAAATAATATGCTATAAAGATATTCTTTGTCTAGGTGATCTCTCTGTTGTATTTTTATCACATCGCCGAAAAAATCAATATATTCAAAATTAAATCATTACTAAGATTTATATCTAGTCCAACATACAATTAAATTCACGAACTACTACATAAATACATACCTATATAAAAATTCCTTATCAAATTCACCCTTGTCTTACTTATATATAACTTCCACTTCTTTTAAAAAGTGTCAATTAATACTACTTAAACGCTAGCGTATACATACATCATTGTAGCACCTCTTTAAGAGTTTTAGGGAAGCCTTTACCATTGCATATCAGCCACATGCTCTTGATAAAATGTTCAAAAGACAGCAAAAAGTTTATCGGAAAAGTTTATAATTTGTTTTTAAGCGTATCAGAGTTTAAATCGTTATTTTTTATTATTTTTAGGGAAAATGCCAAAACTGTTGTTGAACATCATATCTTGACGCATACTGGTATACTGATAAAAAATTATTGATTTTCAATCGTATTTTAATTTCTGATTTATTTTTTAGAAGAAATTATTTTCAGTAACGCTATGACATTTCTCGATAGTAGTAAGATACCAAGCTACAACCAGCACGGGCTTAGGAAGAGTAGATGTTGCAAAACCCAATTGGGCCTTTTTATTCACAATATCCTTAGAACGGGCGAAAATAACACATCACTCGGTGCAGTATTTCTGCATTTAAAGAAAGCCTACATGTAAGTCCGGCTCAATACATCCTCGAACACATTTAAACGCTTTTTATTAGTAAAAAAATAAATTGAATTAGAGACTTCTTATCATATCATAAACAAATAAGAGTCATCGACGGGTCGTACTCAACGGATGTAGATGTAACTTCAGGCGTCCCCTAGGGAAGTTAATAGGGCCGCTTCTTTTGTTAATATACATTAATAACTTAAACCCATACGTTTATAGTATCCCGGATCCCATATAGGACCCCAGCAGATTGAAAGCTTCTCTCTAGAGATTTAGAAACAATATCGGATAGGTGCATTGAATGGGGATTGAAACTGAACATAAGTAAATGCTCAGTTTCAAAGATGGGGAGCAAAAGAAGTAATGAGAGGGACATTTATTATAAAATAGAGGGTTCAGTGTTCAATAATAAATTTCTCTTCTACCGGCGGAGCTCAAGTTAAATATTTGGGGGTAGTTCTAATACCACGCCTTTCATGGGGAGCACATATCTGGACAATATGCGGGTCCGCTTTAAAGATACTCGGCTTCATTAAACAGTTGGTGGGTAAATGTGATGAGAATGTTGAAGAAATGTGCCATTTTGCTCTAGTGAGGCCACATTTGGAATAAGGCACAAGTATTTTGGATCCTTGGGAGAAATTATTGCTAAAAGAATTTAATAATTTTCTTAGAGAATCCGCCAGATTCGTCAAAAACCGGTATAATAAGAAGATGATTGTGACAAGCCTTCTATAAGGACTAGGTAGGGAGCTTCTTCAGATGGAAAGAGAACAAGCGAGACTTAGACTTTTAGCTAGGTTTAGAATGAACGATTTCATGATTGAAACAAAAGGAATTATCATAGCCCCAAACTAGTAGGGTAGTTTAGACCACAATGATAAGACTCCAATACAGATAGATACAAATATTCGTTCTTTCCCCGACAATTAGAAATCATAGTAGCAATAGTTCAAAGTCATAATAGAAATATGTACTAAAGACATTCAATTTAAAAGTCAGGACAAGATAAATGACTGCGTAGATACATGATATATTCTTAGATGCATGCACAATGTGTATGTTAGTTGATAGTGCATGCACTTGAATGTGTGTAAGTTGAAATGGTTTTTGCAAGAATACATAGTCTTTGTGGGTGTTAATTGACATGAATTTATTAGTTGCTTAATGTAGTTTTATCCTGTTTTACAGGTGGTAACCTAACAACCCCCGAAGAACGCCCTTACTGTGGGGCATTATGTAGCTGTAGAGCCTTATTTTCTACTTCGTGGTTCAATTAGTTTACAAAAATCAAAGAAATCAAGGACCCCATGACACTTCCCTGAGGTACACCCGTGATCACACGTACACTGTGAGACTAGCGCCGTCAAGGACTACCCTCTGATCCCGCTAGGATAAAAAATCTTTAATCCAAATCATTGCTCTCTTATTTATGCCTGTGAGCTTTAATTTATGAATGATTTTACCATGAGGAACACACCTGATAAAATTAAGTCAAGTGTAAAAAGTCCAAATTGAGTCTCGCATTGGCGGGTTTTCCTAAAATCCGTGCTGATCGTTACCTAGAAAGTGAACTCAGTTGAGATATCTCATTATCCAACTGACAATAATATATTCCAAATTATTGCAGCAAATAGAATTTAGGGAAATGGGTCTGCTCATTCTGGGATCCTCCCTGTCACCACTTTTCAAAAAAGGCGTCATCTGCGCGGTATTCCAATTCTTAGGGACTGCACTCTGTGAAAGATTTGTTAAATATTACTTCAAGATATGAGGTGATAGTAGGAGCTAATTTTTAGCACATTAGCCGATATACTTTCCGGACCCAAGGATTTTTTTGAGTTTAATATAAATTTAAAACTAAGCAATGTGGTAATTCCTTGTTCGCCCGCTTTTACATTCAGTATGTAGTGTGTCTGGGAACTCCTCGAAGGCAACATTTGTCGTGAAAACAATTTGGAAGAATTTTTTGGGGATATTAACTTTGCCTTTGCTCTCAAATTAAATGATATTGTAACAATCCCGTGAGTAGGCCACAGTTTGCTCACCCCCTTTTATCTCCTTAAACAGAACGCTGTTAGGCCACTTTCCAAATACTTACGAAGTACTTTTCGTTTAAAGCCTCATATGGCGCTATATAAGCGTCTTTTAGATTTAATTTTATAAGATCTATACACAGGTTCAATAAATTTTTATTCTTCAAGGAAGATACCTTCTATCCTTCTCTCCTTATTCTTAAGTGTAACATTCTACGCTTTCAAAGCGCTTTCCTAGCGTCATTATCAACTGAGATAACGATTTGTATTTAAGTATTCTTAAGAATAATGTCTGTGATGCCCCTTCGTATAATACTGATAAATTGCGTTCATGCTTCTTCTATGTTGGTATAACTCAAGCACATTTTGAACTCGGGTGATAAAGAATTTAATTCATTGGCTCAATTCTCAAGCTCAGTCAAATGGTAATTATAAATTTTTCGTTTCGGTTTCATATTCTTTTTATTTCTACGTCAAAGTTGATATGAGCGAACTAATGGTCACTCAAGACCTCGTCATAAGCTACACATAGAATGCGCTTTGGATTGTATGTAAGAAATAGGTCTAGTATGTTTCTCCCAGGGTTAGTATGGGCACTGCTTGATAATGGGAGTTTCTTTGAGTTAGTTTGAACAATGAATTACAAGAATCGGGGTCAGGGGTCTGTTACCTAATCCATCAATCAATCGAGCTATCGATCACTTTAAGTAGCCGTTAAAAATGGAAGTGCCTAAAGTTAAAGATTTACTAAAACATATCTAATAAAATAATAAAACATACTCTTTACCAATTTATTTATAGCGAACTCGGTATCAACCCCTCTGCGTTTAAATCTCTTGAAGAGAAAAGTGCCACAAGGGAAGCAAGCTGAGTTCATTGTGAATAATTTGACAATATGTACTTGTGCCCGACAATTATTAATTAACATTTATGAAAGATTTTGGTCAACTGGAATCATTCTTTTTGTGTAGGAAAAGAATACTTTAATGGAGTTAGCTTAGGAAAGATATATTTTCTGCATTTTTTCTGTCAAACGTAAAATATTGTAAGTGCAATGTGGCATTAATTGTTTTTTTACAAATGAATCTGAAGATTTTCAATTATTTTTTGCCAAGTTCAAACTCATTATTATAATGGAAGCGTGGTCGGATCCAGTAAGAGGTACCAATTCCAAAAAAGTTGTCTCCTTTCTACTTATTGAGCGAATTACGTGAAATAAACTATATTAAAATTATAATAACAAATGACTTCATCAGTATTTCAATTCTAGGATTAGTTAAATGCAGCTTCTACTGTATTTGAGTAGCTGCAAGGCTGCATATTCTAGGGAGACTTCTAGGGGTTTCCCGTTGCCTTCCACATCCCATTACTGCAGTCGATACCGTGAACTACACTCTCGCCCGCAGCTGAGGCCGCTGATGCCGAGTCGACCCACCCAGTCTGCGCCACCAGTGCTTAATGGTGAAACTGCTACCTTTCACCATGGGTTCAGGGTAGTTTTTTTATTAGGAGTCTATTTTTCTCGTTGTCTCATTCCGAAAAACCATTAACAAACTTTTTCTAAGCTGAAAAAATTTATTTTCGCCGCTTGCGGGAATCGAACCAGCCACGTTCGGACGATAGGCAGACTCGCTATCACTGTTCTAGCCCCGCTTCATTTTTTAACATGATTTTATAATAACAATTATGTATATTAATTCGTATACAACATCACTGCTATTTTTAAAATTTACCAGAAATATAAAATAAGAAAACTAATATGGGGGATGGCATTGTGTTAAAAAAATATAAACATTGATTATTCATTAATTATCTTAATTATAGTTTATTTGACTATCAACTTATTGCTAAATCCAGCGGAAATCTCAAGTAATTGAAATTTAACACATCAGCACTGAACTGAAATACATCAATATGCAATATTAGCGGGACACATTTAGTTACAAATTGCAAAAACTGAACGAATAGTTACGAGTACATCATCATTATGACCTAGATATATTTCCAAACCTCTCGGATTAAAAGTCAACGGTGAGATTACAGACTCGGATTGAAATACGGAGGGAGTCTCTAGAATACGACACTGCCGGCGAACGCACTTTCTTTCCCTTGGGCGCGGGGACGAGCGCTGAGTTCACCACGTTAGAGGAGGGAAAATAAGAAACCATCCCCGCCAAATGGCACCCTCAACCCCTGGACATCCATCCTTCTTTCTCACGTACGCACACACACTCTACAAAGTCACCGGCGATGGACGCCTGAGAGGGTGGATTTGGCCAAGAGATGTTTCGAGGGCAGTTGGGATGGGAGGAGAAGGAACGAGGGAGGGAGGGAGATAGAGAGACGGCGTCGCATGATTCCTCGCGCGTCGCGAGTAAAATGAGGGCGACCCGAGAGTTCCCCGGGGTGTGGGGTTGTAGGGACCCGAGTCGAAGGAAGCGGCGTCGACCGACGGTGAGTGACCAACCGGAGGAAGGTGTGCGGGAGGGGTGTCGGGGATGGAGGCTTAAGGGGAAGGAGGCCGGAGGAAGGAGCGGCGGAAGGGAGTCTGGGACCGGAAAAGGAGCGAAATGGGTCAGGGGAGAGGGGCGGAGGAGGAGAGGAATGGGTTTGTGTGTGAGGGAGTTGCGGATGAGATGACGGAGGTGAGGAGGGGAGGATGAAGGGATGGAGGGTCCGCGGTGTAGGCTTCCGATGACTCCAAGCTATTTCGACGCAAATAAAAGAATGGAATCTTGCGGACGGAAATTGAGTATTCGATGAAAAGCGCCCTGCGAATTGGAACCGTTGATGGATTCCACCCGGGTGGTAGCGGAAGGGGTGTGCGGGGCGGAACCCGGAAGGAGGATGGGGTCTTGTGGGCCGGGGGATGGGACAGGGAATATTAAGGAGGGCAACGGGGGAGGGGTGCGATTATGGAATTTGGAGTGAAGTGGTGAAAAATTCCGGGTCGACGTAGTCTGGGGCCGAGGGGGATCGGACGAGCGGGGAGGGGGCCGGACACAGGGGGAATGGGGGAAACCAGTGGTCTGGGGAGGGGTGACAATGGTCTGGCGGGGATGTGACGATGCGGTCGTTCCGAGATGAAAATTTCCGCTCCCTGGACTAGTTATCCCATCATTGTCTTCATCTCGGAATAGGATTGCCGAATGATGCCTTGCGTATAACTTGCAAATGGTTCTACTAGTGAAACTACAAATCACAAACTAGGTTTTTTCTCCGTTCATGGTTCTAATTATCTAAATAGTCATCTCAATTTTGATTGAGGCTTGTTATTTTCTTATTTAATTTGTTTTCCTTTATCGAATTTCTTTTTCTTGCTTGATGAGATGTCCTCAAGAATGGAAATTATGTGCACCTGAAATTTAAACTCTACCTATCCCAAATATATTTACCCTACCTTTGCTCACTTAACCAATACTCACTTCTGTTAGTCGGGAGAAATGTCTGTGTACCCCTACTAGTGCAAATATTGGAGAGGTTCTGGTGATTCTCAGGGTTATGTTTGCTTACTATGCATCAAATATGTGCAATTAAGACGCGAAATACGCCCCCTAATATACAACTCGTATAAGTAAGGAAAAGGAAGATATATAAAAGATGCATACAGAAACGGTGGGGGAGGTGGAAATCGAGTAGATCAAAAGCGTAAAAAAGGTTCCTTGACCAGGATTCGAACCACGAATCTTCGACTTGGCGGGCCGATGCTTTAACCGTACTTTTCTTATCCCTAAAGCGAGTGGTACTGAGCGCCTTCCCTTTCCCCTTTATTAGATATGCCGATGGATCACCCCCCTCAACCCGGTATCTTGCAAAGGTGGGCCGAGGGTTATAAATTATTTCTCCAAAAGAAATTTGCCGTTACAGTGATTACCTACAGCTACATAGACGATTGGTCGTTTTATTCTCAGAAAATATTTTGCGTGCATACAATTGTAGATTGACTAAGTAAAAACCTTGGTATAACTGTTAACATGAAAAAAATCCCAAGTGTTCTTGTTAAAATTATTAAATACTTGTTATCATAGATAGTGAAAAAGGGACGTTACAGTTTACCCCAGTTCAAGGAAACGTGTAATTAATTTCATTCCAATATTCCCACGACTTCGACAAATCGATATCCCGAGAGCTTCGGGTTATTTAGCTTGTGTGTATTGAATACAGAGACTCCCCATGTTATTAGTGTCACTTGTCTACCAGCGACGAAATAATTGGTGAAAAATCCTCCAGAAATGCGATATTTTCAACCAAACAGAGCCGTGGGTAATAGCCACGGAGAAATCGCAAGTATATACCGATTTCACACCAAACCAAGGAGGCATGATTATTCCGGTTTGGAAATGTTCAGTCATTTCCAATCCCGCAGTCAACATCAGTAAATGCGGTGGAAACTTATGCTGCATTTATAGGTTTGGATAGACCAATGGACCTAGTGCATTAATTTCAATTAAATAATGTTCGTATAACTATGACCTTAGACCCCAAGTGGTAATCCACGGTCTACAAAGAGAACAAGCAAATGTATTCCAGCCAAGTCAATGCCTTGAGTCAAAGATTGAGTTGTATATATGGTTTCCCAGAAAATATATACACATATTTCCTGGGAAACCATAACCGGGTTGATTACTGTGTTTATCTTATAAACAACGTACAGTCACTCACAGTTACCTTTGAATATCTGCGTCGGCCATATTGGCTGGTGGCACATAGTAGGCTCGCGTACGCGTTGAGGTGTCGTTCGGGTTTTGACATTGAATGATTCGTGGTGGTGCAAAGGCCCAGCTGCAGGTAAGTGAATCTTTGTTCACCATTAGGCTGGTTTTCGTGTTTGAATGTGTATGCATATTATATATATATATATATGCATATATATATATATATATATATATATATATATATATATACAAATATTTTCGAAATGGAACGCTCTTCGGCGACGCACAAATATATAAAAACACAGATGTAGATTTTTAGAATATAGAGACACAAAGAAAGGACACTCACAATTTGTTATTTGACGTTTCGACAGCTTGGAACGGAATCGAACAGATTCTGAAGACGACAGCCAAGCTGTCGAAACGTCAAATAACAAATTGTGAGTGTCCTTTCTTTGTGTCTCTATATTCTAAAAATCTACATCTTTGTTTTTATATATTTATATATATATATATATATATATATATATATATAATGGGCAGACACAATATAACACAAATAGAATAGAATAGCAACATTCAAAAGGACACTCACACGGTAAGTTGTTCGAGCTTTCGGCCCTCTCAGAGGCCTTCTTCAAGAGAGACAATATATGCTGTTGCTGTGGAGAGGGGAAAGAGGTATGGGCGGGGAGGGAAGGTGTGGAGGGAATGCTGGGAGGAAAATTAAAGGTGGCGGTTAAGGGTGGGAATTTTGAAAGAACGGAAAGCTAATATGTAGGCGGATTCACGAGTTCTCACCTCTATATTGGTGGCTGAATCAGGTAGGGATTCTAGGATGCTGAGAGCAAAACACTGGTCGAATGAAAGGTTGTGGGAATTGGCGTGTGAAGGGATAGGAAGAGAAGAGAGTGAGGCAGAATTGCAGGAGTACCGGTGATTATTCATTCGAATGGATAAGGGGGTAATGCATTCGCCTATGTAAAAGGAAGTGCAATGTTTGCATGATAAAAGATAAATAATATTTTTTGAGATGCAATTAGCGTGGGAACGAGGTGAGGGGGCAATGAGGGGATGTAGGGAGAGGGGAGTAGGCATAATAAGAGGACAGGTTTTACATCGGGGGCGGTTGCTAGTTGGGGAAATATTGGGAAATTAATTTGTCACGGGGGGGCGCCAAAGGGTTGGTGGATCTCAGAAGGTTTTTGAGATTGGCGGGTCGTCTGTATGCGATAGATGGGCATTGGGGTAGTAAGGATGAGGTCGCGTCATTGTCATGTAAAATTGGAAACAGTTCTTTAAGGAGGGTTTTCAGTCTGTGTGATCCGGGGAAATAGGTGGTGCAAAGGTTGAGTCCTGCGTCAGATGTGGGCTTGTTATTGTGTGGTCGGGTGGAGTGGTGGATTTTATTTTGTAGTAACTTTTCTGGGTAACCGCGTTTGAGGAGTGCAAGATGTAGATTGTCAAGGTATTTGTTGAGAGTGGCTGTGGTGTTGCAAATTCGGTGTCCGCGGATAGAGAGACAGTTAGGAATCGAGCGTTTCGTGTGTTGAGGATGACAGTTAGTGAGGTGTAGGTATTGCTGATGGTTAGTGGCTTTGATGTGTACTGAAGTGGTGAATTTGTTGTTTTGAAGTGAGATGTCTGTGTCAAGAAAGGTGATAGTGGAGTCTGAAATGGAAGAGGTGAATTTAACAGTGAAAGATGAATTTAAGGCGGATAAGAAATTGTTGAGAGAATCAGAGCCATGTGTCCAGAGAATAAAAATATCGTCTATGTAGCGGACCCAGAAAAGAGGTTGAAAGGGTTGCTGTGACAGGAAAGTCTCTTCGAGATGGCCCATGAAGAGATTGGCGTATGATGGTGCCATCCTCGTTCCCATCGCTGTGCCTTTTGTCTGTAGGTAAAAACAATTTTGGAAAGCGAATGCATTTTTAGTTAGGACGAAAGTGGCAAGATTGAGGAGAAATTCCGTCGAGGGGCGCTGGGGTAGGGGGCGTAGAGAAAGATAATGCCGGAGGGAGGATAAACCTTCTGCATGGGGTATAAAGTGAGGTAACGTCGATGGTGGCCATAAGTAGGTTGGGTGTGGAGAGAATAGAGACAGAATTTAGACGGTTGAGGAAGTGGTATGTATCTTTCGTGAGGGCAAGGAGAGTACAAGTGGTTGTAGGTGGTGGTCAAGGAATGCGGAGTTTCTTTCGGTGGGAGAATTGTAACTGGAAACTATAGGACGACAGGGGATGAGGGAATAAAACTGGGGTGTTCTGGGGTTTGGGGATGAAAGTAGGGATCTGTCTTGGGAGGTGAGGCCTTCTTCTGGTCCGGAGTGGAGGAGAAAAGACCGAATTTCGGTTTGGAAAGTTTGTGTTGGGTCTTTGGTTAGAGTGGTATAGGTGGATGTATCGTTCAGGTGAGCGAGGGATTTGGAAATATAATCATTGGTGTTTAGAATTACAACAGAGGAGCCTTTATCGGCGGAGGTAACAACGATGTTGGGATTGGACTGTAGGGTTTTTAGGGCATGACGTTCGTTCATGGAGAGGTTATTTTTCGGTCTGAGATGTTTTCTGAAGGATTGATTGGAAACATTTTTTTTTGAGGAGACGTATAAAAATTTCGACAGGATGGTTACTAGGAAGAGGTTTTGGCTCATGAGTTGAAGCCGGGCGGAATTTGCCAAGTGCGGGATTGGTTTTTAAGTTACTGAAAGGTTTACTTTGTGATTTCCAGAAGGCGCGCCATCGAAGGTTTCGGCAGAAATTGAGGGTATCAGTAAGTATGTTATGTGGTTTATTTTTGGTGTAGGGGAGAAGGATAGGCCTTTACTAAGAACGGATATTTCATTGTCTGAAAGGCTGGTGTTTGAAAGGTTTACAATGTCATGGGCACTGTCGGAGGGAGGGAGGGTGTTGGGATTGTTCGGTGGTGGCTGGCGTTTTGGAAAAACCGGGGGGCCTTTGGGAGGAGGGGGAAGGTTGTAAATGCTGCGGAGGTCGGGCTTATATTGAAAGAGTGGGGGTGGTTGAGGAGGAGGTGGCGGGAAAGGGTGAGAGAGTGGAATTTTGAGACCTACTCGGAAGTAGGAAATACACAAGTTGAAGAGCTTGTTAAGGAGAGTTTGACGTTTTCGTTGGAGGGAACGTAGGGCAGACGTATACACACACACACACACACCCACACACATATATATATATATATATATATATATATATATATATATATATATATATATATATATATATATATATATATACATATACATATACATATATATATATACATATATATATATACATATATATGTGTGTGTATATATATACATATATATATACATATATATATATACATATATATATACATGTATATGTATATATATATATATATCTATGGGACTCTCTGTTGACCGGAGGGTCCCGGGTTCGATTCCCGGGCAAGGCACTCTGGGCACCTGCAGCTCCACCCAAGCTATGTGATATTTCGGGTTCCAGGTCTTCCTGGGAAACCATAACAGGCACAGGGAAATGAACTGCCCCCCCTACCCTGATGTGTGAATTTCACACGCCGAATAGGCGAGTATTGAGATCTGCGATGCTTTATGCAACAAAGTACCCCGATTCTTTGGCCAAGAGATGGCGTTAGGGAGCTGTTTCACCCACCAAAGGAGAAATAGACAAGACACACAGAGGAAAGGAGAGTAGTAAAGGAATTATGCAACATCATGAAGGATAAGAACAGTGCGTTTTCTGGCACGCATAGCCAGAAGAAGAGACGATACGATTATTTATTTATATATAAAGTTTCCGACCTCGACATGAAGTTGTCAGCAATCTTCAACAAAAGTAGGTTAAATTGTTTGTGCATGCGATGAAAGGCACTCACCATAATTTCAGCCCTTTTTGCCACTCAGTTGTTGTTTGACATCGTTTCAGTGAGTCGTCGTGAAGGTTTTTGTAAAAAATAGAAAGAAATGAGCATCGAGCTATCATTAAATATGTAAATAACACAAATAATAGGAACGATCATTTTGAGGTACTAAACCTGAGCAGCTACTTACTTTGAGCTCACGAAGCGTAAGAACGAACGCCTAGCCATTTCTGAGAAAAACATTTTAATGCCTTTAAAACGATTTGGTTCTAATTGTCGTTCATAATAGAATTTTATAACACCATTTGTTCATCATGACAAATAGCCCAACCTGTCCTCGCCATTCTTCAGTTCACTGAAAACCCATCCGTTTCTCAAATTAACTACCTTACCCGAAATAATTTTCTAAAAGGGCCTTGGTTCTTGATAGCATTCCTCAATAACTCCTACTAAAAAATTTTGCTATTAACTATACTTGAAAATAAGAAGCCACGTAAGTAGCATTGCGACGACAGCCATAATTTTACCGCGATCTTAACTTGTTGGGTGGGATGCTAGCGGCGTGGAAGTTGGGACGTGATGTGGATGGCTGTGCGTACGTGCTCGCTGGGAGTATTGGCGATGCAGAATAAACGGGAGGCGGGGAGAGAGGTTGCGGAGTGCAAGAGGGGTGTGGGGGTCGAGGAGAGATCGGAGGGACCACGGGAAGCACGCATGGTGCCTCGCCCGTGATCTGTGGCGAGATGGCCATGGGGGGGGGGGGAAAGAAGTCATGCTCCCTGCCGCGTACCTTGATGTCTCTCCTGGGATGACGGCCACGGAAAAATTACGAAAGACCCCGCACCAGGTCGCGTCGATTTATTCCCTGAGCTGCTGCCACAGGGGACATGAGCCGCCAATAGAGAGGATCCACCATGAGATTACAAAGTGTGTTTTCACGTCCATGACTAATTGGTTGGGCACATGTATGACCTCTCGGTAACTTATCCTGGAGTGAAGAAGTTCGAAATGTATTTATCTTAATTTGGTAACGTACGATTCAAACGTCGTCCCGGCAAATCTGGAATTTAACAGTGAAATAATCTGTGTACACAAGAAAATAATGTCCCCAGGAGAAGAGGGAGGAACATTTTTACTAATATGCTTTCTAACTTTTTTCATATACTAAGGGCGGAACGAGTTACCTTGCATTCAAAATGCTCATGGATAAGTCATATACCCTACGGTACTCTGTAAATATTTTAAGTCAATTCAGGAAAAGTTTGGTTAACACGCAATATTTGAATACAAAGGTCAAGGAACAGCGTGATAAATTCTCGCAATATCCCGTTGGCGGATAGAGATGAGTAAAAAACCGAAAAGATGGTAAATAAAAGGGAATCCAGAGTCTTTAGCCGGAACACTAAGAAAGGAGTGAAATCAAGCTGAAAAGAAAATAATGAGTGAGGAAAAGGGGATTGATACTATACAAGATATATAGAATCATGTCAGCAGGAAGGAGTAACAGAAGCCAAAAACGAAAGTAAAGGAACAATAAAAAGAAAAATGATAAGAACAGCATGAATTGAAGACAAGTTGCTTTAAAAGGAAGTAAGAAAATAAAATCATGACAACACTGCGTAATTTAGTAGAAAGTACGAAGATTTGGATAACACACGCGGACGGAAACGGATAGAGCGAAAAAGATTGGTGGAATATCGAGTGCGAGGATATAAAAATCAGCGAGGTGTGCCTGCGTGTTTTGAATGATTGGAAAGATTTCACGAATATTATATTTGATTTTGTGGGTCCCGAGAAAGTAATTTGTGATTAGATTAGGATATTTTGGGGGGTTTCGTTTGGTAAGAGGAGTTCATTGGGTTGAAGGTTTGAGGATTATAGTATTTAATAGTTTTTCCGGGTACCGAAATTTCCTGAGAGACTCGTGCAGCCGATACACGTATTTAATTGGGAAACTTTGGGATTGATAAATCTTTAATATATTGGATTAGTCAACTCTAAACAGGCCCCGAACAAAGGCTCATAATAGACGGATTATCGCCCGACACAGTAAGCGTCACATCGGGTTTCCCACAAAGAAGTGTTATCGGTCTGCTATTATTCGTTTAATGCCTTAATAACATCGGGTCTCAGGTTTCCAGTAAACTTCATCTATTTGCTGATGATGTAACGATCTACTATCTATAGGGAAATATCCAGTCATAACGGTAGGATATTATTATATAATGACCTAATTGCAATCTTAAAGTGGTCATAGACATGGGAGCAAGAATTAAATTTGAAAAATTTGTTTCGATAAATTTTTGGAGTAATAATATTTATATCCGAATTATACAATACAGGTAGCCGACGTAAAAAATGTAGAATTGGTCAAATACTTGGATGTATAAGAAGTTAGTATCCATGAAAAGGACACTTGGGAATTGTAATGAGAGGGCCAATGAGTTTTGTAGTATCACATTAATTATGCCCAACATAGAGTATTCTGCGGGTGTAAGGGATCCTGAAGAGGTAAGTTTAATTTTGGAACTAAATAGAGTGCAACTTAAAACAGCTAGGCTTTTGAAATATTGTTATGAACAAGTTAGAAGTATTACGACACTATTAAACGAATTAAGATTGGAGCTACTAGTTAAAAATAGATAGAAATGCAAGTAAAATTTACTGCGTTAATTTGAGACAGGTACTAGTTTGAGGATGTTAACGACATATAGCAAGCCCCAACGTACCGTAGTAGGTCAGATCACCAACGTCAATTAATGGAGATAGTTAGTATAGGGAGTAGATTAAAATTTCGTTTTTCCTCTTACCATTAGTGATCAAAATAGATATGACAGCAATCACGATTGAGATAGGTTGAATTGGCAGTGTGTGTGTGTATATATATATATATATATATATATATATATATATATATATATATATATATATATATATATACACACACACACACTGCCAATTCGACCTATCTCAATCGCGATTGCTGTCACATCTATTTTGATCACTACGAGGAAAAACGAAATTTTAATCTAAAGTGTATATATATATATATATATATATATATATATATATATATATATATATATATAAAGGAGAGTGTTTGTTTGTATGTATGTAATTTGTTTACTTTTTTGCTGTCATAGAAACAGCATTTTTCCAACTATGCCAGCAGGATACTTTTGCAAGAACACTATTGTATTCAGAATTGCTGAGATATTATACGTGGAATACATCAAGGAAAGTCTTTTGTAGAAGAAAAATTGGCAACTTTGATCCTGAGAATAATATTTATTCATGTGACGCATTGGGCCGAGTCTACACAGTCCATCCTAACAACGCCGAATGTTATTTTTTAAGAATGCTTCTACATACCATTAGAGGACCTCGCTCATTTGCAGAATTAAGAACGGTAAACGGAGAAATATGTGAGACATTCAGAGAAGCTTGCCAGAATTTAGGGTTGCTAGAAGGAGATCAACACTGGGATGACTCATTGCGAGAGGCCAGTTTGATTTCTCTTCCAGGACAAATCCGAATTTTGTTTGCCATCATAATAACCTCCTGTAATCCATCTAACCCAAAAAAATGTGGGAAAAATATAAAGAATCAATGAGTGAGGATATACTGGCTAAAGTTCGAAGGGAAAATCCTACTTTGGATATTACGTTTAACTCCGACATTTTTAATAAAACTTTGATTACTTTGGAGGAAAAGTGTATCACCATGGTTAACAAGACTTTAGTGGAACTCGGTCTTTTTGCACCTGTAGAAGATCAACAGGGTGTATTTTATCCAGATTATATACGTGAAACTAGCAACAATGTCTTAGACTTAGAAGCATACATCGCGGATAAAAAGCCACTTAATGAAGATCAGAAATTCGCGTACGAAACAATAATGGATCAAGTAGATAAACAAGAAGGAGGTATCATTTTTCTTGATGCTGCTGGTGGCACGGGAAAAACATTTTTAATTAATTTAGTTCTCGCTGAAATCAGGGTTCATGGAGAAATTGCTCTAGCCGTTGCATCTTCAGGTATTGCAGCGACATTAATGGAAGGAGGGAGAACAGCCCACTCTGCCCTTAAGTTGCCACTTAATATTTCCCAACAAGAAAATCCCACATGTCATATCAATAAAACAAGCGGCCAGGCACAAGTTCTTATAGAATGTAAATTGATAGTATGGGATGAGTGCACGATGGCTCATAAAAAATCTCTTGAGGCCCTCAACGCAACACTTCAAGATCTTAGAGGAAACTGCAGTTTAATGGGAGGAGCTCTGGTACTCCTGTGTGGAGACTTCCGTCAAACTCTGCCTGTCATTCCAAAATCGACTCCAGCCGATGAAATTTATGCCTGTTTAAAACATTCTGTTCTATGGAATCATGTCCAAGAAATTAGCCTTAAACCAAACATGCAAATCCTCTTAAGAGATGGGAATGCTCAAAATTTTGCAAATAAACTTTTGGAGATTGGAGAAGATAGATTAGTTATTGAAGCATCTGGCATGATAAAATTGTCATCAGATTTATGTGTATCGGTGAAAACTGTCCGCGATATGATACAAGCAGTCTATCCTAACGTTAATCAAAATTATAAAAATTTAGAATGGTTGCGAGAAAGAGCCATTCTTGCTCCTAAGAACGATGATGTTAATGAAATTAATAAGGAGATACTAGCCATGCTGCCAGGAGACGCGATTGAATATAAATCGGTTGATACCGTAGTGGATGCTGACGAAGCCGTCAATTATCCAACGGAATTCCTAAATTCACTTGATCCAGCTGGATTGCCACAACATCGCCTTATACTTAAAGTAGGATCTCCAATCATTTTATTGCGAAATTTAGATCCACCAAAACTCTGCAATGGGACACGATTGTGTGTGACAAAATTAATGAAAAATATAATCCAGGCAGTCATTTTAACTGGAAAAGGTGAAATAATTTTTATTCCACGGATACCTCTAATCCCAACTGATCTTCCCTTCAACTTTAAAAGATTACAGTTTCCAGTCCGGCTAGCTTTTTCAATTACCATTAATAAATCACAGGGACAGTCTTTAAAGTTTTGTGGTGTTGATCTAAGATCGCCATGTTTTAGCCACGGGCAACTTTATGTTGCTTGCTCCAGAGTAGGTTCGCCTAAAAATTTATATATTCTTTCTCCTGGATATGAAACAAAAAAATTAGTTTATAAACAGGTGTTAAATAAAAAAGATTCTTAAATTCGTATGAAGTAGTGTATTATTGTACTTTATAATTTGTTGTTTTTATTTATGTAGTATATTTATATTATTGTTTCTCCCTAACCCGTGCAAAGCCGGGTATTCAGCTAGTATATATATATATCAATATATATATATATATAAATATATATAAATATATGTGTGTGTGTGTGTGCGTGTGTGCATATATATGTACACATACACATGGGAGGCCTTCTAGTAGGACTGAAATTTTCTGAGAGAAACATGAAGTCAGAGGGGGGGGGAATATGCACGGAATCTGGGAGGGGAATCAAAGATGGTGGTTAAGGGTGGGAATTTTAAGAGATCGGCAAGCTAGAAAAGATGCGGACTCATGGGGTCCTCACCTCTATATTGGTGGATGAATCGGGTAGGGATTCTATACTGGTAAGGGAGAAACCCTGTTCAAATGAAAGGTTGTGGGAATTAGCGTGTGAAGGGATAGGAAGAGAAGAGAGTGAGGCAGAATTGCAGGAGTAGCGGTGATTGTTGATTCGAAGGGGCAAGGGGGTAATGCATTCGCCATGTAAAATGAGGTGCATTGTTTGCATGACAAAAGATAGATAATGTTTTTTGAGAAGTAATTAGCGCGGTAACGAGGAGAAAGGGCAGAGAGGGGATGTGGTGAGAGGGGAGCAGATAAGTAGACATGTTTTACATCGGGGACGGTTGCAAGTGGGCGAATATGAGGAAATTTCTCACGGGGGGGGCGCCAAAGGGTTGATGGATCTCAGGAGGGTTTTGAGATTGGCGGGTCGTCTGTATGCGAGAGGGGCATTGTGATATTAAGGATGAGGTCGCGTCAGTGCCGTGTAAAATAGGAAACAGCTCTTTAAGAAAGGTTTTCAGTGTTCAGATTCGAGTAAACGTATCCTGTTATTGAATATTGTTTCATGTAGGTGTCTTTTTTGGTGCGATTAACTTTGCTCCTATTATGTATGTATGTATGTAGGAACGAATATTTTTTTGGAGGATGATTGGATGTGTGCATGTCTGATGACCTATCACCCACCACCCACACGCCCTTTTGGGGGCATACGGCGTCATATGTAGATTTAAATCAGAATTAACTCGTAAATAATCACTTTCCTTAAAAAAGTGGTTAACAGTAATGGAATTTTAGTCTCAGCCTAACTCTAGAGTGTCGAAATATTTTATATTTTGAAACACCGCTCATACTTTATATTTCATATGGATAATTATTAATTTTTAAATTTTCGTTTTCGTTCACCTGCCACTAGAAATCAATAGCTTCATTTAGATTAAATTAAATGATTGACGTTCACCTTTACCCTCCCCACAGCATGGGTATGCATAAATCATCCGCATTCTTTCAATATTAAAAGGTCAATTTTACCCATAAATTCGTAAATATAACAAGTAAGAACATGAAATGTTGGAAAATTATATTTTCTGATAACGTAAAATATATACACGAATAAAACTTCTCTATAGCGGTGACACTATGGAAGCTAGGTAGAAACATATTGAACTTTAAGCATTCAAATAGGACTACTGAAAGTATAAATTACAACAAAAATAACTAATATGGGCCTGGTTTTGTAAACTATTCCTGGTAAACTATTCTGGGCCTGGTTTTGAATATTTAAATAAAAACTACCGTCATATACTTCAGCGTAATTAACTAGAAAATAAAATCATAAAATAAATGAGAAAATTTACCAGTAGGGGCGTTTATATTTTTTAAATGAGTAATAAAATAGGGTAAATTCCACGATAAAAATTACTGAGATATTCGAGGGTTGGAATTGGGATGGTGCGGTGGGTAACGTACTTACTTCCCACCCAGAGGGCCCGAGTTCGAATCCCGGCAGCAGCAGATATTTTTCAGTGGTAGCCCGCTCTCTACTTGAGGTGCTTTGTAGACGGCACTTACAGTTAGTACGCCGTCCGTCGGATAGGACGCTAAGCTGCTAACACCTTGGCGCCTTTCGTTAATAGCAGGCTAACGCCGACGCTGGGTTTCTCTTAATTCCTTCCTGTCCATCCGTAATGGCGAAAATGACCTCGGCTGTCGGTCGCCTCCCCTAAAAACTACTACTACTATATATAATCAAGGGCTTTTTCACACTGCGCTATCTCAGAAATAGTAGCATTTTTACGCTGTCGTAACAGTATTTTCATTTCCTACATTTCTGCGCAATTTCTACAACTCAATTGAAAGGAAATGTTAAAAATGGAAATACCAAGTTAACGCCAAGGAAGACTCCCAGAGCTTTGGCTTTCATATTGCAGAGTACACTAACTTCAAAAGATTCACGACTCGGTATACTCCTTCCTTCCCGGCGACAACGCGCCCTATGAACAAAACAAAATTGTCTTACGTGAAAAGGAAGTTCTGCGTACCTATTTTTCAAAGAAATTCTCGCTTCGGTACATCTTAAGCAAGCCTTTCTTTTCATTTGAGTGGCATCACAAAAAAGGTAAATATTTTTTTTAAACGCATAGCATATAAAAAAGGCGCTCCAAGTTCCAAAGAATGCACGTCAGTAAAAAATAAAGGTTTGTGAAAGTAATGAGAAAATATCTCTCTCTTTCGCCTTCCCTCTTTCTCGCTTTATCTCTCTCCCTCCCCCATTTTCTCTTTCCAATATGTTAAACATAGTAATTATTTAGAAACTGACAAAATATTTGTAGTATAGTAATGTACCCCAAATTCAAACTCATTATGTAGCATAATTTCACATTTTTAAATGTTTAAACAAATACAAATTGTGTTTGGTATGTTAACCTCCCATCCGAATACAAGCAATGTAATTTATTCATTATTAGGCTGGATTAAGGCCCTTTTTGTAGCATGAATAAAATGGATTATTCAAAGCAAAGTAAATTTTAAATACTGTAGTATTTTTTTAACATTATAAATTTTAAAAAAATAACATTAGTTGAAAAGGTACCAAAAACGGCAAAGTACGAGAAATTATTATTTGACCAAAATGATTAGGTTTTCCAATTCTCCCTCGCAATGGAGAATTGAAAAATGTAATCATTTTTAACCTAAACTCTAATAAAAATATCACGGTTCTAGCAGTCTTTTTTTAATTTGTTATGTTAAATCTAGTTCATGATGAAGAATTATTGCATTTAAGCTTAAATATTATGACTTCCTTTCAGGAAAATAAAAGGATGGTTATGGGAAATATTATACACAAATTGTGAATGCCAAATTTCGTATATTCTTCCTCTGCAAATTTTTAATGCCCGGCATTGGACAAGCTCAAATCAAGGGATGGAGTCACTTTTCATGCCTTTCTCTTCCCACATGAGACAATATCAGACCTATGTAAACCTTCGCCGAAGCCATTGCTCTTCCTACCGACGAATTTCTTTCAAAATTGGATGGCAGACGTTAGAGAATTGCCGTGCTGATCGTGATGCCTTGGGTTATTTCCCTAGAGTTTCACATATTAGAATAAGACGGATTGGCTTCGACTAGGAAGGACCAGTACTCACCCTCACCGTAATATAAGGGAGCACATTAGTTTCCGCTGTCCGTGGGTTTCCCATTTTCAAAGACGGCCAATTTTGGGATGTCCCAAAATATATTAGGAATATACATTATTTTTATGGAATGTCCGCCATTTCTATTTGCATACTTTTACATACTCTTGTTTAACTCTTATTGTTGCGGTATGACACCACAGTGTTATCGTTATTTGCAAGTTAGCCTTACATGAAAATTAGCAATGGCATCTAGACAATGCGAACTTTTTGTGTTTTAATGAATTCCGATGATACAAGTCAAAAGATTTCATCGTTTAACTGTTTAAATTTCGTTAGGCGACACAAATTTCTGCTGATTGTGATCGTCTTTCAGTGCGCAAAAATTTTGTTCCCATTCGTCAAAGTTTCTTTTCAATACGTTAAAATTTCAGCTTTACTTCAAATATATTTTTTTATGTTTAGGTTGATTGTCATTTTTTATTATAGTACTTCATGGTACTGACAGTAATTCAACATGAATATTCCCAGGTGATTCCTGAAATAATTATCACAGATTTATTTTCTAAATTACGAAAATCTCCGCTCACTTCCAGTTTCTACGATGTAGCTCGTGATGATATAAATTTTTCTACCGCTCACAAAAGACCACGACGGGTGAGACTTATTCGGATCCATAGCAAACATTTAGATGGATGTTAAATGTATGTATGACATGCCATTTACATGTTTAACGTTTAATTATCATTTTATTTAACATTATTTGGGATCATCAGCAGCCATACATTCGAGGATTGTAGAGACAGGCCTCTCAATACAATTCTCTCATTTCCTTCATGCCTAAGTATTTCGTTCAAGTCTGTGTTTATTTGTTACATGTATGTCATTCCTCTCCAGTACTTTTCGTTTACTTAATCGTTCAATGCAATAGTATTACCATCATAAACCATTGATTTCCAAATTCATCGAGCTCATATCTGATTTTTATTCTTATTTTCCATTTCAACTTCTTTCTTCTTCCATTCTTGCTAGAATTACTCCCCTTGCTTTCTCCTCCATTTAATTCTAATCCATTTCTATATTTCTATAGAGATCTATTGGAATACCATAATTTCATTACTTTTACTTAGTCAATTAAATCGCCTTGCAATTAAATAGGTGTACATTTCGTATTTTTTCTTTACTAATTCCTTTTAATCTCAGTCATTGTATGTATTGTTGCGAGTGGAATTCTCTACTTCAAGAAAGATGTTTCAAAATGTCCTTCTATTTCTCATGCAGCAAAACACGTTTTTAAAATCTTTTCCCATGTTAAGGCTCTGAAGTTTTTGGTTTCTCCCAAATCTGGGAATGAGACGATTCAATTTGTTTTTACTCACAAACCTAGGTGCCAAAATAGTTCTCCTTTGAGTATGTACCTGCTTGCCTTTCTAATCTTGACAAAACACCTGGAAAATATTTTTTCAGTATTCTTCTAAGGAATTATACTTTATCTGCCCAGAGCTTTTGGAGAATGGCTACACATTTGAAAATATATTTGTAGAGTTACATATTCATCTGAAAATCTATCGATTTTTCCCATGCTGAAAGCGAGGTTTTTGCATTCACTCTTTGATTTTTATCCATCTCCTATTCGGTAGCTGTTTTTGATAAGGTCAGTCTCGCAACAGATTGCTATAATCAAGAATAAAGAAAGAATGGAACATTTGATGACCTCACTTAAAGTGAATGGTTGTCAATTCTTTGAATAAAATTTTTCATGAGATTATTGAAATCTGAATTTGATTTTATTTTGTAGCAGAGATAACATTCGAAAATATCCCGCCTACGCTTAAATGATGCTTGAATAACCGTATTTTTAATTAGTTTATGATTTAATTGATACGAGAATTTTATTAATTCGACATGAAGATGAAAAATTAAGCGAGCCAAGCTGGATGTTTTCATAAAATTTTCTCAATATTTAACTTGCTCAAAATTAGTAAATTTATACATTATTTTATTAATTTGATCTTTTGCTGCACCTTGGTCAAGGAATGGACGAGATGACTTACAGGTATGTCGTAAAAAAGGTCAAATATTGTTTAATCTTGCTATAAATATTTAATTGAATGTATACAGTAGCGAAATTCATTCCAATAAGTATTTATTCATTTGGTAGAATTTTCCTGAAACTTTATCAGGACTTTTCACGACGCAGCTACTAAAAATATGTATGAACCCAGGTAAATTATTCGAATAAGTAATATTTTTAAGGTCTGAAGATAAAAAAAGGGTTGAGACTACCTCTATAAACAGGAAAAGAGTTCATTTAATTTGGAAACTCTTTTAATGGCAACTTCTACAGGCATGAGGCATTGCAATAGATGGATAAGCGGAGGCGAACTAACCCGAAAAAGGAAATGAAAAACGGAGTGATAGGAAAAACTGATAAGTGGATGGTAACCAAGGTACCTAATGAATATAGCACAGCAATGAGCGTGAGGGTCGTTATAAAACACGAACGGCAAGCCTCCTCCTCTTTGGAAACGTAGTTCTCTGCAAGATTTCAAAGAGTAAATAGGCCAGAATTCGTTGCTAGAGTTTCAGTGAGCAATGGGAACATAGACTCGTTAGTGGTAAGTAGCTCCCAGTTAAATGAATTGAGCTTTGAGCGACCGTGGAAACACGCACGAGTCGAGCTGATTTGATCTCATTCCTATTTTTACTTACCTTTTAAGTTAATGGGACTAAAGTCATTGCTTAATGTATTAACCTCGAATGTGCCAAACATATACTCATTCATTAAATTAGCTTAAAATTTTCATTGACAAAATTATAATTTTGATAAAGGATGAACCTGCTATCCTAAACATCTACTATTCTTAAACAAAACGTATGGTTCCGTTAAAGTTAGGAATGGAATTTCCTTGCTGATAACTCTTTTCTTGTGAGAATTAAATGTTTTATTTTCAGGAGTAACTATACTCAGTTTTCACTAATTTCAACATTTTCACTAAACATTTGTAGTATTTTCAATATTAGAATGAAAGCTATATTTTTACAACTAAAAACCGTTAGCGTTCATTTTCTCTCCTCCCGTGCTCCCATTCGGATCAGGATCAAACGAACGTTTGAGAAATATTACGAAAAGAGCTTTCAAGTGACTTAAATATATTATAGGGTGTATTTGGATTTGGATAGGGTAATTTAATATGGATTGACGCAATTCGTTTTCACTATCGAAATCAATATAATTGCTCCAAATCGGGGTAGTTTGTCCTGATTCTATTTTTTCCCCGAATTTGTATATCATTAATGTTTTATAGTAATTCGTAACCCAGTAATTTGAGGCTTATATTGTTTTGCCTGGCATTATGTCACAGCATTTATGCTTAAATTCAGGCTAGCAGGAAGTTTCAGTTTTGCCTCTAATGCAAACCTTCCACTTACGAATTTCCCATCTTTTCGTACCGTCCACATATTCGGAGCAATGATGTTCTTGGAGTGAGGTCATAACGAGCTCGCAGGCATATAGTTCCACCTGGAGTCAGTCGTGGAGAGACTTGGAAGTCTTACTCCACAGTCAGGTGGAGTGCGGCGGCGCCGGTTTAACTCCCGTCTCTTTAGTGTGTCGAAACCGGGGACTTGAATTAAATTTGGAGGTGAGTTAAGACAAATTTTAAGCGGTCCGGGTTGCCTTACACCACTGGATTGCGCTCCATTCTTGGGTTTTGTTTTCTCAAAAGGTGGGTCTTTATATTGTTTATAAATTAATTGTTGAAATTGTTTGATATCATTTAATATTTACAAAGGCGGAGTGAGGAACACAAGACCTCTTACGATGGAGAAATATGACTCTCGAATACGTCTCTTACGTTTTAGAAGAGATCTATTCCTCAGTTCAACTTCTATCGCATGTGCCCTCACTCACTTGCGACAAGTCCTCGATTTGATGATATTATATTCAATGATCACAAGGTAAGAATTTTTCTGAGATTGGTTAAACCTATACCAGCACAGCTTACGATATTTTTATGTTTTGTGTTGATTCTGGAATTTTAAAATTCTTTGATACGGACACCGCAACTGTCAAACGTTATTGTCAAACTACAACGCGGTTTTTTCGCAGCTTTTGGGACTTTTTCCAGTTCCTTTTTGGAAACCACAGTTAATGTTGGCGTCTTAAACGTGTCTACCCTCTATTATAATTTTCTGAATAAAAATCACTGGTGATATATTGCGCACCGTGAATCACGATTTTACTTCATTTTAAAAATCCACTTGCTCCAAAATTACCTTAAAGAGGTATGCTGTTGTTTCACGTATTTTGTAGCTTTTTACTACGCCATGACGTTAAATGACTTTGCGACTATTATGATAATTCAAAATAATTGGTGTTCAATTCGGCTGAAGTTAGCATAACCTTCCCCCTCTTTCTTTTGACTCATTGCCCAATACACAAATTTTCATGAATAAATTACCGAAAATTTATTCTTTCCCTACTATTTTAAATATTTAAAACTTTGGCGTGTTTATCTCTGTTAAAATTCTGTTGAAATTAGTCGAAGCTAAATACTGTCATTCCTGGAAAGAAAGCCTTTTATTATCGCCAGGGATAAGGGTTATCGGTATGCAAATTTCACTCTTAACTTTAACAACGTCATAGGTTTTGTTCAAGAATGGTAGATATAGAATCTAAGTTTTATTCTTCCATCAAAATTCTAATTTTGTCAATGGAATTTCTAAATTAATTTCATTAATGGCTATACGTCTTGCACATTCAAATATTTTCAGCTATTTTCGCTTGGTTGGCAGTCTCCTCAGGCTACCCCTCTAAAACGGATCCGCAGTCTAACTACTGGTGTTGTGAACATAAGGTCCCAATATTATTTTCAACCTGACACTCTGATTTGGAAATGAAAATCAAGTGAAAGCATAAGGCTTGGAGCCATAATTATCCGCTGAACTGTTGGACGAGAGTTTTGGCGTTGGAAGGCGACAAGTAAGTCGGTCTCTATTCTTCACTCCTCTTTTCCTTCCCGAACTATTTTTTTCTCAAAAAGTAGGGACCTTACAATGCAGGGCACCCTATCCGTGTAATATCTACATTTCGTTTTCTAAACTCCCTCTTTCCTTCAAACAAACTGAATTCTTGAATGCATGTTCGACCAAAAACCTAAACGATGCTTAGACTTTACTGTCTTTGAGATTGGCCGCCTAGTGAGGAAAATGCTACCCTTAGTGAGGTTGGAGAATAAAAACTGTAGATGCCAATCCCGAACTTGATTGATTATGAAATGATTCTTAAGTCTAATTTTCAATTTATTTCCGATTTCCCGAAAGGACATAATACCTTATGAAAAGGCTATAACGTATCTGTGGTAATTTACCATTTCGTTCGTAATGAGAGTTAATATCCGGCACGCTATTGTACCACCTCTTCAGAGCACGAAGCACCTGAGCCTGAGTACACCGCAAGCATACGAGAAGTAAAGCCCTAATTGAGCTGTGGAATGCGAGAACATTAACCATGCTGGTAATTGGTATTAGTATCCTGCAATTTGTTTCCATGATCTCATAAGCTACTATATATTAGAATTTTTCTAGGTTAGAGAAATAATTCCTTCCATTAAGATCATAAGCTATTTCATTTATCTCCGATAAATATAACCAAGCAAAACTGCTGGAGTAGAAACGTGTGGAAAGATTTTATGTCATCAAATTAGTTCTCTACGAAGTGTGAGTGCCCTTACCTGTCTTACAGCGAAGTATTCGGTTACTAGTCTCCACTACTGCCCTATCAATCATAGTCAAGCAATCCTAGAAGGGTCTCTTCCCGATATTAGATTTTTCACACGTCTCTACGCTAATTAATGCTAATTGCATACGATTCACGTAAGATACCTCATTAAACGCTGTTCCGTGAATAATTTTGGTGATTAAATGTGGTGTTTCCTTTCAGCGGATCAACTACTCTTTCCTCCCAGAGAACTTGGTAACAGCTGCGAGGTTAGGTGGCGCATTACCTACTTATAAAACGTTCACATTCAATGGAATAATTTTATTTTAAATCCATCAATAAATGCTCATGCTTATCCATACTGGAGCCATAGCATACGACGTCATTTTAAATTCTCTCTCTAACTTCAATTTACAATCTAATCAGACTGCAGACGATACCCCTCGCATAAAAATATCTCCGCAAAAAAATATCATATTGAAATAAATTCACAACAATTTGAATAATTTTCCTATTTATCAAAGGGATAAATGCATTCCTTATGACAGGTAACTATATTAAATTCTTTGAATGAGGGCATGTAATCCTGCTCAAGGAAATATCCCAGACACTTTATAATGTTGATTGCATGAAGGATAGGTTGAGGGGGGAACCTGAGGGAATAGTTTTAACAAGTAAGAAAATTAATAATATAAATTTTTCTCCTTCCAGCTTAAAATATATCTAGTCGAGTATTTGCTGTGGCAACTACAGTAAATGTGAAGGACAACTACAGTAATGAAGGTATTGACTATGGCTTGTCCAACTCATATGTAACGGACCATCCTACTATCCCTCTCTGATCGCGGTTTCCGCATATTTATTACGTCACTCCGTGCAGCAATATGTAGATCAACGCCAATAAAAATTTATAATATCGAAAACCTACCCCACACTGCCAGATACAATCCGCGGACAAAAGCACACCACCTTCTTATTCTCAAATTTATTTACACCTATTTTTAGGGCACACAGAATCCAAAATATCGAAGAGAAATATTACCTCAACATAAACAAGGAATCCGCATTCTCCCTCGTTTCAGCATTCCTTTCCGTTTCTCTCAAAAGTTTTACAATGCACTAAAATCCGCATGACCCTGCTTCGCCCCGCTAACACCCCTTCCTCGTAATTTCTTACCCTGTAACCACCCAAGGTACAAATAGTCTCCCCTTTCCCACTCCAAAGTTTCTTATTCTAAAAGCCCCTAAAAGAAGTGTTGGGTATCAAAAATTAACCTGCACATCTTTTATAATTTTGAACATACTTTTAAAATAAATTATTGCCCTGCAACCCCGTCCATCGATATAAATAATCAAAGTTACTCAACTAAATCTCAGTAATTTCAATCACCCCATTCCTAAACACACCGACTAGAACGAGATCTACAAATACGATATATAATCAAATATATACATATATATATACATATATATACATATATATACATATATATATACATATATATACATATATATACATATAGATACATATATATATATATACATACATATATATATATATATATATATATATATATATATATATATATACATATATATGTGTGTGTATACACACACACATGAAGAGTGTCCAAACACTATTCGAACCGCGTTCCACATTGTTCCTAATATTCGTCAGCTGGGCCGTGTTCCCTTCGAAGTATTGACCCACCCCATTGGATTGACCCACACGCTCCCAGTGGTGCTTCCACATTTTGGCGCAGTCCTCGAACGCAAATTTTGGAATGACCTTCAGCTCGCGCATCGTATTACTCTATGTCCACGAACCGCTTTCTTTGAGCGCCATTTTCAACTATGGGAGCATCCTAAAGTCCCAGGGAACTATGTCGGGACTGTACGGAGGTTGGTGAAGCTGTACAATCTCGTGGTTTGCCAAATATTGCTGCACAAGGTTCGATGAATACGCCGGCGCGTTACCATGGTGAAGAAGCAAGTCACCGCTTGACCAAAGACGCGGTCGTTTTCGTCTCACCGCATCACGCATATACATATATATATATGCATATATATGTATATATGTAGTGTGTATGGCAACTACGGGACTCGGCCAAATCGGCCGTGTGTCGTGCCCGGCAGGCAGGAGGGGAGGCAAGGCTTCCGTGGACGTCATCTCGAGAAACCCTTGCAAGGAAAAACCGACAGCAGCAGGACAAGAGACGCAGGAGAAGAAGACCAAATTATTTAGAATAGAAACTTGGAATGTTAGGACAATGATGAGGACAGGGAAATTAGAGAATGTTAAGCGAGAGATGGAAAAGGGAAATATAGATATTTTAGGTATATGCGAGGTGAGATGAAAGGGTAGGGGTGATTACTGGAGTGATAATTATAGAATAATATACAGCGGCGGGGACTAGAGCCAACGAGGGGTTTCCATAGTATTAAATGAAGACGTAGGAGGAAGCGTAGTCAACATATAACAGGTAACAGATAGAATATTAATAGTAGAGATAAAAGCAGAACCGACGAACTTGATTATTATTCAGGCATACATGCCACCGAGCAACCATGCGGAGGAAGAGGTCGATAGGATATACCCTCAATTAGAGGACAAAATCGCGTGTGTTCCTGCAGGGAAGCATTTCATAGTGATGGGTGATCGGAATGCAACGGTAGGCGAAGGAGGAGATGGTGATGAGGTGGGGGACTACGGTTCAAGCACCGCGGGGAGAAAGCAGTTGATTTCTGCAGTAGACAGGAGTTAGTCATCACCAACACTTGGTTTAGACACCACAAAAGACGCAGGTATGCATGGAAAACGCCAGACGACTCAGAAAGATATCAGGTAGATTAAATTCTGGTTAGGCACAGGTTTAGGAATAGCGTGATAAATTCGCAAAGCTTCCCGGGAGCAGATGCGGACTCTGATCACAAACTATTTGTTATGAATTATAGAGCCCGTTTCCAAGAGATAAAGTAGGGGCGGCGGCGGGTAAGGAACTGGAATGTATTAGCATTAAATGGAGTGACAAAGAAGGAGTATCAGCAGGCAGTAGAATATATATATATATATATATATATATATATATATATATATATATATATATATATATATATATAACGATTGTACGGAAAAACTCACACGAGCGGCACAATAATGGGACGGCACAATAGAACACAAATAGAATAGCAACATTTAGTGTGAGTGTCCTTTTAAATGTTGCTATTCTATTTGTGTTCTATTGTGCCGTCCCATTATTATATATATATATATAATTATATATATATATATAATTATATATATATATATATATATATATATATATATATATATATATATATATATATATATATATAAGAGCATCCGAGAGGTTAGAGCATCCGCCCGGCAAGTGGAAAGATCCGGTGTGTCCGATGTGTGTGATCCGATATATATATATATATATATATATATAGAGTCTCTCTCCTATATATATATATATAGAGTCTCCCTGAGAGGGCCGAAAGCTCGAACAATTTACCGTGTAAGTGTTCTTTTATTTGTGTCTATTCTTTTCTATTTGTGTTATGTTGTGTCAGCCCATTATATATATATATATATATATATATATATATATGCATATATATACATATATATATAAATGTATTAATACATATATATGTGTGTGTGTAGAGATATGTGGGCCCCGGTAGTCCAGGCGGTAGAGCGTTGGCCTACCGGGTTCGATTCCCAGGCAAGGCTCTCTGGGCACTTGCAACTCCACCCAAGCTATGTGATTATTCGCGTTCCAGGTCTTCCTAGGAAATCATAACCGGCCCAGGGAAAGGAACTGGCCCCCCTAACCGGATGTGTGAATTTCACACGCCGTATTGGGCTTAGTACTGGGTGAACTGTACCATTACCTACCAAACCGACCTGCGGGTTGATTACTGTGTTTATGGATATAAATATAAATATGTATTTATTTGTTTATTTATTTAAAACTATATATGTCTCGATGATTAGCCTCCTTTTCCAGCAATTTATTCCTATTTTCTGCAATATACTCATTAGTTTTCCCCAATTCACTCTATCAAACGCTTTTTCGAAATCTACGAAGCAGGCAAATACCTCCTCCGCAACCTGTACATGTCTCAGACTGCTCAGGTGCGAGTGGGGAACGGGGAATCCGGATGAGCAGTGTTAGGAAGAGGTGTAAGGCAGGGTTGCCCATTATCACCGTTGCTGTTCAACCTGCATGCAGAGGAAATGATTAAAGAGGCATGGGAAGAACTGGAGGTAGGAATGAAAGTGGGCGGGAAATTAGTAAAATCTGTTAGGTTTGCTGATGACCAAGATTTAGTTTGTCAGTAAGCCAAGGGGTTGCAATCTTTGCTGAGTGAATTGGAAATTCAGTGCGACAGGTATGGGATGAGAACCAACATTAATAAAACAAAGCTTATGCGATTTTCTAGAAAGAAAAAGGCTAAGCTAAACATTAAAATAGGAGGGCAAAAACTAGAGCAGGTAGAACAGTTTACGTATCTCGGTAGTGTTTTGGACCAACACGGTCAAAGTAGTAGGGACGTAACGAGAAGAATTGCGCTGGGCAAAGAGGCTTTCAGAATGAGGAGGGAGTTGATGACAGGGACGTTAAGTAAAGATGTTAAGAAAAGACTCATAAAAACTTTGATGTGGAGCGTATCTATGTACGGCGCGGAAACGTGGTCATTGAAGCGGGAGGATAGACGTAGACTGGAGGCTTTTGAAATGTAGGTGTGGAGAAGAATGGAGAAGGTTAAATGGACAGAGAAGAAAACAAATGAGGAAGTACTTGGTATGGTGGGCGAAGAGAGGAGTTTGTTGGGAGAAATCCTATGGAGACAGGAAAAGTGGATGAAGGGGGTATGGACCGGCAGTGGGATGTTGAAGACTGTAATAGAGGGGAGAATATTAGTCGAACGAGGAAAGGGAAGAATGTACTCAGAGATGAAGAGGGAACTGATGTAGAGTAGAATGATGGATGTTGTGTTTTGCTAGGAGTCACAAAATATTTATTTTGTAGCTCTGTCCATCCAAAAACCTACCTTAACCGGTAGATAACCTAATAATAATAATAATGTATCGATGATATTGAAACACTCACGAGAGCAATATAATGGCTCAATAGAATACAAAATACAACAGGTAACACATAACGCATAGAGGACACTGACATTATAGATGGCTTGGGCTTTCGGCATTCTCCGAGGGCTTCTTGAAGTAAGACTGAAAATTTTCTGGCAGAAACATGGAGTCGGAGGGGTGAAAGGGGGGAAGGTGCAGTTAATGCTGGAAGGGGAATTAAATATGGCAGTTAAGGGTGGGAATTTTAAGAGATCGCTAAGCTAGAATAGATGCGGATTCAGGGGGTTCTTACCTCTATATTGGTGGATGAATCGGGTAGAGATTCTATATTGGTAAGGGAGAAACCCGGTTCGAATGAAAGGTTGTGGAATTTGCGTGTGAAGGGATAGGAAGAGAAGAGAGTGAGGCAGAATTGCAGGAGTAGCGGTGATTGTTCATTCGAAGGGGCAAGGGGGTAATGCATTCGCCATGCAAAATGAAATGCATTGTTTGCATGAAAAAAGATAGATAATGTTTTTTGAGAGGCAATTAGCGCGGTAACGAGGAGAAAAGGCAATGAGGCGATGTGGGGAGAGGGGAGCAGATCATATAAGTAGGCATGTTTTACATCGGGGGCGGTTACAAGTAGGAGAAATATGAGGAAATTTGTGAGGGGGGGTGCCAAAGGGTTGGTGGATCTCAGAAGGTTTTTGAGATTGGCGGGTCCTCTGTATGCGAGAGAGGGGCATTATTTGATTATAAAAATTTGAGATATGAAATTATTTTTAAATTAAGTAGGTGGAATAACAAATTTTATTTCAGTTCAATGTGTTATGCAAATTCCATAAAGTTACGCCGGAGGCAACACATTTTATTAAGTGCGCCAGTAACGCAGTTAAGGCAACTCTATACAGAAAACTCTCCATCAAATACTGGAATGTGTCTCTGAATATTATATTCAACAGTCGCTGCATCTCCCTTGGAGTTTTCCCGAAATTCATCAACCTTCACTGTAAGAAAACTAAATCCTTGCCTGGAAAGTTCGCTATGGGAATAGCCAAGAAAGCCTTGCTAGAAAAAGAGTTACACTAATGGTATGTAAAAGAGATGCTATATCCCATTATTTACTGCTGTTTTACTTGATATTGTCACATGTACTTCATTAGATCGAGTGGCTATATTTCGATAATGATGTTCGCCAGAAATGCAGTGAGATTTTCTTTCAAAAAAGAGCGAAAATCAAACGTAAGCTAGAGTTACTATGGAAAATAAGGAGTCCAATTTAAATTCAACATGTTCTGAATGTGGTCATAAGTTTGGACCATTCCTTTTCTAATAGTGAAATTTCTTTGCAAGAAAAGGCCCTAAAGTACGTACCTTAAATTCCTATTTCTGTTAAAGACATAAAAAAAACCTGGCGGTTGACCTTGAAGTTGCACTTCAGAAAGAAAACATCGCGATTAAAGAAGTTGCTTTCCAGGAGCTCCTTAAAATCCCACAACCGGAAGTAAAAAAGAAAAAGTAGTTTACAGAATATGAGGGCTTGAAGTCCATTATACATTCAATGGGAGCTAAAAACTTGATCATCCAAAAAGCAGATAAAGGCAGTGCGGTGGTTGTATTACAATAATCCACCGATTAGCCTCTATCCCCACACCAAAATTCAATATAAATGAGAGACTTAATACGATTAAAACGTAAGCAGTAAACAATAGCTATTCGGAAAATCTAATCCATAAACTTTACCGGAGGCAACTTACGGAAAAAGCCTTAAGCCACATTTAAAACCGCAAATATTTCAAAGATCCCACGGCCAAATGGCAGTGAATTCTCTATCTAGGGAATAAAGCAATAAAATCTCAAAAATCAATACAAATATTACCTAAAGAAAAAATTAAATGTGCCTTTTACAGAGTTTCTTACTTTATGAACCTGCTCTATCACACTAAAGACAAAGTTCCCAAAGACGAGAGGAGTTGATTGTAGGTATGAATTTAGGTTCTCGGATTGTAGCACGAAGTATATTTGGCAAACAGGGAAAAAATTTAAAGGAAGGATAAAAGAACACCAAGCATGTGTAAAGAATAAGAACCTAAAATCCTTCTTTGTGGAACACCTCATCAGTAATGACCACAAAAGTAACTTTGTGACTAAAATCTTCATTTTAAAAATATAGGTCGAAGGCTCGATTCTTTGGAGCAGTTGGAAATTTTGAAATGCGTCCGTTGCAAGGATGAACTTCACAACGAAGCATTGTATCCCTTCCACTCCCTACTCCGACCACTCTTCCAAGTCAACGATTGACACCAAACGATGTCATTCTCTTTTTCCCCCGGCTACATTTTAGCCTTTTTACCCCTCCACCCTCCCTTTCTGACCAACCCCCCTCCCCCGATCAGAAGGTATACATACGAAGTTTGCTTCTATGAGGACCACCTGATGATGACGTTCAATGTCGAAATATGGGTCGTGTTTTAAATAAAGTGCGTGGAATTAAAAAGTCAATAATTTCATTTCGTTTCAATATTCCATATAAATATAAATTACAGTGAATAAATCTTAAACCATACATAATCCTACATCCCTTATGCCATTTCTATGCCTATTAATTTTTTTCCCTTTACCTCTCTGCACCAGCTACATATCCTGTTAAAACGTCTTCAGCATCTCACTGCCACTCAGTATATCCGGCATCAACTTCTAATCTCTTTGAAGTTCCACCAAAATCCTTATCTTTATCCCAACAATTACAAGACCTCGTTGTCATTCTACCAATCGTTTTATTTTCCCATCCTTCTCTACCCCAACAGTTCAATGTCTTCAAATCTATGCTTTTCATTCTGCCTCAACAATCAAGTTTCTGAGCTGTACAAAACTAAGCTCCATATGAAAGTTTTCACTAGTTTTTCCATTATATCTTTTAATTATGTTCTATTAACTCCCGCTTCTTTGTAAAACCCTCTTTAGCTTATGCAGTTCCTTTAATATCCCTAATGCCCTTATCAAGTTTTTTAAAACGCGCTCTAAATATGTGGTATGTTTTGTCTGTTCTTTTTTTGTCCCCTATTTCAATGTTTATTTAAGATTTCTTTTTTTTTTAGAAATTTATTACCTTCAATTTTTTATTATTAATTCTCTTCCCATACCTAAACCACCACTCCTTCAATTCGGTAAGCAATGATTGTAAAACTTTGGCGAACTGTCTAATTAAAGCTTGATCATTGCTAAGTCATAGTTCTATGAAGAATCACCCATCTACATTCACTCCAAAATCCATTTATTTCCAAATCTCCCTTTCCATTTTTCTGCATAGATCTTAAAAATAAAAGGCTATAATAGAATTTTTGTTTTACCTCCCTCCCTAATACTCCCCATCCAGATTCATTATTCAAGATTTACAATTGTACACTTTGAGATAATTACAGGTTCCGAATAAGTCGTTTCTTTTTTCAGTCTACGACTACCTTCTGCAAATTGTTTATTAATTGTGCATAATTTAATGTATGTGATACCTTTTCAAAATCTGCGACGCATGCAAATATATTATGGGTAATAATTCATGTTCCTTTCTACTATTAATCTAATTATTGCTACGAAAACACGCATGCCTATTTTCTTTTCAGGTCCAAATTAAACTCCCCCAACTGCAGTTAATTTTTTTCCTTCCAATTATTCATTTACGCCATTATAAAGCCAGATATTGATGATTCTAAGTAGTATATTTGCCATGTGTGGAATCAAATTTACAGTCCTCGAATCTATATAAACCATTGCTGTTCCATTTCTGGAATGATATGAGCCTTCCAGCTCAATTGCTACCTAAAAAATGATACGAATGAGAAAATTAAAATCTTCTCCTCCCCCCCCCTCTCTCTCTCTCTCTCTGATGTTCTCGCACTACTTTTTCGCTCGTGTTTTATCGTCGTTTTAGTTTCTCGACTAGTTTAATCGTTCAGAAATTTGTTCTTTTTCTCCCTAATGCCTTGTTCGCGCACTTTCAGTTCCTTCCTTCTTCCATCTCCTTAATCATTTCTTCTGTAGTCTATGGCTTTTTACGTATCTTTCAGTTTAAAATTCCTTTTGCTTCGTTCACCGCTTTTTTTCCTTGTTTCAGATTCTCCAATGTGTTTTCTACTGCGGTCATTCCCTTATCCTCAAAATGTATTCAACTGCCTCTTGATATTCCTTTTTTTATGCTTGGTACTGCCCATCCAGACTCTTCATCCACCACTCGCACCTGAGCAGGCTGAGTTTTGTACCGGTTGCGGATTGGTCTCCTATTCTCTCAATGTACTCCTATTTTCTGCGATCCAATAATTATTTCTACCAAATTTAATCTGCCAAAGACCTTCTTGATACCTACCAGTGACACAAATACATCCTGATTGTATGATGGAAGGCGAACGGACTGAAGGCACTCTCCAAAAAAACCTCAAGTAGGTATCGGGATACCACTGAAAAAGATCAAACGCAAGCCCTCTGGGTGGGAAGCTAGTACGGTATCCACCGTACCGAACCACAATCCCCGTATTATTATATTCCATCTATCTTTAATGACTGACTCGGAATCAATTACTAATTTTCCTGACTATTCTTATTTTGTTTGCATGGGTTTTCTCTCTTTACCTCCTGAAAGTGCTTCAACCTTCCAGAAAGGCGCATCAATTTCACGTTTCCTTTTGAAACTTTCTATGTCCTCCTACTGCGACTTCCACCACATTTCTCTCGTTCAATTTCTTCCCCACCTCAGTTTATAATTTAACTATCTATACTTCCTTCTACGTACATCTGTTTTACATTCTTCCATTTCCTATCTTTCTAATCACCCCCTCCAGAATCCATAGTTTCCATATCCTTTTTACCATTTCCTGCTCCAATAGTTTTGTTTACGCCTTTCGATGTCCTTTTCTATGTTTCATACAGAGCCCCATTTCCTCACTTATTGTTTTCTGTTTAGCCTGCAAGCATCCCTTTCATGTCGTCCCGGTTAATGCTTCTTTATCCCATTTCCTACGCTGACTTTCCTCTTTTATCCTTTTGAATCTAACTCCATACTTCCTTTGTATTAAATTGTGAGCTGAATGTGAATTTACTCTTTGGAAACTAAAACTAACATAGGCTAACTAAAAACTTTCTGAAACCCCGGGTATTTTCCATCTATGCCAACGCCTGTTCTGGTGTCTAAACCTAGTGTTTGTTATGATTAAACCCAGTCGCCTGCAGAAGTTTATTGCTCTCTACCCGTAGTCATTCCTTGTCCCTAAATCCTCGTCCCCCACCTCACTGACCCCTCTCGCTTCGCCTAACCATTGCGTTTCATTACTCAATTACAGTCAGATGTTTCCCTCCAGGAACACCAGTGATTACGTCCTCTAACTGATCGTATATCCCAATGACTTCTTTCTCTTTATGGTTGCTTGATGGCATGTAGACCTGAACAATGGCCAAGTTCGATGGTTCAGCTTTTACTTCTACGAATGATGCATATATTTTACCACTTTATATTTTAAATTACTATAATTATTAATATATTATATGTTAAAATATATTAAATATTTATATTTTATCATATCAGTCGCATTCTCTATGTTTAATACGCTTCTTCCAAAAAATTTTCAAAAACATTTTACGGGTTATAAAACCAGGGTTCACGATTCTGGTTGATAGGGAAGTTCATGGGTAAACTCTAGATGAAGAGCCATCGGCTCTTTTTCATTCGATCGATTTAGAATAATCCCTTAGGATTTTGCTATGAAGAATGCGTAGCAGGAAGAAGAAAACCTCAACAGTCAGGCCTTGCATCTACAAACGCTTTTTTTCGCGAGAGTGGATTCGGGTTTATTTTTATTCCGAAGATGGCATGGCTGCAGTTCTTCCTGTCGGGTGGAAAATCTATGCAATGCAATGTGCAATATATTGTGTCTTATATCCGTGGTGGCTAAATTTTTATTCTGAATTTTTCAAATATATGTATATGAAATTTCCCATTCATAAAATATTACCTTAATCAAGTCTTTTTATCCATCAGAACTAAGGAAAAAATATTACTGTGTCAATTATACTCGCTGAAATACCTCAGTCTTCTCTTTCTGTTATGTTTCAGACACATTTAACTAATGGACACATGACCGAGTCGGAGCTCAAGACACAAAGTTATTTCATTAAAAGAGGCGTGCGTTTCCGATTTAAGCAAAAATCTCTAACCCTAATTCCAAGAAATTGCCAAGACATTAACTTTTAATGGAGTCATCCGCTAAATGAGTCTTACAATGCAATAACTTCAGAGTAAAAATCATTCACCATGACCGGGATTCGAACCCGGGTCCCTACATCATTGTCCCTTTTTTTCTTTTTCCAATAAAACCCCCAATATCTCACAGTGTAAGAGGACGCCTCGGAGATCGAGGGTTTCGGGTTTGAATCCCGGTAAAGGCGAATGATTGTTACACTCTGATATTGATCTCTAACCTAGTACGATTAGAATGCTCAAAGCATTAATTTTTATTAAATTTTTTAAATTAAATTTAATTTCAATTGCATACAATTGGAGATTTCATTCCATAACAAAACCTCTCCGGTTTCTATTAAAGCTTAAATTAGTTTCACAGGGCCTTCACCTTTCCTTTTCCGTGGCTGAATGAACCAATTTCTGGTGCGAAAATGACTACAAGGTATAAAATGGAGCATAGCCCTCGAACTCCATAAAACCTGCTCCGAGTTACAGAATGAATTTATCTAACATAGAGGTAGTTATTATTGTGTGAATTTGACAAGAATATCATAAATAAATTCGATTTCCGGTAGTTTTCAATTTGCTTCCGGCTAGAGGCTATACGTTAAGGGTCGTTCACTATGTCCTTAGGAAAAAAGATTACGAAAAATTATTTTGGGAACATGTTTGTAATTTTTGACGCAATCTCCTTTTTGGTCAACACTTTTCCCAGCGTTCCTCCAACACTTTTTAAACGTCCAAAATGTAAGATTTTGGAAGGTCCTCAAAAAAGACATTTGTGTTGAAGAAGACGTCCTCGATCGACGTGTAACGTTTTCATCCGAGCCATTTTTCCAAGTCTGGAAATAAAAAAGTCAATGAGGACCAAACCTGATGAATAGGGAGGATTTTGTGCTAATTCGAATTCCATCATTTTTCCAATCAAAGCTGCACACGTATGCACCCGTGTATTGCCCTGCTTATAGATAATTCTTCTTTGTTGAATGAGAATGTGTTTTTTTATTTCTTCGCCCAACCTGTGCAATAATGATGCATAATACTCTCAATTTTTCTGTGCGTATTTTGCAAGTTATCGGTGGCTATGACTACCCGAGCATTCCAAGAAACCGTGGACATCAACTTGTAACAGTGTATCCATTTTTGGTTAGCAGTTATTCTTCGATACTAAAACTCGTTAGAACTGGGACTGAGAAGTGCCAAAACAGAATTGTTTCTAAATTACAAAAATTTGATTGCTTCATTTGACTATAAAATGAAACCACATGATTGATTTAGCTGATACCTCAAAAAGAGTCTAGTGAGAGAGAGGGCTTACTAAAAGCAAAGCTTTTCCGATACTACGAGCGTCATGCCTTGAATTCTAAATGATTTATTGGGCGACCCATGAATTGAAACTTAAAAGTTGACATGGTTTATCAGCTAATGGGGTAGGGCATTTGTCAACTGAGCGGAAGGTTACCGGTTTCAAATCCGGGTGATATTTCTGGACGACGCCAGCAAGAATTCTATCTTTGCAGTTTCTTGAAATTTCGTTAGAACACTAACACCTCAAGTGAAAGGAAAAATGTGTCTACCCTGACTCATTGTTAATTATGTGAACCTATCCTCCATCTGTCTTCTCCTAGGCACCTTTGGCTCTGGCTGCATTAAAGTTAATGTGTGTCTTATTGTAACTACCCACTGGATTAACTAAATTTAAAACAAAAGAATGTTCATCTATTTGTAAATATTATCCAATAATTAACTTTAGAGACTAATTTTCTGATCTAAATAAGTGTCGGTAAAACATTTCAAAATATATACTTTTCAAAATAAAAATTCTAGTACTACTCCGAAGAATATATTGATTCCTCATTTTTCTATTAAATGGCTTTGCGAAATCTTTCATAAATCCCCCTATCCTCAATAGTCTGGAGAAAATATCCGTGTGCAACTTGATTATTTCATTGGCAAAGATGCATGCCAATGGCTAACGTATTTCTACATATTTTATCAAATAAATACTTCTTATAACTGAGCAGTTTTTGTCGGAAGTACTATAGACAGTTTTGGGACCAATCCTATAAAAATATCTTATTGCTTTATTTTTATTTCACTAAAAATCCACATCATATAGATACTCGTTTTGTTCAGGGTTGAGTCGCGGATGTCTCTCCTATTAATAAATTATTCCTTTTATTGTATATTTTATTTTACCAAGGTATTAAAGTGCAGGAAGAGTGATCTTTAATGTTCGTAATAATTTTTTTTCTCTCTAATGGAACCGAAAAGGTTTTGTTGCCCTTTTTAATGCTATCAATTCGTGGAGTCCGGCGTTTAACTCTTAAACGCAGACTTTATCCAAATCTTTAATCCTGCTGAGCTCCACTCGGTTTTGAAAGCCAGGATTATAGATAGCTTCTTTCTTTTTTCTCTAAGAAAGTAGAAATTTACAGAATGCAGCGTTATTTAGATTTATATTTGCTGATCAGTTCCTGCAGGTTTGGAATTAATATTTTCTTCGTCTGACCTCGACATACCATTTGCAGTAAAGTTCCTTATATTTTAACTCATCGCCATAAATCAAACATTTTTGCCACATTTCATTCTAGTACAACATTACAATATATTGTTTAAATCAAATATAAGATCCCTATAAGCACAATTCCGAATTTTGGAAAATGAACCAGTATTTTTGACATCATTGTATTCAAACTTTCTGATTGATTTCACAAATTTAGTAATTTAATATTACATATTTATAAAGCCAATGATTCTATCTGGTTAAGTGAAATTGATTGAGTTACGATCCGCACAGTATTGTGTTAAATACTAAAAATCTTCTCCAACATAAAGGCTTTACTGCAATACGTACTATACACACTCTACAAATATGATTTATCTTATTTTTCTCATTAATTTAAATATTTAATATTCATATTTTTTATTTATTTCTAAAACATTTAATTTAATTTGATTTCATTGAATAATTTGTATATTATACATGAATATTTCATCAAATAGAAGGAAATATCTAATGTAATTAATATAAATAATACAATAATACGAGTATATATTAATAAATAACGAATAATAAATAATACGAGTATTGTATTCGTTATAGTTTATTATAGAAAATATAATTTTATGATATACATAAAAAATATATATATATATATATATATATATATATATATATATATATATATATATATATATAGTATATATATGAAGTCATGTTTATTATTTCTTTCTTACAAAGAAACTTTTTCAGTTTACTGAACAAGGTTATTAAAATCCACATTGGAAACAATTTTCCGTTGACAGCATGGAAAGGGCTCTATGATGAAGCATAAATCCTATAATCCTGGGATAGTAATACCATCTGCTCTGTCCATTGGCATGAGAAAAAAGGAAAAAGTAAGGAAAGCAACGCGACTAACAAGCAAGTTGAGAACACTCCGAAACATCTCAGCTGATAAAAAGTATGGCGACATTTTCGTGAGGGATTGAATTTTTATGCGCCTAAATTTTATGGACGGTCTAAATCAGCGGGAAAATAAACGAAGGCCGGCAGGCGTGATGTAGGGAATGATAGTTTCGACGAAATATTCTGCTAATGTCCCCTCCGTTCTAACGGCCAAGCCATCACCTGGCTCCCACTCACTGCCTCCGAGACAATTTCATGGCGCCATAAAAGTGCAAGCCCTGGCTGAGTCACAGGCTTAGTGCCTTTTCCCGCCGTCCCACGAGCGTTGTTGCATGTAGCAGTGGCAATCGAGGAACGGACTAAACTCGGCATCGGTGGCGCTGCAGATAGGAGTGGTGGAAAGATGTGGAACTGGTTCCCACTTTGAACATCCCTAATGGTCATGTGGTTTGGTTTAAATCGATAAACACTAATCAACGTCGGCTTTTCAAAATGATGAATTATGCAAAAGTTATGCTCATGTTTAGCTGATTTATTTCATCATTATGGGTAACTGAGTATACGCAAATGATAATTCTTTAAAATAATCTCCAAATATAAAGTAATCAATGTGCTCTTGTTATAGTTCGACTTTAGCTCGAGTAGTTTTTGAGACATTCTACTGGTGTAACGTGAAGTTGATTTTTAAATCGTAATATCTTCATTAATTCCTCAATTCGGATATTAGTGGCCCTCCGTTACTTTCATGTAATGTAATGTAAAACCCTTTATTTTCTGATCTAATCTAAGTCTAATATCCAACCTAATCGTTATATATATTTCCTGGTATTCGATCCAAATTCCCTTTAAGGGCTATGCATGAAAAACCATTAATATCGCAAGGTGTGCAAGGTCATCAAGTTCTAACTTCGAGATTGTGACAAATATTGTGTAATTTTTCCTCTTGTACGATTGTCTCCTTCCTTTGTTCTAACGTGATTAGTCCATTTGATCTCTTGCCTCCGCCTCAAACACCAAGTATTTGTAGGATACGTATTTTCTTGCCTGCTTTTTTCAATCATTCATGTGTTTGACCAATAGAGTGTTGCAGTCGACAAGAATACTTTCCTCTCTTGTAAACTTCTCTGAGTTTCCTTTTTATGGTTAACGCCTTCTTCGCTCAAGCAAACATCAGCTCAATATCATTCGAGATATATGAGCAATATTTTAAACGAGTATTATTGTACTAGGCAAAAAAATTCCATTTCTTCCTCTTCCCGAAGCGAAACAACTTCATTCATCTTCGCTCTTCCATATGGTGGTATTTCAGTTTTCCTTCTTTTGATTTCCCTGATATATCCCTAAAGCACGTGGTTCATCACATTCAAGAAACCTGCAAGTTTTCCAGATAACCCGTACTGCAGTTCACTCCACAGAACAAAGCTTGATAATTTTTTCCATTGACTTCAAAACCGTTAACGTATATTTTTTGTTTCTTTTAAGATCTCTGAGGGAGTTTATAATGAATATAATTGGTGGGACAGCGCATGCTCCATTTTTTCATTTTCCCTTTTATTACTTTGCTGCCTTTTTATTGCCTTCTGATGACAAATTCCCTTAATAGATTACTCTTAGATTTTGCTTAAAGACCATGATAACTGTTTCCGAAAATTGTGACGGCTTTTACTACTCGGTGTTACCAAAGCCCTTATCCAGGTATACGGACGTCATATAGTATATAATAACTGTGGACGTATAAAACATTTTTCTTCTAGTATCCTTAGCAGAGTGAGGCTTTGTCGTTCCTCTATTCCGTCTAAATCCAAATTGACACTTTGAAAAGCAGTCTTTATTTTCCCTATATGCTCCGGAATGTAAAGGCCTCAGGCTTTATGAGCTGGAACAATTCGATGTATTGAGTCACAATAAGGCAGGAGAACTCTAAAGCAACTTGGAATTTGTAAACCATTCTCCCCTCATAAATTTAATCTTCCATGAGTCCGCATTCCTACAGCAAAAATTCCCACATACTGACGTATACCATTCCTTACGACACCTCACCCAGTCTCTCTTCATACAGACCCATTTTTACCCACGCCTCTATTTTGCTCTATATATATATATATATATATATATATATATATATATATATATATATATATATATATATATATATATATATATATATATATATATATACCTGTATATATATATACCTGTATATATATATACCTGTATATATATATATATACCTGTATATATATATGTATATATAATTCTGTACTTTTAAAACTCGTCCAATGAATCTGAGGATGATGCATTGGCAGGAATTAACATCTACGCAGAAAATTTCTGTGGAAAATAATTATTTTAACTGTTTAAGGATGTTTCCTTACTATAAAGGCACCACTTCTTATATCCTTCAGATACTTATTTATCACAATGTTTTACACGTGTGTGACACCAGGCACAACTTTCACTGTTCCTTACATCTCTATCTCCTCGTTTTTTTTGGTATTGCGATTATTTCACCCTTTTGCAAAGTCGTTCATCAGCACCCCAGTATATAAACCGTTTTTAAATATTTCAAACTGGGTCTCTGTTGCTATATCTCCAATCACCTTGAGATTTCTCCATTATTTTTTCTGCTCTGTGTCTAATGTTTATTTAAATCTTCCACTGCTTGATGTAATTCCTTTCTGAACCTCGACAGTTGGATGTTCTTTTCGCATACATTTCACAGTAGACTATTTTTCAGAGGTTACGGTCTTGGTCTTACATATTTTGCTTTAATTTTTCCCCGATTTTACCCAACACTTATCTGTTTGTTTTTTTAATTCTACCCTTCCTAATTTTCTCGTTGATTTGTTTCCAGTAACTTTCAATCTTTAATGCCTCGTCTTTCTTTGATTCTCCCAGGACTTGGCGTCGTAACTGGTTTTTATGGAATCTTCTCATGCTTGTCAATCATCTATTCTCACTATGAAATGAAACTGCTAAAAATAATTCGAAAAAATAAAGGCTATGGCACGAACTTTATTTAATGGTGTGTTTAATTTCATTAATAATGCTGATCGTCTGAAATGCTTAATGATTGATCGGTGAAAAATCATTAGCTTGAAGTCGCAATTCCTGTTAATTAAGAATAAATTTGCCAGTTTTTTTAACAATTTGTTCGAACAATATTTAGAAAAATTCCTTATTTATATTCAATTTCTACTGCAATACAAACTGCAGAAATATAAATGGAAATCAACGAAAATCGATATGTAATTTAAACAATTTCAAGTTTCGTCCCGCGTCGCAATGTATACATTTGCTTACTTTTACCGCATTTAAAGAGACAACTAGCAGCCTAAACTGTATTATCCCAAATTACATTTACTCAAATTTTATTAACACGGGACGGACAGAAACGAGCCGGCGAGTTTCGCGGGTGGCGCATGGGGTGTTGCCTAAACACAAGGGAACGGAGGTTGCAATCTGGCCACATTCCACTGAATGCAAGAGCTATGTGGCAACGAGGCTGCAACGGTTACGTAGAAATGATTTTCAAATGCATATTAAATGCTTTCCTTGTTGTGAGATCTCCAATGCAATTGTCATATCCGGATTATAGGCACACAAACACGCTAGTGGGGAATCATCTACATCTACACAATACCCCGCAAGCCGCCTCAAGGGCGTGTGGCGTGTCATCATGTTTGAGCTTGGGAAATTCTAAGATGTTTGCGTCTAGTTTGGTGAGAGGTATTGATGTCAGTATACAATATTCGGGTCACCTACACTGTCCAGAAAATTCATTGAGCAGATTATGAAGGTTCTATTGAATTAGCTCAATTTTTAATATCCTCTTATTTTGCTCAAACAATGATAGTATGTAGTTAAAATCCTACAGACCGTCGGACTCCACTAACAGGAAATCTACCTGGAGAAAACCTACGATTTAGGTAGGAACTTTCGGTACGACGCTGAACAAGTTCTCTATGATTGGAATAAGTGACTCATGAGTTAAACTAATAGTACTTAGGATTCAATCAGGGTAGTATATGTCAATAGCCTTTGAATGAAAGAATCTTTGGATTTATAAGGTGATTTGAGATGTTTTAAAATAAATTAGTCCTCCCTCACTCATCGCTATCTTGGAAAACCAGACCGCATATTCAATGATGATGATGAAATGAAATTAAGTAATTTTTCACATTAAACCCTAGTTTCATGTATTTAACCACAATTAAATACTTTAGCCCAACCTCTTACGCGTTGATTCATAGCCTTCATGAAGCAATATCTGTGACCAAACGATAATCTAATTGGGAAACTGTTACACCAGATTTTTTTAGAAAAGACCATTTCATAATTTATGCCATAGCAGATACTATGAATACTATATATATAAGGATCATTAATGTGGTAGTTTCCCCGTTTTCTTTCTACACCTTATGTCGTTGAACGTTATAGTTCATCCGCCTTTATTTTGCGAGCTTTCAAGGGCATGTATTGGATAAAAACTTCTACTCGCTCGTTCGCCCTCCTTAGAGAGGCCGTTGACATCTAGAGAGAGTCACCTTGTACAGTCATACACTCGATCGTCAGACCCTCTGTCTGTGGTAACAGGGATTTCCGTGTTGGCATATGCCACAGTTCGCGAGGTGAAATTGACAATTATATGGCAAAGGCTTCAGGAAACGAATTTCATTGGCTTGACCATTTCACTGGAAAACCATTGAATATTTGAGATAATTATTACGTTATCTGAAATTAATGGATAAGCATAAAGAGAGTGATAGAATATCGTTACTGTAACAACTGGGTGTTCCAAAAGCTGTTTGAAACTTAAAGGCACCTGCTGATAAGCCACGAATGGGTTAGCAGGGCCTAAATTTTCACAAAATTGTAGATACTGGTGTAATTTTGATGATACTCTATGGAAAAATTACGCTTTGTACATTTTAAATACGAAAGCAGAGTACAGGGTTCGTCCGGAAAATAAGTGTACTGAGCTCAGGAAAAAAAATTTATTACACTTTTACATATCTTAAGCTAATATTCCTCAAAATAGGACCCTTGTGAGTCGATACACTTGTTCCAGCGGCGTTCCAATTCCTGGAACGCTCCCGCGAAGGCATCATCGGGAACCTCTCGAAGACACCACGTCACGGCCTCTTTGACGGCGTCCAAAGTCCCGTATCGCGTTCCTTTCAAACTCCTCTTTATCTTCGGGAACAGAAAGAAGTCCGGTGGTGCCAAGTCCGGGCTGTAGGGCGGGTGCGGCAGCGTTGCCACGCCGTGCTTGGCTAAGAAGTCTGACACGACAAGCGCGGTGTGAGACGGCGCATTGTCGTGATGCAGCCGCCAGATGTTTTTGATCGCTGGCCGGACGCGGGCGACTCGTGCACTATTGTTTTTGGCACATTACACTGCTCTGCTATCATCCGAACACTAAGACGACGATCAGAGTTCAGTACATCGCGAACTTTTCGCACATTTTCGTCGGTGAGTGTCGTTGATGGGCGTCCAGGCCGTGGTTCGTCGTCGACCTCTTCTCTGCCCTCCACGAACATCTTGTGCCACCGAAAGATCATGTTTCTGGACATGGCTGACTCCCCGTAAGCCTGGTTAATCATACCGACAGTTTCGGTAGACGATTTCCCAAGCTTTACTGCAAATTTGATGGAATAACGCTGCTCCAAAAACTTCGGCATCGCGTTCCGTGACGTGGGTCGAGCGTGGAGGTTCGCGTTAACAGAGCTCCTCACTACACCACAGCTCAGAGCCGACTGCCTTTTTCAGCGTCGCTTGCCAACATACCCCCCTCCAATCGCAGCCCGTCAGAGCGGTGCTGGGCGCGCCTGGAGCGGCGGGAAAAAATCAGTACACTTATTTTCCGGACGAACCCTGTATACATGTCGGAGTTTTTACTAAACAAGCGGACGAACGTCGATTTTCCACATCTCAGCGCCTGCACGAGACCTGAGCTTATAACCGAAGTTCCTAGGCACATATTTCATCCCTTTTGGTCCCAGCGCAGTAAGGTACTGCACCCTTCATCAGGCTAATTGGCCGGGCTGCTTCTACCCAGGTTGCATAAGGAGGGTCTTACATGCGCCCGCCGTCCACTCAACGTTTATGCAACAATCTACAGAAGTAGATGTGGAAAAATACATAGAACTACATACAACTAAAAATACACAGAATACTAAAAAATTGGTTTCATATGTTATTCTCTGATTTCACAACTTTTAAATTGAATGATAGCGTACATTTTGATGGATTTCTTGTATTAAGTGCTCACGTCACCCCCATTGTCGATTACCTATCGGAAGTTACTGAAGTAATTAGTTTAGAAATGTCTCTAATTTTTCTACGATTGTGGACTCTTTGCATAGTATTTATTTTTCCTCCATTTTTATTCTGCTATTTTGTTCATGTTCCTAGCGTTTTACTGTTTCCTAAACTTCCGTTTTACAGGGGACACATTCAAATGTTCTTGTTTCCTTGGCATTGCCTTGAACTTCCATGTATTAGTAAAAAGCAAAAAACTTTCTCGCTTTATAAACTCTTCCGTGGAATTCATTGTTTGAGTAAATATTTCTTACATAGTGTTCATTTTTGGAGGCATTGGAGGGTCTTTAGAGGGTCTTGGCATGATATACTCTCTTTGAGAGAGCATGCTCACAGTTAGGGGTAAAATTCCCCAACTAAGCGTTCAAACTTCTACGTACGTTCAAGCTGGGCTATTAGTTAGGGTGTTAATGGCCCTTTACACTTCAACTTATACAATATCTTTAAAAATACACCTTGCGCAACGATCATACGTAAAGGTGTGAGGTGTTATATTGAGAAGCTGTCACTAACGCATGTGCTAACCGACTAAAGTTAAAATTTCTGTAACTAGGAAACAAAAGCGTAGAAAACAAAAAAGCCTGTTTTTACCTCATCGTTAACACACACCAATCTTATACTTTGTTTTTAAATCACACTCTGGATCTATGAAAGCCTGAAAAATATTAAATTAAAATTTATGATTGGAAGATTTATTGCAATAAAAGAAGAATTTTTGCAGGCACAAGCAATAAAAATGTACTAAAAAATATTACTCACACATTGCCTACGTAGTTGAAACCCTCACCAATTTTAACCATTCTAGAAGCTACAGACACCCATTTATTGTCACTCTTGTGAAATCTATGTTCTATTTCCTAAACCGACTTCCCTATTTGTTTTATTTTTAGAATCCGAGGTCACACTTCATTATTTCTAAACTGTGAATTGAATCTGAATTTTCTCTCTGGAAACTAAACGTATTATAGGTTAAATCGAATCTTTCAGCAACCCAGGACGTTTTCTATATATGCCTACGCCTGTTCTGGTGTCTAAACTTAGTGCTCGTTATGATTAAGCCCAGTTGTCTGCAGAACTTTACTGCTTTCTCCCCGCAATCATTTCTTGTTTCTAAACCGTAGATCCCGACATCATTATCATCTCTCTCTACGCCTGCCATCGCATTTCAATCCTCTACCACAATCAAATATTTACCTCCAGGACGGTTCGCAATTACCTACTCCAACTGATCATTTACATTGTCGAGTTCTTCCTCCCAGTGATTACTTGGTGGTATGTAGACCTGGACAAGGAACAATTTCGTCGGATCAGTATTAACTTCTACTAATAATCGTCTATCAGTCACATGTTTTACATTTTCTACTCTCCTTCCTACTGTTTTCAATACAATGGTAACCCCTCGCTGACTATCTTCCCCTCCGTTGCATATATTCTATAACTGTTGCTCCATCAATCCCCACAATCTCTCCACCTCACCTCACACAACACGAAAATATCTATATTCCCCCTCTCAATCTTTCACTTTATATTTTCTAACTTTCAAGCCGTCAATATCTTCCTCACAGTCCAAGCCCTCATTCTGGCTAGTTCGGTGCTCTCTGGGTAAAGTCTCTGGTGCGGCTATCGATTTGGTTTTGCAAGGATTTCGCGATATGATTACCGTGGCAACTTCATATCTTCCGCTGCCGGACACGACACTCGACCGATTGGGTTGAGTCCCGTGGTTGCTAGGACTAATACTCATATTGATGTCCATTAAAACAGCATGGGATAAATTTTGGAGGGGGCTTTTCGTTGCATACCTCATTCGTGACACCATCACTAAAATGACCGCGCCCAGGAGACGGACCCCTTTGCTGCCACCTCGCCTAGGAACGGACACTACGCGGACTAACTTTCAATTGGCTCCTACCCTTCGCCTCTCAGTCAGGGGTGGCTCTAACAGGATCGCTGCTCCCACCAATGCGGCTATAGGATCTGAGATTTTTTTGCTAGCATGGATATGCATTTGCACGTCTTTTTTGGGTTCTGATAAATATTTTTTCCTTTTCTTAATCTATAACCTCAAAAGGGAGAACCTTTAAGCTTTAACTATTCCACTAGGCTCTTGATCTCCCTGTCACACACAACCACACACACCTTTTTGTTGGATGACGGGTTATTCATATAGATGTAGAACAGAGAGTCCAAACAATTTCACCACCTCAAGGCTTTAGTTCATGTTAAATAAGAGAATAAATTATGGGGAATAATCATTCATAATTATACGTGCATGATGTATTTATGCGTTAGTTAATCCCTGGCGCGGAAGTTAGTTCCCCGTAAGTCACTGTGCATTCTTCTCTCTTCCTCTTTCCCGCATTTGGTGTTCATATTATTGCCATCATTGTAGCATTACTTCTGGCTAATTACCATTAGCTAAAATTACTCACTAATTCACTGGATACTTTGTAGTTAAATTAGTGATAAGGCCTGAGTACCGTGAGCAGCTAGTTAGACTGTTGATGGTCCATCAATGCTGAGTTTGAGATTCTTTGCCTTCATATTCAGTCGGGTATCACAGCTCGACAAGCACCATCGTCCTCTAATCTCTCAATGGTATTTGGGAGACCATTGACATCAAAGCTTGACGAGAGAAATAGCCTCTCCGTGGCTGATACTAAAACCGCCCCAATGGTGGAGAGTTTTTGAGATGCCCCCGGGCTCTGTCACGATAGGCTTAGTGGGGGAAAATGCCAATTTCTGACGATTCCTCCGATCTCAGTGAAATACTTCTGCATAAAGGAGCACCTGGGGCTGTGGAGGCAGGGAGGTAGAGAGTGTGGAGCGGTGGCGGTACGCAACTAGCTTCTCCTCTTAGTGTCGCGCACTCTCTCTTTCCCTTACTGTAGCTGCTGGCGAAGATATTTTTCCCAGGACGTGTGTGGGGTGAATGCGTGTTGGTGTGAGTGTCAGGGAGGGGGAGCGTGAGGGCTGGGGGAGCTTGCGCCGTACACAGAGGAGGGTAGGTTCGGGAATATTTGGCGTGACTAGGGGTTGGTCGAAATTGTGAGGGCGGGCGTCAGGGAAAGGGGATAGGCGGCCGGGGTGAGGGGAGAACTATTGTTGGCGGTAAAATGGGGTTTGGGGCCTTGGGCAAGTGGGGGGTGCATGGTGTGGGTCGGGTGGGATCAAGGGTGGGGGTGAAAACGTGTCGCGTATCCTTTGTCTGCTCAGAGGATTCCGTAGCGAGTAAACGTTTTCGGTTTTCCCTGTCCCGCACTGGCCATGTGATTTTTCATTTAACGCGTGGATTCGAGGTAAAATGTATTTGTCCGGGAAAATTGAGCCATCAGAAGAATGGAATTTGTTCATACTCGTCGGCGTTCTGGCAGTTGCTTCATCAATAATGGGGAAATTGCGTTTGTTTTTTCCTTCGTTGAAGCAGCTAAGGAGGATTTCGTTCATTCATTTATTTTTGACAGAGCAACATTCATCTAGAAATAATCTAATAAAGTATCTAAGCGTGAGAAATAGTTATGAGAAAATATAGATGTCGTCATGCTCTTTTGGTCTCCTCCTGACTTGTAGAATCAAAAGTCATATCCCTGAGTACAATCCTAAATCCTGCATGGACATCATTACTCAGTAATTTGTTTTAAGTTGTTTCGGAAATTTGTGCTCATTTGAAATAGGTAACGGTAAAATGATTAAAAATTATCCGTCTGAAATAAACACCAATTTACTTATTCACGCTTATAATCTCTATTTCTGAATTGTTTGCCCTATAGGCATTATAACTGAAGAAAATATTAACTTTTTTTTCAATTTGGCATACTGAAATTTCATGAGTTATAGGCCATTGTTACATGTCATCGATAATTCTGGGAAAAAATATGCCATTAGTTTTTTATCGTGACCTGTAGTTATACACATTAAATCAGTTTACTCTAAATATTTACCGCAAATAATTGGTTCATAATAACATACACACATTTTCAGCACAGAATAATTAATTTGTCGGTAAATTTTATCACAAAATGGAATTTTGAAGCATGGCATTCGTTTATTACACATCATATTTAGTATTTCATAAATACAATTGTTATCAATGAGGTGTAATCTTTATACTTTCATTTAAGTTGTTCACGTTAACTTAGGAAACGTTTTTTATGAACATTTGTATTCACAGATTGTTTCTGCAAGGTAAAACTATAATTCTCTCTCAGCAAGGTTAATGATATAAAATAAAGCTCATTATTTCGATAAGGTACAAGGTTACGTGTACCTTTTTCTTTGCCTTTCATATTTTGAAATATGATATTTTTATATTCAATGAACTTGACTTATACACTACTCTTGAGACTCTTCGGAAGACTTTGTTTTTTTCAGTATATTCCACAATACAATCTTCAGCAAAATTCAACGGTCACAAGTCAGAAATCAGATAATGTTCGGTGAAAACTGGATCATGCCAGGGAATGATGTGGAAAAAAAATATATGCTAGGGTTTAAAGAAAAAAATCATAAAGGCCGAGGGGTTGGAGAGTGCGTGAGAGTAGGCAGGGGGAGGAAGGCGTTTGAGATATGCGAAGAGGAGTGGAAGTGGTCTTGGAAAAACTTTGAGTTAAGTTCCCGGGTGCGGGAGATGATTTTAGAAGAGATACGCGAAGAACCTGTCGGGAGCCCCGAACGCTAAGCTGTGTGTCTTTAAGTATGCGCCCTTGGAAGAGGAAATGTAGACTCACTCGATAACAGACTTTCACGGAAACTTAGGATCATGAAATTTTGGGAAAAGTAGATCTCATCCTCCTGCGGATTCCGAACCTTTTAGCTCACTGCGCTTGAAAGAGCCTAGTTGGTCTTCAAGTGCAGAGAAGTACTTCCTAGCGTTATATTTTTCCTTTATTTTCCAATGAAAAGTATCCACATAAAGAAAGCGCTTACGTAAAACAATGAATTCGAATGTGAACTTAGATTTGATTAAAATAAAATGCACGAGATGTATCATAGTGCTTGAAGTGACAATCTAATAAACTTCCTCGAGATACTCCGGGGAAACTAAAGATAAAAATAAAAACACTTCGGCATAAGAGCCGCCGTCACTTTCAGAAGCTAGAGAGAATTGAGAATCCATTTTATTGGATAAATAACTCAAACACTATAACAGTAACTGAAATTTCGTCTTTTTTTCTTTTTTTACGCGATGATAATACTGAAAATAATGAAGGAATTCAGCATGGAGCCATGAACAGTTTCTTAAATGGGGAAGTGTAATGAGCAATATAATCACCTATTTAGGGAATGTTTTAGAAAGAAAATCAGTAGTAGATATTATATAAGTAAATATTGAAAACTCATTATAAAAATATACAATCTTAATCATCAATAATTTATTCAAATAATTTTGAGATATTGTTACAGGGACTCTACATGAAAAAAATACCAAACCTGTTGGATAAAAAAGATATATAACATTCTTGGATGTTGACTCCATGCAAATTTTTGTCTATTTCCCATTGAAAAAAATCTTAGTTATTAAACCATCAACTAAAAAAATTAAAACAAGATAATATTAAGCTTATATTAAGCTTATTAAGCTTATCATTATTATATTCAAGCTTGTATGCGTTACATAATAAATCACCCATGTCATAAGAATTCAACTCCTGACAGAGAGGATTCTATGAATTTCCGTTTGAAAATTATCCTAAAGGAGGGTATCATTAGGTCCATTCAGAATATTCACGCTTTGGTTTCATAACAAACCTTCCGCAAAATTTGGGGCCTTGGATTTCTGAAGTGCTTTGGTTAGCAAATTTTCCCACTCTGCTTCCAAATTACGTATTATAAATCAGACGCATATATGAACGTTTTAAGTCATTGAAAAGTCGAACGGATTGAGAAAGGAAGCGCATAAACATGGGGCATCATTACAGGAGTGCCCTGGTATAGCAATATCGATAAAAGCACGCTGTCACCGTGGTATCCGGATCTAATTCTTTGAGGAAGTGAGGAGACCGGAATTAATACCTTCCGATTGGCCCCGAAGCTTTTCCCCCAAATCACTCCGCCGCGGCCAGATTCGCTCACTTGGGGATGCAAGATGCATAGAGTAGGTTTAGTCCAATCTCACCCACTCATTTTCCGCGGAGATCCCCGAGAGGTAGAGAGAAGGGAGGGCAAGAGGGGGGGGGGGTAGGCGGGGGGGGATAACTTCGACTCCGCCCTGAGTGCTCCATCTTAAGCGCACCTGTGACGCTGTGGAAGCAATCTCGGCAGGTTTTAACCAAAAGGAAGGACGTCCTGGGAAGAGGGGTGGCGGGAGGGATGTGTGGGCGGAGGAGGGTGAAAGGATGAGAGAGCGAAGGTGGAGAAGTGGCGGGGAACCAGGCAAGGCGATTCAGCTACGGAATATTCGAGGGTCCCGCCGAGTGGCGTAGAGTGTTCCACGCCCTAATCCTCACATTTATTACCGGTAGAGCGTTCCAACCACCCCCGGCTTCCGTGCGCTCGCTTGCTCATATTTTACTGACTTTCCTCGCCGCCGCCTCTCCGTAATAACTCCACCTTCACATTGGCCGCGGGGAATGGAGAACTGAAGCGTGGGAAGGAGGCCGTAGGGTGCGAGAGAAGAGGGGGGCTGGAGAGAGGAGAAGGATTGGGGCGATGGGTCCGTCCGATGCTCTAGTACGATACGGCCATTCCCATTGAATGTCGCATGCCTCGAAACGGGATTTGACTGACCACACTACGGCCTAATTGGTGGGCTCGCATTTCCTGTACCGCATCGCATTAACGTACAGGCTCTACGCAACATAGCCAAGAATTGCGCTCACATCGCATTAAGCCTTAGAATTATTTTCATAACCTTAATTGGAAGGAATGCAAAGCGGACGCTGTAAGTACCAGCTAGTAGCGTTTTGCTATCTCTGGCCTCGTAAATATATCTCTTGGTGAAAAATTGGGAGATGTTTACCAAAGAGGAAATAATCGCGCGTTGACCGGAAAGAGTTATATTAATCCGAACTCCGTTCGAAGGATGCACGTTAGGGAAAAATTGTTGGGGAAAGCTGTCAATACTCGGGAGTCCATAAAAGGTTCTCCATAACACGATTATATTTTCTTTTACAAAAATGTGATTTTTTTCACTTACATGTACCATTTTTCACGGTACGCCGGAATGCGTCGCATTAGTTTGCTCGGAGGTTAAGCATCTCAATAGAATATCACGAGAAAATCGCACATCGCAATCAATACATCGGCCTCAGCGTTCCAGGCGTGGAAAGAGGCGATAGATCCACGACGGTCTTGGGGACAGGCGTAAGGCGTTGGTTGCCAAAACAGGCACCGTGACTCCAAGGAGCACTCTCGAAATTCGCAAGGAAGGTGTACCAAAGAGGGAGAGTCGGTTATCTAGGTGGAGGGAATCCCTCTGCGCCCCTTTTATCCCCGTCTCCTGGAGCATTTGAGAATGGGAGAGGGTGATGGGGGCGACGTGGGTGAAGGGAATGGGGAGAGCGGCGGAGAGGGATGGAGAAACTGAGGGGTACGGTCCTTTGGGACGTGAGCGGCATCGCGGGGGGCGGAGCCCGAAGCGGCGTGAGGAATTTTAAGAATGTTGGTCCCCCCTGCCCCCGTCAAAATATGCCCCTAGGCCATGCCGAAGTGTACACCCTCCAATGCGCCCTTCAAATTGAAGGAATGCATTATGAAGCTACCGCTGTGAGCACCGGGTTATCACCGTTCTGTTTTCTTTTGTCTCACATAAGCCTCTAGGTTGGAATGAAAAGGGGTAAGTACAAGGGGTTTACTATAGAGTGAAAGAAGCTTACGATGATTGAATTTTTTTTTAACATTTTGCCTTTAGCTAAAGTGGATCCGATTTCTAAATCCACACTATTGCATTAAGAATATTAATTTTAATTTAACTAATGTGAAATAAAACGTAATGAAAAAGAACAATTAATTTGGAAATAATTTATTTTTAATTCATTCGTAGCAGTAGTTATATTTTACAATGAAAATTTTTTTTCTCGAGTACTTTCTCTCTTCTCTGGAAAAAATGCACGCCCGCCAATACTAATTATACTTGGTAGCATATGCAGATAAGGGAATAAACGTTTAGTAATAAATAGAAATATTTTTTATATATTTAGGTATGACTTTTTAAATGTATTTGTTTTTTTCTAACTCTTTCTTTTACTTGCATTACTCATGTAGTCATTTCTCTTTCTCTTTTCAGCTAATTGTTTAGTTTTTCTGTTATTTTCAAATGTTCATTTACCTTTCGTTATTTTAGTTATTCTTCTCCTGTCACATTTAGTACCATACGAAGTCAGTTCAAAAGGCATCGGGACTTTTGTATTTCTTTTCAAAAATTATTTACATATTCATGAATATCTTTTTTTATCCCTTTCAAATTAATCCCCATTTGATAATATGCATTTGTGCCAACGTTTTTCCCGATCCTCGAAGCACTTCAAAAAATCATTTTTTCCGATCTTTTTCAGCTCCTCTTTCGATGCAGTCTTTACCTCATCAATCGTAGCGTAGCGTCGTCCTTTCATGGGCCTCTCCAGTTTTGGGATCAAGAAAAATCCACTGGGGACTTAGAAATTCGGAATCTTTGGTGTTTTTTTTGGCCAACAATTTGCGCACAAGTAATGATGTGTGGGCAGAGACGTTGTTATGGTTCGAAAGCCAAATTTTGTTCTTCCACAAATCCGGGCGTTTTTGGCGGATGGCTTCGCGCAAATTGTGTACAACTTGCAGGTAATATTCCTTATTTACCGTTATACCTTATGGTAAGAACTCATGACGCTCCACGCCCCTGCAATTGAAGAAAACTGTAAGCAAAACTTTCACATTCGACCCAACTTGGCACGCTTTTTTCGGTCTTTGCTCGTACTGCAGCTTCCATTGGGATGATTGAGCTTTAGTTTCCACGTCATAACCATAAACCCATGATTCGTCAACAGCTATGACCCTCTGGAGTAAATTTGGGTCGTCGCGGACAAAGTCATTAGCAATGTTATTGCGTTGCTGTTTTCGGTCCAAATTGAGCAATTTTGGGTACGAATTTCACGGCGACCCGTGTCATACCCAAATCGTCGGTAAAAATTGGCACGAGGCAATCGATATTTTTAGGTCCTCAGCAATTTCTCTAACTGTGATTCAACGATTGGCCAATGCTATTTTCTTCACTTCATCATGGTTTTCTTCTGTTGTTGACGTGCTCGTGCGTCCGGCACGCTCTTCGTCGTTCACATCTTCTCGGCCCTCTGGGCGCATTTTTTACCACCGATAGGCGTTGCTTCGGTCCAAGGTACCTTCTCCATACGCCACAGTCAATATTTGGAATGCGTCCGCGCACTTAATTTCGTTTTTAACACAAAATTTAGTATAGATTCTTTGGTCCATTTTTTGGAACAGGCATCAATCGAACACAAGCCAAAACACGTCTAAGCAAAACAGCTGTCTACAATTAACAGAACATTCAAAATGGCCGAACTTTTCGGCATAAGTGAGAGACATTAGCACCAACATAACGCCACAAAAAATCGAAAATCAAATGTACTTAACCCGCGAAAATTACAAATTTGTGATATTTTGTGAACAGACCTCATAGCATATGTTATCTCAGAATTTCCTTTATCTCACAATTTGCAAATATTCAAGAAGTTTCTTCGCTCAATTTCTGATATTTACTCTTACTCATATACATTTTTCTGCTGTCTTTTTGTCCTGTATCTATTTTTATCTGTAAAACTGTCTATTCTCTGTCCAAAAAGTATATTATTTATATATACCGTATATTCCTTGTTATCTCTTGCTTGCCATTTTAATCTTTTAAATTCGATGTTCCATTGTAATACCACAAATGTGATCGCTTCCTATATCGGTTACCGATATGTTTCAGGAGTTTTACCATCCTGTCCTTGTACCTATGTTCTACCAAATGTAGTGAATCAGTTTTTGAAATTTCTGGAATTTCTATACATATAGTCTTCTTTTGTGGTTTAAAACCATTTGTTTGCTATAAACACCGCCTCCTTGCAAAACTGCACAATCCTCTTTCATTTCTCTTTCCCATTTAGAATTTAACTTATGCCGAAAAGTTCGGCCATTTTGAATGTTCAGTTAATTTTTGACAGCTGTTTTGCTTAGACATGTTTTGGCTTGTGTTCGAATGATGCCTGTTCAAAAACATGGACCAAATAATCTATATTAAATTTTGCGTTAAAAACGAAATTAATTATAAATAATTTCCTAAATTATTGAGGGATTCAGAAAAAAATTCTTCATTCTGAAATTCTTATTTCACAGTTAAATCCACTTCTTCCATTTCAGTCTCCACTATCATCTTTCTGGACAAAGACATATCACTTCACAATAACAAATTCACCACTTCAGTACATATCAAAGCCACTAACTATTAGCAATACCTACACTTTACCAGCTGTCACCCTTCTCACACCAAACACTCGATTCCTAACTCTCCCTCTCAATCCACATATACTCTCTCTGTATACGACGATGGGTTAAATGTAAGAACGGACCATTAGGTCTCAATTCCAACCATATAAATACATCTATCTATCTATCCGCGGACACTGGATTTGCAAAGCCACAGCCACCCTACACAAATACTTCCACAATCTACACAATACATTTCACAAACGCAGTTACCCGGCAAAGCTCCTACAGAATGAAATCCACCGCTCCACCCGACCTCACACACCACAGAAACATAACACAATATCTGACGCAGGACTCAAGCTTTGCACCACCCCGGATTTGCATTTCCCCGGATTCCACAGACTTAAAACCTCTCTAAAAGAGCTGTTTCCCATTTTACATAATAATGATGCTACCTCATCCTTACTGCCTCTCTGTCTCATACAGACGACCCGAAAATTTCAGAAACATTCTGAGATCCACCAACCCTTTGGCGCGCCCCCATGACAAATTTCATCATATTTCCCCTACTTTCAAACGCCCCCAATGTAAAGCATGTCTGCTTATCAGATCTGCTCCCCTCTCCTCACATCCCCTCATTGCCCCCTTACTTCGTTCCCTCGCTAATTACCTCTGTAAAAACATTTTATATCTATTGTCACGCAAATAATGCACTTCATTTTACATAGGCGAATGAATTACCCCCTTATCCATTCGAATGAACAATCCGCTACTCCTGCGATTCCCCCTCACTCTCTTCTCTTCCTATCCCTTAACACGCAAGTTCCCACAACCTTTCCTTTGACCAGTGTTTTCCCCTAACCATCCTAGAATTCCTACCCGATTCAGCCACAAATATAGAGGTGATTACTCGCGAATCTGCATGTAAAAGAGCTTTTGGATCTTTTATAACTCCTACCCTAAACCGCCATCTTTAATTCCCTTCCCATCATACCCTGTGCCTTCCCCCCAGACTCCTAAGTCCCCGTCTGAGACATTCCAGTCTGACCTGAAGAATATCTCAGAGAAGGGCGAGAGCTTTAACTTTCCAAAATGTGACTGTCCTTTTACGTGTTATATATTTGATTTTATTGTTCTATTGTACCGTCCAAATGTTATATATAAATATATATATACAGTCAAACACGAAATCCCGCCAAACGGCGAACAAATACTCATCTTTATAGAAACAGATATAAGGAAAAGGGATAGGAACACACATAAACGACGAACACAGGAGAGGTGGGGAAGGTGGAATCAAGCAGTTCACGAATGTAAAAATATTCCCTAGACCGGGATTTGAACTCCGGATCTTTCCACTTGCCGGGCGGAGGCTCTTAACCACTTGAGCTATCTAGGAAACGTAAGTTGTACTGAGATCTGCGATCCTTTATGCAACCAAGTGCCCCGATTTTTTGGCCAAGAGATGGCGTTAGGGAGCTGTTTCATCCACCAAAGGAGAAACAGAAAACACACAAGGAGAAAGGTGGTAGTAGAGCAATCATACAACATCATATAGGATAAGAACAGTGCGTTTCGTGGCACGCATAGCCAGAAGAGGAGACGAGCCACATTGGCCTAATACACATTCAAACACGTTTCAACGTATAAATGGAGTTAACTCGTGAGCACTTTCTTGCGATGATTTTTTACGACTTTCTACATGAGTTATCAAGACAGGTGTGCATCGATCAACTTACTTCCACTCTTTGTAATGTAGACCCCCTTCTTTGCCACTGTCAAACGCAGGTATAACAAATTCCATCATGCCCCCCATTCGCTCAGCGACAAAAGTCGTGAAGGTAGTCCAAAACTAGTTGTTGCGCTATAAAACATTGATGCTGTACAAGAACTAGTAGAAGAAGTCATGTAATTTATTGTGAGAAAAAAGCATCCTTTTATATTAGTATGACGAGCGTCAAAAATATAATGCATAAACATTTAGCTGTGAAAAAAGTTTTGCGCTTTGGATCCCGCATAATTTGACAAAAGCTCAACAAAATGCTTTCGTCAATTGGTGAAAATAAATGCTCAACAAATACAATCGCGGTGCATCACGTCAAATCTACAAGGTGACGACTCTTGGATCTATGCGCATGAGCCTGAAATAAAACAGCGATCCACGGAATGGGTCTTCCAAGACGAGCCAAATCCGACAAAAGTGATTCGTCCACGAAGCACACCGAAGCAAATGCTATCCTTTTTCTTCGGAATAATTGGACATGTGGCAACCGTACCGTTAGATCAACGTATAACCGTGAATTCTGAATGGTACACGAACATTGGTTGACCAGACGTGCTTGGTGAAATTGCCTCAGGTGCATTAAGGGTGCATTTCAGGTGAAATAGGATGCATTTCTTTCGAAGCGGCAACGAAGGATCGTGCTTCATCATGACAATCCAAGCTCTCACAGATCGGCTGAAACGACTACCTATTTGACTGGCCTAAAAAACGTCGAATTGATGGGTCATCCTCCGTAGAGCCCTGATTTAGCGCAAAATGACTTCTTTTTATTCCCGTTTATAAAAAAAAAGTTGCGAGGCCAACGTTTTCCGGTGCCTGAAGATCTTGGCAATGCATATGCATTCAAAAACCATGTTTCGGAGGAACCCATCGGAGTGGAAAAAGTGTTTCGAAAATTGGTTCGAGCGCATACAAAAGTGTATTGATTATCATGGAGAATACTTCAAAAAACAATAAAGCTATTTTTAACAATTAATTACTGTATTTTCATTATTAGGCTGGAAATGTAAATAGCAACCCTCGTATTACCCTCAGCTATGGGCTGTCTGCTCTCGATCTATAATACTCTCGAATTGTATTCAATCATCAGCATTGGCTATATTTAAGTAAAGTGAAGGTTATTTTAAAAAATAAATACATAATAATTCTGAACTGGGAAAATCGCTTGTCCTTTATATAAACTCATAAGCTAAAAGGCGATGAAACAGAAAAACAACCTATTTTCTTCTTTGGTAATAACCCCGACAGCCTTCTCATTCCATGGCTATTTTGTTAATCACTTGAAATCCACACTTGGAATGAAATAAGGGATTTAACATTTTTATTGATTAATATGTTTATAATTTAATCAATCAAAAAATACTGTAAGTTTCTTTCCACTTCAATAATTTATTAAATTTTTTTTAGGAACATCGTTTGAATACGTTAAATCCGCGCGCTAATACTTTCAATTTTCTGTGTCGAACCTCATAACTCCTACGAGCGAGCTTCATCCAGATTATTAAATATATATATATATATATATATATATATATATATAATATTATGTTTTATTTTAGTGCTTTAATTATGTTTACGTTCATAGCAAACATTTTTCCCTTGTAATGGCCTCTAATGATCAAGCAGAAGTTTATTGTTGTGCACGTGATTGCAAATATTCAGCGGCTATGTCCGAGATGTTTGTTTCCAGATTTAAAGGAGCGAGAGAAAACGTGGCTATAAGCACAGTAATGGGCTTATAGTCACTGCTTAATCTGCTTTGTTTTTTTACAAACTTCCCCTTCCATCCCTCGTCTCCCTCTATTATTATTATTATTAAAAATACACATGTGCTGATAGACAGTGTCAGGTAGCACACAAGTCCCAAATAATGACAAAAGATAATATATAAAATCAGACTTCAAAACACTAATCTCTTTAACAAAACAAGGGAATCCCCATCTCATTTAAATCCATCAATCAGCAAGAAAAAAGATCAATTAAAAACAATTACGCTATTACGTATAATACAATACACCACAGATCAATCAAATTTTTTCATATATTCCTTATATATTTTCTTAAAAGTATACACTCTGTAAGGAAAGGGCTCGAATATTTTTGCAGGTAAGGTGTTCCAATCAACAATTGTTCTATTTAGAAAAGAACATTTTTTTATTTGTTCTCTGTGCCCGGCATTTTACCTTAAATTTGTGATCATTTCTCCCTATAAAATTTGGGTTCCCCGCCTCTTTCTTAAGATCTGCCCAAGCTTTCTCCCCCTTCACAATGCGGAACATTCCACAAAGTCTGCTTACTTTCCTTCTAGTTTGTAGAGGTACCCAACCCAGCGTTTCTAGCATGTCAGACACACTCTCCATCCTCCTATGCTTCCCCAGTACATATCGGGCAGCCTTTCTTTGCACCTTTTCCAGTTTTTTGATATGACCTTCTTCATGAGGGTCCCATGCAAGAGAAGCGTACTCTAAAATTGGTCTTACTAGGGTCTGATACGCCCTCTCCCTAGTTGCTCTAACGCTCCCTTTAAGGTTTTAAAGGTCTCATCACCCAATGAAGAGTTTTGAAAGCTTCCTTAAAGATGTACTCCACACTTAGCCCCCATCCTAAGTCCTTAGTTAAGTATACACCTAAGTATTTGCAAGTATCACTTCTAGGAATAACATTTTCTGAGAATGTATATTCCCTATTATTTCCATTTACCTTGTTACTAAAGGTGATGGATTTGCATTTGCTAAAATTAATATCCATCTCATTTTTTGTCACCCAATCCGCCATTTTATTAATTTCCCTTACATTTTATTTATGTCGTCTCTCGGGGCAAGGGGAAGGTAACGCTGCGGCGAGGATTGGACTCTGCGGAGGCAGATACCATCCCCGTCTCCAACAGGTACCAGGTGCTTTCGGATGACTGCACCACCGTACCTGCAGCCCCTATCCCTACTCCGAGGGCACTGCCTAGGATAAGGCATCAGCGGTCTGGAAGGGAGGGAACCGTTATATTAGGCAGTTCCAATGTCCGGCGTATAATGAATCCGCTACGCCGCAGAGTCCAACAGGAGGGAGGTGTTGGATTCTTGTCGTCCTGGTGTATACCAGGCGGCGGGGTACCCCAGGCGACGCTGGCGGTGAAGGCGGCCGTCAGTAATACGGGCTGCTCCAAGCTACTCATTGTGGCTCATGTCGGGGCAAACTACGCCTCGGAAAGTGGATCCGAGGAGATCCTGCGCTCCTTTAAGGAGATGCACTCGGAGGTGAAAGGAGTCGAGGCAGAGTTGAAGGTCCCAATTAAATTAAGTATATGTAGTATTGTGCCGCGTATAGACCGCGGAAGGCTCGTTTGGAGCCGAATTGAGGCTTTATATCAGAGATTGCTGGGATTTTGCCGGGGAATCGGAGCGGACTTCGTTGATCTGAAGCCTGTCACCTCCTCGTGTCGGGTACCCCTTAATCGCTTCGGGGTCCATTATACTGCCGAGGCATCGCAGTTGGTAGTGCGTAGGTTACACGAACACGTTTAGAGGGTTTAGCATAGCTGGTAGGCAAGAGCGTAGGTCATACATTGGGATAAATAAAGTAGAATCCAGCGCTTTTTGTCAAATCAGATCAGGTAATGCCTCTCAAATCCCCAAAAAAATTGAACAAACAAACACTTCCGTCAAAACAACATGTAACCCACATAAAATTAATAAAATTGGGTCTTCTAAATACATAACAGCTAGCAATGCGAGTGAATGTAATTCTTTTGTCTCTGTTAACCACGAATCGTCTCAAAACAGTTTTGTTAGCGTACATAAAACCGAAAAACAAATGGTAATTGACCAAATTAAAATTACAACATTAAAATGCCGTAGCATTAGAAACAAAATATCGGATATTGAACATATTTTTGTCAGTACAAACGCAGACATAGTAGTTGGAACGGAAAGTTGGCTCACGGGAGATATAGCAAACACTGAGATTTTTCCAAACGGTTTCACAATTTACAGAAGGGACAGACCAAATAGATTGGGTGGGGGAGTATTCATTGCAGTAAAGTCACATCTTAGTAGCCAACGATATGAATGCGACGTAGATGACATAGAAAGCGTTTGGTGCAACATTAAGGACTACAATGGCAGAAGCCTATTTGTGTTCATTTTATAGACCCCCAGATTCTAACACAGATGTTTTACACAAGCTCGACGAACAAATATCCACTATCAGCAGCAGACAAAGCAACAGTATTACTATAATCGCTGGTGACACAAATCTACCGTCAATTGACTGGGACAACTACTGCGTAGGAAAATCTGCCAAAAACAGAGATTCATGCCAAGAACTCCTTCGTATATTCACAAAACACTCCTTAGAACAAATTGTTAAATCACCAACACGGGGCCAAAGCATGCTAGACATATTTGCGACTTCTATGCCTGAAATCATTACTAACATTGAAATAATAGACGGAATCAGTGACCATAAGGCTATTCTTGTGGAGTTAAAAACTAAGTTCGTCAAAATAAACAAAGAAAAGCGTAAAATATACCTTTACAACAAGGCAAATTTTAACGGACTACGAGAATATTTAAAAATAAAATTACCAGAATGCAAAACAAAAACACTGACAACCAATACAGAGAACACTTGGAATTATTTCTTAAATATTTTACGCGAAGGAATGAAGACGTACATCCCGTCCAAACTCAAATGTGACAGTAAGGAACCTAGATGGTACAACGGGGAAGTCAGATCGGCATTAAGAAGGCAAAGAAAGCTACAGTCAAATTTCAAAAAGAGTTTAAAAAGTAACGATATAGTTTATATGAATACATCCAAACAGCAACTAAAAGAATGTCGTAGTAAGATGAAAAGTATTATGCGCACAGCACTACACTCTTTTAAATCTAAAATGCTAAGCGAATATCTTGAGGAAAATCCAAAGTCATTCTGGTCCTACGTTAGGGAAATACAGGGTAAACGTCCAACTGTTCATTCTTTGAAGACGGAAAATGGAGAAATCATTACAGATAGTGTGAAAAAGGCAAATATTTTAAACCATTTTATCCAGAGCGTCTACCATAAAAACACAAACGCACCAAACGATCCTCCACACCCACCCAGGGAACACATGACCGATCTTACACTGACCAAGCAGGGAATAGTACATCTGCTCCGTAGTATCAAAGCACACAAGGCACCTGGTCCGGAAGAAATACCTGCTAGAATATTAAAGGAATTAGCTGAAGACATTACCCCGTTTTTACATGTTGTTTTTCTTAAATCGATAGAAGAAACCTCAGTGCCTCGCGACTGGAAGCTAGCCCATAAAACTCCCATCCATAAAGGCGGCGATAGGGATAAACCAACCAATTACCGACCCATTTCTTTAACATCGATCTCTTGTAAAATATTGGAACACATTATTGTCACTAACATTATGAGATTTCTTAATAGTAGGAAAATACTAATCCACAACCAGCACGGATTTAGGAAAAGCAGATCTTGCGAAACACAACTTGGTCTCTTCATTCACGATATACTTAGATCGGGAGAAAACAACACACAAGTCAATGCAGTATTCCTGGATTTCAAAAAAGCCTTCGACAAAGTCCCACACAATAAACTGTTACATAAACTTAAATACTATGGAATCATTGAGAAAATTATTAATTGGATTAGAGACTTCTTGTCAAATCGCAAACAAATAGTAGTCATTGATGGGTTGTGCTCAACGGATAGATATGTAACCTCGGGCGTCCCCCAGGAAAGTGTAATAGGGCCTCTTCTGTTCTTAATATACATTAATGACTTAAGTACACACGTTGGTAGCAATCTGAGGTTATTTGCTGACGACACGGTGGTATACAGGGAAATAAGGAGCCAACTAGATCGCGAGCTACTCTCTAGAGACTTAGACAATATCTCAGAATGGTGCAATAAATGGGGATTAACACTTAATATAGATAAATGCACAGTTTTGAAAATTTGGAACAAAGAAAGCGAGGAACAGGATATAAACTACGGAATAGAGGGTTCAGTACTGACTACGGCCGATCGAGTTAAATATTTGGGGGTTGTTCTAGCATCACGCCTTTCATGGGGAGCACATATCAGGACAATATGCGGATCAGCTTTAAAGAAACTCGGCTTCATTAAACGGGTGGTGGGGAAATGTAATGAAAAATTTAAAGAGAGGTGTTATTTTGCTCTATTTAGACGTCATTTGGAATATGCCGCAAGTATTTGGGATACTTGGGAGAAAATTTGGCAAAAAGAATTAGATAAAGTCCAGAGAAAATCCGCTAAATTCGTTAAAAATTGTTATGATAAGAACACAAGTGTGACAGGTCTCTTAGGGGAATTAGGCTGGGAACCACATGAAGTGCGGAGAGAACAAGCGAGACTTAGACTTTTAGAAAGGTTCAGAACAAACAAGTTTAACTATGAACTGAAGGAATTCTAATGGCCCCACACTACTTAGGTAGATCAGACCACAAAGATAAAATAAGGGAGATAGATTCCAGGACAGATAGGTACAAATCCTCATTCTTTCCCCGAACAATCAGAAATCATAATAGTAAGAAACCGAAGTCACTTTAGAAATATTAAAAATATTGAATTTACAAGTCGGAGCAAAGTTAAACACTGCAAAGCTGTTAGGTATACTTTCAGGTGCATGTGTATGTTAGTTGGTAGTTTGAGTGTTTGCATGTGTGTGGGGTGTAAGTGTTCTTGCATGAATGTATGCCATGTTTTTTTGTGGATGTATGAATTTGTGGTTCTTGCATGCGGTTTTTTCTTTTCTAAATTACGGGTGGTGTCCTAACACCCCCCGCCACACGCCCTTGCGGCGGCTTGCGGGGTATTAAGTAGATGTAGACATGAGCTTGTTTCATTTCTGGTCGGCCTTAAATCTTCCGGTTTCCTCTTATCACACCTTCGGACAAAGTAGAGATCATCTTCAACTTGCTGTTTCACCCGCCGCCTCATCTCTGTTAATGATGCTTTCAGTTCCTCATTTTCAGCGGAAAGACTGAAAATTGTCTTACGAGCGATGTTTAAATTCGCTTGTAGCTTTTCAATTACCTCCTCTTTTTCTTCTAAACCTCTTCGATTCTTCTGACTTTCACACTTACTGCACTGCCAATTATCACACACGCAATCCTCCAGTTTACTCTTAGAGCAATTAATGTGGTACCAAGAACAACACCCACGACACTGGACTCCATTTCTCAATTTTCTACGGCAAATAATACACTTTACATCCACCGCCATACCCTTTCCCATTTTTCCCGCGGGAGTGTGCCTTCTAGTGGTCGCTAATCCTCTCGAGCGGTCGCTAATGCGCTGCTTGAAAACACGTCCGTCTCCCTTGAGGGTCCGTGAATGAGGCGGGACCCTTCCGCTGCCTTCAGCGTTGTTTGAAATTTATTTATTTATTTATTTATTCAGTATAAGTCCGAAAACAGCACATTTTGGCCTTTACATCGAACTATTAACAACGATAACAATGTCACATTTACAAACACCCAAGCCCTAGATGGAGGGAAACTCACCCCGGCGGGAATCGAACCCGCGACCCTTGGAATGGCAGACGAGGATGTTACCCCGCCGCCACTGGGGCCGGCTACTATTGCCTACTTGTGTCCTTGGGGGCAAATACCATTGTATGTTGCATGTCCATGTGGTAGTGGAATTTCACCGTCTTACTTTTCAGATCCAGCCAGCACGTTATTGGATAATTTTTTACTACATTCCAAGGTGTATTTGTTTGTTAGTTGACGGTATATGTATTTGTATGTGAGTTTGTTAAAAAGGATTTTGCATGAATGTATTAGCCACTATGGGTAAGGATTTGCATAAATATGTTTAATTTGCATGTGGTTTTTTTCTCTTTTACGGGTGACCTAAAATCCCCCGCAACACGCCCTTGCGGCGGCTTGCTGGGTATTCCGTAGATGTAGATGCAGATAAGAGGCGATATGGAAGATATCCTAAAACTGTATCCTTTGTTGTGAAATAAATATTGCTGTGTCAAAGTATTTTACCGTGCCCCAGTTATTTAACTGGGTAGATTGTATGGATTGATTATTAACTGTTTGTATTCTTATTTGATGCAGACAATAAGGACTTATACTTGAGGTTCTTTCCGCTTCAATAATGGTCAAATTGCTTACCGTGGAGCATAAAATTTGGCTTTCCATTGCGCAAAGAACCCGTAGACCGCACCCAAGTACGAATGCCATCGTATAGACGTGACTGTAGAGTGGGAAATGGACCCTATAGGAGAGATCTTTGAAAGGGGGTTAAGGACACAGTCTCACATTTGCCTCGGAAATTTCCCATCTTCGACATTCAATCACTTACCGCCGCCGGCGGCACTTCGACATTCAAACGGGTGACCGCCTGGTGTATACCAGGCGGAGGAGTCCCTCAGATGACGAAGGCGATCGAGGCGGCGGTCAAAGGCACGAAGTGCCCTAGGCCGCAGGTCGTGGTCCATGTGGGCACCAACGACGTCATGGACCGTGGATCCGAGGAGGTCCTACGTTCCCTTAGGGAACTGAGCTCCGAGGTGAAGCGCGTCCTGGGCGTCGAGGGTGTTCGGCCGGGACTAACGGTCTGCACCATCGTTCCGAGGGACGAGCGCGGGTCTCTGGTTTGGAGCCGAGTGGAAGGCATAAACCAGAGACTGGAGATTCTGCTCGGACATTGGACCCTCCTTCGTCGACCTAAGGCCAACCCTCCGATCGTGCAGGACTCCCCTTAACAGATCTGGGGTCCAATACTCGGCGGAAGCGGCGAGTAAGGTAGGTCAAGGAACGTTTTTACCACGCTCTTTTAAGGCCTCATTTAGAATACGCATGCAGCGTATGGGATCCGAGTGAACAAGGCCTCATTCGGGAAATTGATAAGGTTCAACGCTGGGCAGCCCATTTTGTTAAAAATTCTTACGATAAAACGAACAGCTTCACCGAAATGCTTATTGAGTTGGGGTGGGAATCATTAGCAGTGAGACGATTAAATGTAAGATTGAAATTACTAAATAAATTCAGATCCGCATGTTTCAGCACCGATGTCTCGCAAATTATTCGCACTCCTGCACACATTGGTCGCTTGGATCATGCATATAAAATTCGGGAAATAGATGCCAGAAGTAGCAGACTCAAGGACTCCTCCTTCCCACGGACAATACGGGATAGCAACTGCATAGTTATAGATAGCGAAAATTCCTCTTGCCACCCTCAGCGTCTAGGGAATAATTAGTTCTACTTAAATGCATGCTATTTCACTAACCTCGTGTGTTTTGTTACCATAAACCATTCTTTCCGAATGACCTCATTAGTGTTATGTTCAACTGTTTTTAAGTCTCCGTTTCAATCCCTTGTCCTTCTCCGCGGGGGTAACTGCCTACTACCTGCAACGTTAGGTCGCATTCCCTGCCTCTCCTTGTCTCCTCGGGGGGTAGAGTTTTTTATGTTGCATGTTCATGTGATGGTGGAGTTTCGCACTCTTGGTTGTTGTGTCCTGGCTTGCGTGTTGTTGGATGGCTTTAATGCTGCATCCTAGGGTGCAGTTGTTTGTTTGTTTATGGTATGTGTTTGGATGAGTTTTGGATGAAGGGTTTTTTGCATGAGTGTGCGCTGCTGTGGGTGTAATTTTTCTTGTTGTTTTTGCTTGTGGTATTGTTCCTTTTTACGGGTGGTGACCTAACAGCCCCCGCCACACGCCCCTGCGGTGGCTTGCGGGATATTATGTGGATGTAGATGGACGGATCTAAACGAGACACAGTGTGACATCTAGCGACACATCTGGCGACTAAAACGAGAAATTTTGCGTATTTTTACGTCGAATTGTTACGCAGCAGCAGTGGTACGTGTCTTAACCTGTTCGTCGGTGCCAGTATTTTGAGTGGTACTCAATTTAAATCGGGCAGAACCTCAACAGATGAAGGTTCGCGATCGAGGCGGCCTTCCACTTCCACAGACCTCAACCATGTCAAATTGGTGAGCGATTTGGTTCGGGAAAATCGCCCTTTTCCCTTTAGGAAGATAGCCGAGGAAGTGTAAATTAATTTTGGATTCTGTAAGACAATTTTGAAGGACATTTTGGGCATGACGCGCGTCACATCAAAATTGGTCTGTGGGTGCTAAGAGGCAAAAACATGTGGACATTTGTCAGGAACTCCTGGGTCGAGCCGACCCAGTTTCTTACAACCATCATAACCGGTGACAAAACCTGGGTTTACGGTTATGATGTTGAGAAAAAGGCCCAGTCTTCTCAGTAGAAAGATTCTCATTCTCCGCGACCAAAGAAAGCTCGCATGTCCCGGTTCAATGTGAAGGTCATGCTGGTGTGTTTCTTCGATTGACAAGGGCTGATTCATCGCGAATACGTCCCTCAAGGTTAAACCGTCAGCAAAGATTTCTACTTAAAGGTTATGAAGAGTCTGAGGGTCGTAGTGAGCCGAAAGAGGCCGGACGTGGAGAAACAATGCATAGCGTTTCCACCACGACAACGCGCCGGCCCACACGGCGCTAATCGTGACAATTTTTCGCCAAAACCGGAACTTCCGTGGTCCCGCAGCCACCCTACTCTCCAGACGTGGCTCCATCAGACTTTTTATGTTTCCAAAGTTAAAATCAACCTTGAAAGGACGCCGATTCGACTGTATTGCGGACATTAAAACTAATGGCACGGCGGACCAGAAGAGAATCCCTAAGGCAGCTTACCAGGCTAAGTTCGAGAGCTGGAAGAAACGTTGGCAAAAGTGTGTCGTCAGCCAAGGCATGCACTTTGACGGCGACAAGTTCAATTAAGCTGTATTCGTCGAAATAAACAAGTTATAATATCAGTTGTCTTTTCTTATCACACCTTGTATTTTTCCCAATACATAATCTGCGCTCTTTCCTACTATCTATGCTAAATCCTCAAAACGTGTTCGTGCATCCAACACGCTACAAACTGCGATGCCTCACAGTACAATGGACCCTTGAGCGATTAAGGGATACCCAACACAATGAAAGGACAGGCCTCAGATCATCAAAGTCCATTCCAATTGCCCGACTTTGCCACCAAACATCCAGCCAGTTCTCTGCCGAAGAGAAAATGCCAAAAATACGGATGAGAAATGCCAAAATGTAATGATAGAAGACATTATAAGGACCAAATAAACGTAGGCCATGGTCTCAGGCTAAACTATATTGAATTGAAGGGGGCACTTTCAGTATGTACGCCGCCCGTCGGATGGGACGTTAAGCTGCGCCTTTGGCGCCTTTCGTTAAGAGTAGGCTAATGCCGACGCCGGGATTCTCTCCACCCTTCATCCTTTCCTGCCCATCCCCTATGGCGCAAATGACCTCAGCTGTCGGTCGCCTCCCCTAAATACAACCACTAAACTATATAGAATTTCTCTATATTGTAAGAAATTATAAAAAAACTCGGAAATTCCCCAATTCACAACTTGTTATCATACAATCATAGTTTATACAGATGATACCGCCAGGTAACGAAACCATGGTCGTGTTATACTGAATTGTGAATAGTGGAGGAGCAGAGTTATTTTCACCATTCCTTGCAAGATCAGATAAGCTTTAACAAAAACTAACAAAACAGAAACACCGAGGGCAACATTGATGATACTGTCAGCGACCAGAAGACAATATGCGACGTGGTCAGAGGATATCTGATGAAAAAGAGTCACTTTTTGAAACCGTAAACAAAACAATAAATGTGAGGTGAAGCATATCGTTAAAAAAGATCACAACATCCGAATATCAACTGCGAAAACACATTCATCATAAATATGTCTATAGCAAGACTGGACACCAGTGAAGAGAACGACAGAGTTAACAAGCTAATGGTTTACCCCGAAGTAAATGATCGTCATCCAAAATGTGTATGAAGTTCTGAATATTAATATGACCGATTTAATTTAAAAATCAGAGTTATAGTAAAGCCAAAGTATTTATAAATAAAAAAGTGTTTGACGGGTCAAGATAACAAATGGTCTCTGGAAGACTTTAAAACTTGAAAGACCTTTTTTGACTCCATAGGATCTTAATGAAACAACTGTACACTAGAAGGTGAGCATGAAATTGGATAAATTATCATGGCATGCATCGAGGAATTATAAAATGCATAAAAGTAGGAAGTTAAAATGGAAATTACGAGTATAAAAGAGGATATTTTGAGGAGGTTTCCGGTTGCCTTCTTCAATAGTGTTTTTAAGGTGACACCAATACTTACTGGCCGCCCCACTGGGGTCAGACGCCATTGCCGCCGCCTCACTGAGGAACAGACGCTGCGTGGACTACCTTTCGTGTGGCTCCTAACCTTCGACCTATCTGGCATGGGTGGCCCTACCAGGAGAAATTATTATTACTCCCGCCAGCACAGCTCTAGGGGTCATCGGAACGCACAAGCCCTTCCACCACGTCAAGGTTGTAGTCTGGGGAGGGAACGACGAATAATAGTCTCTATTTATAATTTCTTGTTTTTAAAAGCAATTGTTGTAGGTGATTGTACATCCACCCGAAAAAACCGTGGCCACCACATTGTCGGCCAATTCACTGCCTTCGCCTTCTGCGGAACCGGATGGCCTTTAGAAACCCACTGTATCAACTATTACTTTGCCTCTAGGGTGTAATTGTGCAAACATATTTCATCCATAGTTATATATCGACACAAAAACTTTGGGATGGAAAAGCGTAGCTCCGAATATACCTGATATTGGAGAAAATGGTGCAGAACTTCAATCAAAGATCGACAGCCGGGTAGCTTCTCTCAAGGGGGATGGAGCTGAGGGTGGGAATTCGTTAGTCCGCCACGCTAATAAGGCGGAATGGGTTTGCTCAAAATCCTAATAGTGGCTGAGCGGTCAAGGACCTGCCACATGCCTCATCTCCCGATGAAGGAGTGTCGCTCCTCCGAAGATCGGAAGGTTGGAGGATTGTCTTTCGGGGTAAAGGGAAGGTAACGCAGCGGTGGGGATGGGAAATGCGAAGGCAGTTCCTATCCCATTCTCCAATAGGGAAAAGGTGCTGTCGGATGAGAGTAGTATCGTATTTGAGACCCCTACCTGTACTGCGAGGGAGCTGCCTAAGGTGAGACGCCAGCGGACGGGAAGGGAGGGAATGGTAGTGATAGGTAGTTCAAATGTCCGCCGTGTGCTGATACCATTGACGGCAATGGCGTAGGTGTCGTTCAGCGGGTGACCGCCTAGTGTATACCAGGTGGAAGAGTTCTTCAGGTTACGAAGGAGATCGAGGTGGCGGTCAGGGGCACGAAGTGCTCTCGGCTGCAGGTCGTGGCCCAAGTGGCCACTAACGACGGCACGGTTCGTGGATCCGAGGAGGTCCTCCATTCCCTTAAGGAACTGAACTCCGAGGTGAAGCGTGTCCAGGGCGTCGAGGGTGTATAGCTGGCTTTAATGGTCCGCAGTATTTTTCTACATCTACATAATACCCCGCAAGCCGCCGCAAGGCCTTGTGGCGAGGGGTGTTAGGTCACCAACCGTAAAAAGGAACAATACCACATGCAAAAAAATAACATGGAAAATTACACCCTCAGCAGCGCACACAATCATGCAAAAATCTCTTCATCCAACACTCATGCAAACACATATACCTTAAACCAACAAAAAACTGCACCCCAGGATGCAGCACTAAAGCCATCCAGCAACGCAAGCCAGAATACAAGCAAGAATGCGAAACTCCACCACCACATGAGATTGCAACACAAAACACCCCCCCCCCCCCCCCCGAGGAGACATTGAAAGGCAGGGAATGCGACCCAATGTCGCATGTCCCCCCGAGGAGAAGGACGAGGAATTGAAAGGGAGACTTAAAAAGAAATGAACAAAACACTAATGAGGTCATTCGGAAAGAATGGGTTACGATAACCCGGCGTTATCAATTTCCCGAATGAGGCCTTTTTCACTCCGATCCCATACGCTACATGCGTATTCGAAATGAGGCCTTTAAAGAGCGTGGTAAAAACGTTCCTTGACCTTCGATTCACTTTTGCCGACAATGCGTCTAATAAATCCCAATTTTGTTTATACATTCTCGCAGATTTTACGTATGTGAGTCCCCCATATTAAGTCTTTAGTGAATGTAACACCTAGTTATTTTACCGTATCAACTACTGCTAGGTCACCTCCAGCTATTTTGTAAGCAAATCCCGTTGATCTTTTAAAGAAATTTACCACCGAACATTTATAATAATTCAATGACAATCCCCAGTTAGAACACCATTTAGTGATGCAATCTAATTCTTGCGCTAGAATCAAACGATCCTCATCCCCAGATATCTCCCGATAGATCACCTTGTCATCCGTGAACATCCTAATCTTACTTTTCACTTCGCGGTTCAAATCGTTAGCAAAAATCAAGAAAAGCAACGGCCCGATTACACTTTCTTGAGGTACCCCCGAGGTGATTCGAACACTGTCGGAACTAGCGCCATCAAGGACTACCCTCTGTTCCTGCTCTGAAAGAAAATCTTCAGCCCAATTTTTTGCGTCCTTGTTTATACCCGCGACCTTTCATTTATGAATGAGGTTACCATGGGGAACCTTATCAAATGCCTTCTGAAAATCTAAAAAGATCGCATCCACTTGCCTACCTCTCTTACCCGATAATAGTAAGTCATGTGTAAATAATCCTAATTGGGTTTCGCATGAGCGGGTTTTCCTGAATCCGTGTTGATTGTCACTTAAAAAGTTAATGTTATCATGGTATCACATTATTGAACTGACAATGATGTGCACCACTTTTAAAAATAGGCGTTATTTGTGCGGTTTTCCAATTCTTAGGGACTTTTCACTGTGAGGGATTTGTTAAATATATATTCAAGGTACGGGGCAATGTTAGGAGCTAAATATTTAATCACCATGGCTGGTATATTTTCGGGACCGGGGGATTTGTTGGGTTTAATCTCAATAATCAATTTGAGAATTCCTTGTTGGTCCTCTTTTATTTTTTCCATGGGTTGAGTAGGTATTGCTTCTTGGAGATATGCGGTTGCAACATCGTTCGTGAAAACGCTTTGGAAGAATGAATTTAGGATGTTAGCTTTACCCTCACTGTCTGTATGAATTATATTGTGACAATTTCCCTTAATCCCTTAAGCAAGCCACGGTTTGTTTACTACCATTTACTTCCCTAACATATGACCAGAAAGCTTTAGGGTCAGTGTGCAAGTACTCGCAAAGTACTTTGCGTTTAAAGTCTAGTAAGGCGCTACGTAATTGTGTTTTGGTTTCAATTATAGGGGATCGATACTTGTCCAATGACTGTTTATAGTATTCTCCGGATGATGTGTTCACGCCTGCTTTTTTTACCCTAGAGTGTAGCATTCTCTGCTTTCGAAGGGCTTTTCTAACGTCTTTATCGTACCAGGTGGGGTGAAGCCTTTTTGCATAATATTGACAAATTATGTCCATTCTTCCACGTTGGCATACTTGAGCGCGTTTTGAACTTGGGAAGTGAAGGGTTTAATTTACTGGTAAAAGATTCAAAGTCTGCCTAATGGTACTAATAAATATTTCTTTTTGGTTGAACAATCTATTTTATTTCAACGCCGAGTTAAAATTAGTGCACTTATAGTCACTCAAGCTTTCGTCATTTTATACACTCATAATAGGTTCCGGTGTGTTCGTAAGAAATAGGTCCAGTATATTCTTTCCACTGGTGGGCATGCGTACTGCTTGATGGGGGGAGTTTCTTAGCACCAATTTTAATAAGGAATTACAAGATGCGCGATCGCGGGTCCGAGGTTAAACGCAAATACTGTTCCAATCGATGCCATGGGGGTTAAAGTCACCACCAATTATGTTGTTGCTGTTATTTGTTTTGCGTGTAAATTTGTATTTTTGTTCATTGAGGGCCTGAAGTGTTTTAACATCTGAGTCTTGAGGTCTATAGGGACAGCATAAGTTAATATTGGGTTGATTTGGTCACAGTAAGGTGCACCAAACACTTCATATGTTATTGTTTTCAAATACACATTGTTTGCTTTTAAAAATTCTTTTCACTGCCACAAAAACTCCTCCGGGTCTTGTGCCTCTATCGTGTCGGTAAACGTTGAAATCTAATGGGAACCATTCTTGGTCGTTTATGTCATTGCACAGCCAACTCTCTGTGCCTAATACTATATCAGCGGAATGAGTTTGGATTGTGTTCGAGATCCGCTGATTTGTTTTTGAGGCTTCGCGATTTATAACAAGTATAATTAAATTATTTTTTTTGAATAACGTCCTTATTTGTGACTAACTGGAATTTAGGATGCCTTTGTGGAAAAGTGCGAGTCAAATGTCTTTCTAAATCAATGCCAGTGTTGTCCGTGACTTTTATACTTTTATGAATCAAGTTGTCGTGTCCCCTCGAGGACAGCGCGACAAGGGACGTCTCAGAAAAGGATCTTGACTAACGCTGAGGAATTTCCGGACGACGAAGGTGGTCCAATTGGCGAGTTGGTACGGTGAAATAAAAGAGACGGGGTCTTTCGCTAGGAGTTTGTATTTAAACAAGAGCGACTCCGGCGTGAGTATCTCGTCCTGCGGCGAACCCCGGGTCAATCGGCGAGTCTCCGCTCCCACGGCTCTCGGCTCCCCCTCCCGACGTGTACACGGCCCCTCGACGAAAGACCCGGAATGAAGGTTCCGCGGGGTTTTTATTTGATCGCGGCATCCGGTCGCGCCCCGGATTCAGCATTTTACTGCGCTTTATTCCCATATTTAGTCATATTCGCGAGCTGCGTTCGCATGCTTGCCCCCTCCTCCCTCGAGGCGACGCAAGCACCCGAGTGACAGGTAAGCAGTGGAAAAATTCCAATATGCGAATTGCGCAGCACACGAATAGACCTCCTCGCGAAAGAGGAATGAGCCACGTCGGGGAAATTAACCCGGGACATAACAATATTATACGCGCTAGTCCCAGATGTTACCGACTCACTAAATTACCTCCTCTCTATCCTAAAAAGGCGTACATTGGTCGAGTATCCTATCCGCCAAATGCAACAATTTCAGAGTGTAAAAATCATTTGCCTCGACTGGGATTCGAACCCAGATCCCTCAATATCCGGTGGAGTGCTTTAGCCACTGAAGCTATCGAGGCGTCCTCTTAAACTCTGAAATTTTGGGGCTTTTAAAGGAACAAGATGTTGTGACGAAATGCACATTTAATGTTGTGTTTAAATGCACATTAGCGGATGACTCCGTTAAATGTTACTTTTGCGGCATCTCCCGCAGTTTCTTTGGAATCCTATCCGCTACCTTACTCGCCGCTTCCGCCGAGTATTGGACCCCAGATCTGTTAAGGGGAGTCCTGCACGATCGGAGGGTTGGCCTTAGGTCGACGAAGGAGGGTCCAATGTCCGAGCAGAATCTCCAGTCTCTGGTTTATGCCTTCCACTCGGCTCCAAACCAGAGACCCGCGCTCGTCCCTCGGAACGATGGTGCAGACCGTTAGTCCCGGCCGAACACCCTCGACGCCCAGGACGCGCTTCACCTCGGAGCTCAGTTCCCTGAGGGAACGGAGGACCTCCTCGGATCCACGGTCCATGACGTCGTTGGTGCCCACATGGACCACGACCTGCGGCCTAGGGCACTTCGTGCCTTTGACCGCCGCCTCGATCGCCTTCGTCATCTGAGGGACTCCTCCGCCTGGTATACACCAGGCGGTCACCCGTTTGAATGTCGAAGTGATTCAGGCAGGATTCCCAGGCTTGGGAATCTTTGGAAGGATATAGAAATGAGGGGTGCGCGGATGGGGAGTGGGGAGGAGGTCCAGGTCTGAAGGAGATAGACCCTCATTTGGCCCGTTGGACACGAGAAATTCATTAAGTTCCTTCTGAAGTGCGGGGTTTGGATTTTCGGGGATTTGCCGGTATGCAGACGTATCCGAGAGTTGTCTGTCAACCTCCCTTATGTAATCTGATCTGTTTAAGACAACAACCGTTGAACCTTTGTCCGCGGAAGTAATGATGATATTAGGATCCTTAATTAGCCCACTTAGTTCTGTGGATTCGGTAGGAGACAGGTTGGGTCGAGGATTTAGGGAATTGAGGAAAGACGGGTTGGAAATTCTGGACAGGAGAAGGTTTATAAAATTTCAATTAGATGATTTGGGGGGAGGGCATTGGGTTCTTGGGCAGAAGCCGGCTTGAATTTATGTAAGGCGTTGTGAAGGGGTCTGGAAACTTGCTGGATTGACGGTTGGGAATCCCAAAATGCCTTCCACCGGAGATTCCGGCAGAAATGCAATACGTCCGCGAGGATTGTCACGTGGTTTCCTTTGGGGGTGGGGGTAAAAGAGAGGCCCTTGTTCAAAAGGGAGGTTGTATTTGGGCTAAGGGGTTTGGAAGAAAGGTTAACCACGTGGCTTGCGGTGTGTGTGTGTGTGTGTGTGTATATATATTATATACATATATATATATATATATATATATATATATATATATATATATATATATATATATATATATAATATATATACATATATATATACACATATACTATATATGCTTTCGTAGACGTAACACGCAAGTGCCGAATAGTACAATACACAGAAACACACAATATAGAAACACAAAAAAAGAACACTCACACGTATTTTCTTGATATTTCGACGGAAACAATCCGTCTTCCTCTGAAGATTACTTACTATTATTATTACTTCTATATCTTCAGATGAAGACGGATTGTTTCCGTCGAAATATCAAGAAAATACGTGTGTTCTTTTTTTGTGTTTCTATATTGTGTGTTACTGTGTATTATATATATATATATATATATATATATATATATATATATATATATATATATATATATATATATATATATATATATATATATATGTATACATATATATATATATATATATATATATATATATATGAGTATATATATATATATATATATGTATATATATATATATATAAATAATCCATAAACACAGAAATCAACCCTACGGTCGGTTTGGTAGGTGATGGTAGAGTTCACCCAGTACTACGCCCAACGGCATGTGAAATTTACACATCTGGTTAGGGGGGCCAGTTCCTTTCCCTGTGCCGGGTATGGTTTCCCAAGAAGATCTGTAACCCAAAAAATCATATAGCTTGGGTGGAGCTACAGGTGCCCAAAGTGCCTTGGCCAGGAATCGAACCCGAGCCCCTCCAGTCAGCAGTCCAACACTCAACCCCCTGGACTACCGCAAGCACACTATAACAAAGCATAGTGTGGATTTGAAGAAATGGAAAAGCATTTTGACGGTAATAAATTCTACTGAATGTAGGCTTTATTAACACAACTTGATCATCCACTTTAAGAGTTAACGTCTTCTTTGGTGCAAACATTATTCTGGGATATCAGATGGCAATTTATGTTATGGGTGAATCATGTACCTAAATTCAATGCTTATTGTCGTAGAAAATATGATTTAAAAAATTCAGATTGATATAAAAGTTAAGACAATCGGTTTAATCAAATTCTAGTATGATACCTGCATTCTCAATATAGGAAACCATTTTTAACTATAATAATTGTGAATACTGGTGACCCTGAGGGTGGATCGAGATATCCATGTATAAATAAATATATACTTAATGTTTTTGGGATAAATCATTTTTATTTTTAAAAATAGTCTTCTTTTAGGTGTACAATGTATTGTGCAATGCTACTCCAGTTCATTGCTCTCTTCCCATTAATGTAATTGTTCCCACCCTGAAAAACAGTCTTTTGTTTCCACAGCCACCTCCTGATCTGAATAAAACCTCCTTAATGTCAGCCATTTCTTCATTCAGAGAGTAGATGGTAGTCCAAGGAGCCAAATTTAGAGGATTGGGGGGATGAGAAACATTTTGGAATCATAAGTAAAAATCAATTTTGCTCCCACAACTGCAGAGGATTTATTTGTGTTGTCATGATTGAAAAAAATTTGGTGGACCTATGGTGATCTATATCTTAGCAGCTCAATTTTACTATTAGTACCATCTGAAGAAATGATAGCAAATGGAGTGAGTAGACATGCCTAAGATGTCTGCTGAAAGGAAACTTGCCTGAACTGTAATTTAACAAATCTTATCATTGTAGTATTATTTAAGTACATAAGTGTGGCCAAAAAGATGGTTACTTGATGGCCACAAACATGTCATGTGCATTTAAAGTAATGTATAACTGAATCATTCTGTCAATCTAACAGATTGCATGAAATTCTATCCGGGGAGCCCATGCCTGATTTTCAGGATGAAGAGGATAAAATCAATGAGTAAGTAAATATGTTAATATTAAAATTTGTTGATTCAGGCAGCATGAATGAAAATCATAGCTAGTTTTTCATTTGACGTAGATTTTGGAATCACACCTTCAAACTACCACTACATGTCTAAGCGTTGTCTAATAAGGAAATCAAATACCCTGAGCCATCATCAGCCTGGCATCTATTTCACATATTTTCTCCCTGCATGCCTCCAATATGTACAAAATTGCATGTATTTATTATTCCCATAACTTTTCCTACTTAACAAATAGGGGCATTCCTGCCTCACACCTTCCCTTATTTCGAAACATCACAATTCTCCATCTGCCGCATGCACTTGTGCAGTCATAGACCTTTTTTTAGGTAGCTTGTACAAACATCCAGTCTATTTCTATCTTTTATGTAATATTTTGGAAAAATTGTGCCTTATCTACTATTTCCAATGCTTTTAACTCCACAAAACAAACAAATGCAGTCACGTGATACTCCATTTCTTTGTGCTTCTAGATCGCATGTGCTTGGTGAAGTGGATTCAAATTTTCATTAAAAACAAAAGGCAGTGGCAGTATAATAGTTTCTCTTCCAGCCATAATCAATTTTTTCATAGTTTCAGTTTGGTATTATTTATCATTTTCGATACAAATGCAGAGAGGTGAGGTTCCATTCCTTGTTAGTAATTCCAGCTAATTTTGAGATTGTATCATAGCATTCTGAGCATTATTATAATTAAAAAGTACTTAATTATGTTAACTGTTTTGTTGTTGAATACATGCACATTCTAATATAAAACCAATTAATTTCAAAATTCCATTTTTTAAATGATTTTTGAAATATTGTGTACCGAGATATAAGTAATCTGGTTTTTAACGCCCTTTACTACAAACTAAAATCATATATGCAAATGAAAAAAATTACTGCTAATGTTTTTATATATATTTACACATTTACAAAATTGACTGGGAAAAACCTGATAAAGAATGTCATCCATGCCTGATTTTCTGAAATACTATAAGCAGTTGAACCATGCACAATGATTGACTTTTAAGATAAGGAATGATGAAGACGGGATTTCCCAAACAGATTGTGTCTGCTATTTTGGTTCGTGTTTTGCACTTATTCTGCTAGCATCTCCGTGACAAAAGTAATCACACATTTTTCCAGAATTGCGTTCAAGGATATAATTTGTGTTTTCATTGTGAAAATTTTAATAACATCTTTGCATAATTTTAAAAATTCTGCCAAGAAAAATCTGCCGGAAGGCAGCCATTTGAGAATAAAATAACTGTTGCACTGAAAAGTAATATCATTAAAAATCAAGAAAAATTACAGAGTTTGGCTGAATTAGCATGCCGGTACAATTGGTCTACATCAGTGATTTGCACTGTCCTCAAGTACAAGGACAAAATTAAGGAGATAGATGCTTCAGCAGGGGTGGCAAGAATATCCATGCAGTCGTTATATATTCTCAATGATGTTAAAGGGTCTCGTTTTCATATTGATAAACAAAATGCTAATGCAATGCAACTCGTGACAAGATTATCATTTGTGAGAAAGCAAAAGTGATTTTCACTGACATTGTTAGGAAATGCCAGGATCATTAATGATCGCAGAAGTATTAAAGGGGAGCCATTTATGGTTCAGGAAGTTAAAGAGAAGAACTAGAATCCACGTAATAGTAAAGCAGAGTGATGTAGCAAGGTCCGACTCAATGGTGGCAGAGAACTTCATATGTGAAATCAAGATGCTCCTGAATTGAATAAATGTTTTTAATTCTTACAAGGCACGTTTCCTCAGGAGGAAAATTCCAGCATGAGCTTACAAATGTGCATGTAAAAGCAGGGAAGATTGCATTGCCCCACCACAAGCCAGTAAATAGCCATCACATGCTGCTACATTCTACCAATACAAGCATCATTTGGAAATTAAAACCCTGCTTGTTTACAATTCAGAATCTCTATGAGTCTACAAGAAGTGCGAAGGTGAGAAGAGAAGGCTAAATGAGATGTGGAGTTAATGGGAAAGTATGGAAAATGATTTCTTCATACCATGCATAGTAAGGATCACCCTAATAAGGCAGTGGCTGTGTGCGCAAAAATTGTATTAAATGGTGATGCTTGGTCACAATTTCATAAAATCTTAAAGCATTGGAAACAAAGTCTCTAGACAGCTGTTTAGTAAAATAAATACAGCAATGTTTTATAAATAATAAACTAATAATTTTGATTTTTTTTGTTTAAAAATCGCTTTCCCATTCTAGGTTGGTTCATTCTGCGATAGAAGAAATGATGCAGATGTTCCATGATCCTAAACAATGTGTATGAGATACAGCAGTTAAATCCAGAAAAATGAACCTTTTTTATTAGAAACAAATGTGTCAAAAAAATAAAAATGAAAATCCTTTTACATACTAGTAGTGGTATTTGTCAAGAGTGATACTACTCAATGAAACCCCCTTCAGCTGCAATGACCGCCTCCATTCTTGTCCTGTATCGTTTGCACGCACTCTTCAAAGTATTCGTGAATGCAGCTATGATAGCGGTGCATAGAGATGCGGCTTTAGGGTGCCTCATGCCATTGGTAACTCTTTCGGCTACGTTTCATAAACATAATATTCGAGGGGGTTTATGTCTGGGCTATATGGGCAAGAGAACCCCTTTGACTTGAGCATGTCAATGTTGTCTGAGATCCAGTATTGGACTAAATTACTCGAATGAGCTGGTGCACCGTTCTGTTGAAAGAGGTCACATTTTCATCGCATCCTTTAAAATTTGCAAATTCGAAAAAACTTGTGAAATTCTTCTGAAATCAGCACCTGACCATTCCCTCGAATGATGCCTATTTGCCGGGTTGGCTGAACCTTCCCCAGACTCCTCCAAAACATTATTCACCACATATCACAATATCGTAAACAGTTGACTGAGCACACCCGAATAATCGAACTATTTCACTGGGCGAACGCCCAGTGCAAACTTTTTTTCAATAACACCGGCACTTCGATTGTACTCCGCACTTGTTCATAACCTCCCGGCCATCTTTAGGTTATTAACATTTACCAGATTTTAAGAATGCCAAGCGCGACCTCCATAGGAGCTAAGATATGGCGGGAGATTCAAATTGAAATTTGTCCGTAAATAAGCAGCGCACTCTGTATATAATTTTCTTTGGACCGACCTTGAATATAATTTATTTCAGCATGGAATGCACTATTGTATTTTACATTTATTTATACGGGAAAAAATGCTTAACTAAACAAGATTTGCGCTTGGTGAGAAATATCACAAAACAAATTATCCCCATTGTACAATGTTTCATTGCAGAATGGAAATCCGATGTAGTTCGTATGTCATGTACGAGGTCTGTTCAAAAAGGCATCGCGAATTTTGAATTTTCTCGGGTTACGTGTATATGATTTTCGATTTTTTGTTGATATGTTGGTACATATGTCTCTCACTTATGCCGAAAAGTTCGGCCATTGTAAACGATTGGTTAATTGTTTACAGCTGTTTTGCTTGGACGTGTTTTGGCTTGTCTTTGGTTTATGCCTGTTCGAAAAAAGGATCAATGAATCTCTATCGAATTTTGGGTGAAAAACAAAATTAAGTGCACGGACGCATTCCGAACGTTGGCTGTGGCATATGGAGAAGCTACCTTGGACCGAAGCAACGTTTATCGGTGGTACAAAATGTACTCAGAGTGACGAGAAAATGTGAACGACGAAGAGCGTACCGAATGCCCGAGCAAAAATTTATTAAGTGAAGGAAATAGCATTGGCCAATCGATGAATCACCGCTAGAGAAGTTGCTGAGGGCCTAAACATATCGATTGGCTCGTTTATTACCAATGATTTGGGTATGACACGGGTCGCCGTGAAATTCATACCAAAATTGCTCAATTTCGGCCAAAAATAGCAACACATTAACATTGCTAATGAGGTGTTGGACTCAAATTTGCACCAGAGGGTTATGACTGGTGACGAAACCATAACTGTTTTATGGTTATGACGTGGAAACTAAAACTCAATCATCCAAATGGAAGCTGCAACACGAGCTAAGACCGAAAAAAGCGACCTCACCTTTCACATTCGACCAAAACGTTTGGTCGAATGTGAAAGTTTTGCTTACAGTTTTCTTCGATTTCAGGGTCGTGGTGCATGATGAGTTCTTACCACAGGGTAAAACGCTAAATAAGGAATATTACATGCAAGTTATGTGCAATTTGCCCGAAGCCATCCGCCACAAACGCCCGCATTTGTGGAAGAACAAAAACTGGCTTTATACCATGGCAACGCCCATGCTCACACATTGTTACTTGTGCGCGAATTGTTGGCCAAAAAATGATGCCGCAGCAACCGTATGCCGCAGATCTGGCCTCCAGTGACTTTTTCTTGTTCCCGATACTGAAGAGGCCCATGAAAGGACGACGCTACGCTGCAATTGACGAGATAAAGCCTGCATTGAAAGAGGAACAGGACCAGATCACAAAAAATGATTATTTGAAGGGATTCGAGGATTAAAAAAACCGTTGGCACAAGTGTATTATATTTAATGGGATAAGTATGAAGGGGACTCAAAAGATATGAATGAATGAATACATAATTTTTATATTTTATAATTTTTGGTAAAAAACACAAAAGTCGCGATACTTTTCGGACAGACCTCGTACAAGAAAAGCTGTATTGCCCAATGACTTACAGGTATATTACGCCTGAGAACACCTCTGATACAGTAGAATTTCCTTTTACAAATAATAGTTAATAAAATCTCTGCATACTCTTCTTTCTTTTCAGATTATCTTCAATACCTCACTGTTTTGTTGCAATTTTTTTCATAGAGAACCCAAGAGATGGCCGAAGAAAAGAAAATTGAGTTGGCTACTCTGCGTGAAGGCATCAAATATGATATGAAGGCAGTTGACGAACTGGGGTGCAAGGAAGACTGACCAGGAACAACTTCCCAAGTCATCATCATTGCCAACTCCACCAGCAGGCTTTGGCCCTGAGTCTACTAGTCCTCAGAATTCTGTGGGTGTAAGTTGGGATGGGCCCAGTTCTTCTGGCCTTCAAGGAAAAGATAGCCAAGACCGTTTTGATTTGGACGGGAGTAATGGAAGAGATGGTGCTAGCTAGTATAATTGACTGTTTAAGGGCTCATAACTTTGTAAGTTAATGTGTTGTGTTTCAAAACCTTTTCAGAATAATTTATTTAGTACAAAGAAATTTTCGCTAAATGTCAAGTGTTTCTCTAATTTGTTCGCAGGCAGTTTCCTTTTAATTTAAGACTGCTTGCAATTAATAAAGGATAAACTTGGCAAAATATATAATAAGTTTTTAAGTTTATTTCGTGTGTTTTGTTGGAGGATCTTGACTGCATTTGAAGTAAGTAAACATTTTCCTTTTCCCTATGTCATAAAAATTTGTTTCTGAAATTAAAATCTTGCATCCTATTATTTAATATTGATTGATGCTCAAATTGTTACAGTATTGTATTTTATTTAATTAAGCGTGTATTTTTAAGAACTGGCAAGTAATTGCTACGTCAGCTGAACCACTCAAACACAAAATATGCTTAGATGCATGGGCAATGTGCTCCTCTTAACTGCTTAGTAAAATGGGTGTAGTCCATTGCATATCCAGAGTACTTAAAATATGAAAAAAATCAAGTTTTAGATCGGTCAATTTTATGTGTAGAAGGTAAAACCTGTGTTAAGAATTACGCAAGCAAGACAAGGAAAGTTAAGAAGTTAGGACAAGGAAGTTAAGAAGAAAGTACAAGTTAGTTAAGAAGTAAGCAAGGTTAGACAAGGAAAGAGAATATGATGCAGACGATGATAGCTTAGGTTCAGACTGACTCAATGCTGAAATGGAAAGGGCATAAAGCTACAACCTGAATGTTCATGTCTCTGACTGCTCACGTGTGAAAACAGGATTAAGCACCCCGACGACCATATTTAGGAAGTGGATTAAGTCAGAGTTGTCCATTCTCACCTCTGCTGTTCACAGTTTATGTGGGGAAAATAACTAAAGAGGCATAGAAAGAACTGGAGAAAAGAATGAAAGTTGGTGGAAAATTTATAAAATCAGTTACGTTTGCTGATGACCAAGCTTTAGTTTGTCTGTCAGCCATGGGATTACAAGTATTGCTGAGCAAAATGGAAATTCAGTGCAATAAATTTGAGATGAGAATGAATATAAATTTAACAAAGGTAATGCGGTTTTTTCAGAAAGATACAGGCTAAATTAAATTGTAATATAGGAGGGTAAAACCTAGATCTTGGGATCAGTTCTAATCACGGAAGTGTTTTGGACGAAAATGGTCAAAATAGTAGGCATACATGGAGTTATGAGAATATAATAGAGATAAGAAATATTGCATCAAAAGAATATCCTTTTAGACAAGAATTGTTATCACGTTATGAAAATACAAAAATATTTGTATAATATTTAGTAATTATACCTGAGAAATTCGCGCCGCTTCAAGTATACGCCGTTTAAATGACATAGAAATCGGAAGAGGGGGTTAGTGTCAAGTACTAGTAACAGGTAGTTCTATTTTCAGCCACAGTACGTACTCTGACAGTGAATGGTCTGGGCATTGGTTGCACGTTGCCAAACAAATATATTCGAAGGTTTCAATTCCTTTACTCAAGTTGTCGCTACCTATTCTTTTTGAGGTAAGTAAAAGTATCGTTTACAAAACTATTCATATTGTAGTAAAAGCATTGTATTTGATGGCAAATTAATGTTGATCAGGCTGAAACTGACCTCACCCATGTGGCCATACTTTAGTGGAAATTGCTGAAATGTGTCAGTGAGAATTTTATCACCATACCGTGCGGAAGTGCATGGCATTTAAAATGGTTATAAATATGTACTTCTGTGTTTATCGGGTAAACATGCGGAAGTTGCAGCCCCGCCGCATAATTTTCAGAATGCAACTCCACCATTTCTAGAATGTTCCAACATAAATTCCCTCCATTTCCGGATTGTTCGAACGCCATTTCCCTCTACTTCTAGAACGTTCGAATGCCAATTTCTTCTATTTCTAGAATGTTCGAATAATCGATTCTTGTAAACTCCTTGCAGTGTAATCAGTTAATGGTTACTAACTGATGACTTTTTAAATCGGTGTAACCTTTGCATTTCTGAAAGGCATGCGAAACGCAACACAATTTTCTATTAGATAATGAAATTCATATTATTAGAGTTTGTGAAATCTTATTAAAAATCAGTAGTTGTAAAACCTTTGACACCAATCAAAATATCCCGATTTTATCTGCCCTTTGGGATTTTATCTACCCTTGTCCATGGAAATAAATTTTTTTTGGCATGGCTTCCATTATTTGAATCCATACTTAAATAGTACAAAGTATACAATGTGTTTGTCTAAAATTTAATTCGATCTTCCACCAGTTAGGGCTCTCACTGTGTTTTCAAGCTAAAAGTTTCAATTCCATAGGAAGGATTGGCATGCTATTTGATGAATAGGCATTTATTAAAGTTGACGTAATTTAATTCCGAATTTCGTCAGTGAACTAATGGTTTACGTAAGGCCTTGTTTGGGCGTATCATGATGTAGTCCCAATGTTCTACAAGTATTATTCAATTTATCTGCTCAAGTACCAAACCATCCAGATTAAGTCTCCCTTCTGAATGTTCATCGCGCGTATAGCGGTTAGAGTAAACTCGAGCGGTTGGTTCCACCGACAGTTTGGCACCGATGCTCGGAAGTGCAAGACTCCCTGCTCCTATACGTGGGAAAACCACAAGGGCAGTCGGTGATGGCGGCCCCTGACGGTTGTTTCGAACCGTGCCACTTATACGTGACAGACCGAAACACAAATATGCGTTTTTTGATCGATACTGGTTCCGATTTGTGCGATTCTCCTAGGGACAAAGTGAAAGGGCCCCGCTCCAAGACTGGTTATGGGCTGTTTGATTGCGAAGAGCTGTGTTATTTTAAAGTAAGGTTGGATGATCGATAGCCTTAACCTCAGTCTCAATGAGGTGCTTTCAATCACAGACATTTCAGCGGAGATCGTGGTAAGGACGCTGGTGTCTGAACGGTTTGCCAGCTTCAGAGTATGTCAGAGGATGACCACTGATCGTGACTCGCAGTTCACCTCCAATCTAAGTTTTTAGCGGGGACTTCCGGCGCTGAACACCTACGGACAAGAGCGTACCATCCCACCGCTAATGGTTTGGTAGAACGTTTTCACCGCCAGTTAAAGGCAGTCATTATGTATGATACTGATGAAAGCTGTTCAGACACTCCCTTTTGGGTGCTACTAGGCATTCGTTCAGCATGGAGAGAAGACCTGAAGGCCTCCCTTGCCAGGATGGTGCACGGGGAACCATTAAGCCTGCCTGGTGGATTTTTGTCACCACAAACGGATCCTCCAATTGATGAGGCCCATTTCGCCGCACAAGGGAGAGGTCACTTACGGCAGCTGCCCCCTCTTCCCATCACCCGTCACCGAGAGGCCATTTTTCTACACCGTGATTTGGCCTCCTCATCCCAAGGGTTTGTGCGTCACGATGTGACAAAGCGAGCACTCCAGCTACCAAACGATGGACCCTAGAAGCATTTAGGTGAACGGAGAAGTATTTCACCCACCGTAGCCGACGGGGGTGAAGACCGATCCCACAATAGCCCCAGGGAGGCTCGCCCGCATTGGCCGATAGGTCCAATTCCCACGTCATCTGATGGCTTTTACTAGGTAATATTTTTTTTCTCTTTCTTCTTTCCGTCGGCATTTGCTCAAGGCTTAACCACTGCAAGGGGGTGATATGGCGGTTACAGTTAACCATCTGCACATTTCGTCCGTCCACTTTGGAACCTTCCTAGACCTCACACCAGAGGACAGCATGGAGAGCAGAGATGGCGACGCGTTCACCATTAACCGCCAAATTGCAGCTTGAACTTTCGATACAAGGAACGCCGAGCCCTAGCCGCATCAACGTGCTCCTTAACGATAGGGCAGATTGACAACAAACGCTCCGTAGTTGAACTTTTGCTTTTCGTTGCGATAGTCGCTTCAGCTTCCCACTTCGGACGTAACACATGTAAATGAGAAAATAACACGTGGGTAGTTAGGTAGATGGCGCTTTAAATCGGCCCAGGGATTCTCAAGGAGTTGGCAAACATGCCACGCCGGCATTGCGACTCCCAGTCATCAATCACATGCATAAGTGAGGACTTTAAAAGTATGAAACACTAGAAAAACAAAGCCGCCGGCTTACGAATATGATGATTTGAAATATATTTACCATTAAGTTCATTCAGACCATTACGCAATTACGAAATGATCGGAAGTTATGGCATTACGTCTCAGGCTTGTTTTATAGCATGAATTTTTCACCCCTAATAGCATTTAAAAATTCCTTGTTCATCAACCTACAGAGTCGTAACCTCTATCCAAATGTTATCCTTTTGGAACGGTGAACATTTGTTGTAAAATTCTTAAACTATTTTTTTAAATGCGATAAAAATAAAATGAGTGCAAAAATAAAATATTTTTCTACTTCAAATCCTAAAAATGTAAAAAGTATCATTGAATATATTTCGAGGTCACAAAAAAATAGACGTTCATTCTCATTGCTCACTGATCTTATAGTTAAGAATACATAACTTTTATTTCAACTCGCCTAGGTATTTTTTCACTCTACTTATAAGAATTGTCAACAAATATTCATGCAACATATTTTCAGGAAGCATTGGACTTGCTTTGCAGATAGGTGACTGTTATGTTTCCTTCATAAATCACTTATCCATGGTTTCATCAAATAATATTAGGGAATCTGCTATAATTCTAAGGTACTTACCTTCCTTTAAGTGCTCTAATGTATGACCTTCCAGCTCCATCCTTTTATTATCACCATTTGGCAATTACCATTTATGGTAGTCTTTAGATAAACACAAAATTAAGGTTCCATATGTCTCAGCCTCACCCAATAGACAAGCTAGCATTTATCTGCAATATACACTTATTCTATTCAACATTCTTACCGACTCCATTCAGTCTAGTATGCCAAAATGTTACTCCCTCTTCCTGACTTTCTATATATTCTTCCAGCTATCGCAGCCTTAAACATTCAATTTACTTATATATGCCTACCTTTAGTCTTTCCCATGCCTATCTTACCATTGTCTTGACAACAAAATTGAAAAGAATAGGTGGTGCTGGGCATCTCTTTTTGATCCCCTGTCTTGCACATCTAATCTGGAATCTACATCCAAAATAATTATCCGAGCAGCCTAATACATACAGTTTTGAGAAAAGTTCTGATACCTTAAATCCACTCTTTACTTCTGTAAACCATAAACTAATTTTACCCATGCACCTCCTGATCCATGTACTCCTCAAATTCCATGAAACATACAAATGCATCTTGATTGTAGTTTATGTTCCCTTATAATAATGACCTCATTACTGCTTTGGCATAATGCACATCTCTTACGATCATGAACCCAAATTCATCACTGCCTAAATAATGCTACGTACTTTTATCGATATTCTTAAGAACCACCATGTCTCTGTGTGGCATCAAACTCATTGAAATATAGTACCCACAGTGTTGCGTTTCCCTTTTTTTTGAATGAAAACCAATCTCTGAAGAAACCTTCCAGTCAAATTCTTCCCTAAATGTTAGATGAATAAATGTTAGAAATATAACTTTAATATATCTTCATGCTACGTTTTCCAAAACCCTCAGGTAGTTAATTCTACAGGGATATTTTATGCCCAGAGATCTTTTTTTATCAATTCCCTGGAATCCCTTCCTATCTTGCAATCAGTATATTTGGACCTAGGCTAACCTCTTGTACATCATATACTCTCTGTGTCACAACTTACTAGCCTAATAACTTTTATTTAAAGATCATATGTTCATATTTTCCATGTTTCAAGAATCTTTCCCGAGTCAATTATTAACTTTTCTGCCTTATCTTTGCTATCTGTAAAATGTCAATATCCGCACACTTTATCTTCCACCATACTTCTTCATATTTTTCTGTTTTTATACATGTTATTTCTATTTAATTGTGAGTGAGTGATGTCTAATACAGGGCACACCCAGAAGACTTGAGAGGTTTGAAAAATTGATACAATGGTTTACACTAGATAATTTTTTTACATTCGCTAATTTTGGCTCAAAATTAAGACTTAATAGCTATATTATACTCTCCCCTCAGGATCTTTTTCATGCTTCAACATTTCTTTTACATTTGAAAACAACAAATCAATGCATAAATTTCAAAGGTCATGTATCTCAATGCCATGCCAGGTTTCTACGAAGAAAAAAGTATCATAACCAGATATTGAGGCAAATAAATGAGAGCATAATTGCTATGATTGCAAGCATTCATAATCATTTGATACTATTAAATTATTTATTAGCATACATTTTGGATGGGCACTCCATAAACAAATGTATAACACTACCTTTGGTCTCTCTTCCAACAGAAAACACAATCTGAAATCGGTATTTCAGTAAGAATATTATCAATTCTGCAAATTTCCTACCTTCCTTCAATCTGTCCAACATACCAAAACAATCTCTTCCCCTTCCATGCCTACCCAACATTCTCCCTTCTTTCACCATTTTCAAAGCCATATTTCAAACCAAAATGCTCTGTATCCATCTTTCCATCCTTTGTTGGATTTCTCCAAATAGTTTTCTCTTCTTCCCCACTATGACCAGCACTTTCTCATTTGTTTTCCTCTCTGTCCATCTTAACTTTTCCATCCTTCTCCACACCTATATTCCCAAAACCCCAAATCTTAGTCAATATCTTTCTTTGAATGCAATAAATTCCTTTTAGCTCTGTGCACAATCACACTTATTGTGTTGTCCTCATTTGTTGCCTTTCCCTTTTTCGGTATAGGAATCAACACTGATTTCATGAAGTCTTCTGGCCAAATACCTCTCCCAGAAATAAAATGATTTAGTCCATATAAACTCTTCCTCCCAACTAATTCTCAATCTTTAATTATTTCTGTGTGAATGTTGTTATCCCCCATGGTTTTGTTTGATTCTTATTTATTTAATACTCTTGCTCTCTCACCATCAAGACACCCCCCGATCTAAGCCATCCTCATCTACATTATATAATCTTTCTTTGTTTCACCTTGTGGGCCAAACCATTACCATACAGTTCCCTCATATATTCCTTCAATTTTTCTTCGATCTTTTCTAACTTTGCTAATATTTTTCCTGAATTATCCTTGAATATTTGCAATGATTTTCCCTTCTTACATCCCGGCAGGGTTTTACTTTAGTGTACATATCTCAGTACACTTATTTCACCTTTCCTCTGTAAACTTACCATTTCATCAAAATAAGTCCTCCACCATGTTTCTTTCACTCCTTTAGTTACTCACCTTAAATTATTCCTTGAATCTTTGTTATTTCTTCTATCCAATGTCATATTTACGCTTTTCCATTTCCTTCTCAGATCTATTTTTCTAGTCATCCATTTGTAATCCATGGTCTCCATGTCCTCTTCCTATTTGCTGTTCCTATAGCTTCTTTTACAGCTATCAATATCCTTTTTTTAATATTTTCTCATTTTCCAAAATGACACCAGCTCTCTTTCCTCTTCAATGATTTTATCTGAGATTTCCATTAGGAAGCAGAGATAACACAAATGATTGAGCCTAAAAATTGTGGAATAGTTGGGATGAGAAAGCACAGCAATGTAGGTTTTGAGGTACAGGACACAAACTGAAACGTTGCAATTGAAGACAAAATGCCCCTATAGAGTGTAAACATATCATCAGTTTGCATGGCAAATGTGCGACTGAATGTTTTTCCAATAATTTCAAACACTGAACGTTAACATTATACAAAATTGGATTCCCATTCCAATTTCCTCACTGGCCTTCACCAAAACTGTCTTCAGTTTTGTTGGTCATTACTGATGAATCTTTTCCTGCTAAGGACCTATGAAAAGAAAGTGAATAAAAGACATTTAATCATACAAATTTAATGTATTGAAGCATTTAAAAATTTTAAAAAGGTGTTTTTCCACTTCCAACCTTGTAATTTCTCCATAACAAAATCTATCACTCTTGTGAACCTGTGGAAGCCTGCATGAAAAAGAGGCTTACTTGAAATACAAAAGACATTGTTATAACTCAATTAGGTATGCAAAAGAATAAAGCTTGCAAGGATTTTATTTTAAATGTAAAAAATAAACAAAAGGCAGCATGGAAATAAACAATCAAGAAGTTGGTCATCGAAATCCAAAACAAAGTCTTCCTTTTACCCCAGACCCCTAAGTAATTTTTCCTTGAAAGCTATTGAAGACAATTTGTTCTCTCAAAATGGTGATGCTGCCAATAGAGGCAACATGCTGCCAAATTTTCCTGCAAATAATCTAAATTTTAACTGGAATTTTTTGACTTAATTTGATATTATATCAACTGTTCAAAAATTTGAAAATTCCATCAGTAAGGATACTTATGGTCTGTCTAATTCCCTAATGAATGACACTCTTGTGTTCATTGCGGAACTATTGGCTGCTTTACTCAACTTATGTTTTGAGACAGGAGATTTTACAACAGCTCTAAAATAGTCCACAACAGTACCTGCCAAAGAGAAAGGTGACAAAGATGATTTAACTAATTATGCCCCATTTCCATGGTACCTGTTTTAGGTAAAATTTTTGAAGCTTTAGCAAAAAATCAAATATGTGGCTTTTTAGTCAAATAATCTGTTTTCCAAATCACAGTATGGCTTTCAATCTGGGAAACCTACAGCTATGGCTGTCAAGTCCATAGTTAATCAAGTCAATGAGGAATCAGTTACTGTGACACTTAGTGATCTTAGTAAGCATTTTGACTTTGTTAGTCATTCAACTATCAAAGGTAGACTATTATGGTGTTAACAGTGTTGCACTGATATTAATTAAGTAATATTTGGATTTTCCCACCAATTGGTTGAACTTGATGGCTGTCCGGCCTGATTCCAATCAAATGTTTTTATGTTTTGGGAGGAATAAGTATAGGTTAATGATAAAGGATTAATAAATACATGTAAGGTATTCAAATAATAAGTTCATAAATCGTCATCAATTACACACTTAATAAAAATGACTGAGATGGTCGGACAAAAATACACACTTGTCTACAAATATTGTTCTATGTACTTAAATCAGAATGTTACTTAAATAAGGCCTCTGTATATGCATTACTGCAAAAAAAGCCACATGATAAGCAAAAAACTATTCACAGCTGCTTCTCTTTCTCTGATATATTCACAAGGTTGGTGCCACAAGCACAGATTCACTGCTAATACCAGCATATCATCAATTTGAACCACCATTGCTCATTCCTTTTCAAGAGCAACAACAGTCCATGCCATTCCCTCTAAGAGGAAATGGATTGATAATCCCTCAAATAGTAATGAAAAATGTCAGTGCAGATAAAATACAAATATCATAGCAAAATATACTTTGATTATATATAAGAAAATTGACCTTGTTTACACATTGTCATTGCATAAAATCATAAAAAATGACTAAAATCTAAAACTCATCCAAATACAGTTACATAAAATTAACACATTCTCCTTTCAAATCATTTCTGTTTCTTATTTACTGTGTGCCTTGTAGGAACAATTAGAACATTATAATCCATGAATCATAACTGATATTTAGTTAAAATATTTAATTTATTTCATTGATGTGCATATGGCATTTGCTCCCCCTGTATTGCGTTTTAAAAAATGATGGTTAAATATAATGAATTTTAACATAATTATTGTCCTTGGTTAAAATTTTACAGTTTTATACTTACATTAATTATGTCCTATAGAGGGGTAGAGCAGTCATTAAAGAACCTGTATGTCATTACTGTTATATAAGTAAGTAGTTTTCCCAAGAGCTTGGCTATCTACCTATTGCCAATAAATAGTTAATATTGCTTCTAACTCTATACATATATAATTTGTGCAGCCATTGAAATTCCAAAATTAATTCTGCTTTGATAATACCAAACCAGATAATTATTATATATTGATAAATTACTGCATATTAATAAAATACCCGCGCAAATGACCTCAGTAGTCAGTCGCCTCCCCTAAATACTACTACTACTAATAAAATCCTGGAGTGCTGTTTCATGAGAGCTTTGGTTTTAATTTGAAAAAACAGAATTCACTATGTTTGTTAAACTGTACAATCATAAACACATAACACATGGTAATTGAAGAATGTACTACATTTTCTTTAGTATTTTAATCCTAGAATTGGTTTACTGCTGCATATATCTTTACTTTCTACTGCATTTGAATTCAAGACAAGTAAGCATATTCTAGGGAGAATAATTTGGCGGTTTCCTGGGCCGACCCACTCGGTCCCTCCGGAGTTGGTCATGGCTCTCGAACCATCGACCTTGGACTCGACAGGCAGACACGCTACCTCTGGTCTACATGGCCACTAGGTATAATTATGTGTGTAAAACGCCGCCCAGGTTTGAGAAATTTATTTAAACCTGGAGGGCTACGTGAAATTGAATTGGCATTTCAGTACTCATGTTCATACTAGTCCTGAGAGAGGGCACATAGTTGAAACAGTTTTGTAAATGTGGAATAAAATATGGGTGGTTTATTTGAATACCAAAACATCAGTACAAACTTATTTTGATTATATATAAATCTTAAAAAGGTAATATTTAAAGTTATTCCGGGAATCAGCTGTAAAGATACATTTTTCTAATGGGTCATCAACCAGAGATATGTTGTATTTTAGGTAAGTATTTTATTTTAGTTTTTAATTTTATTTCAATTATAGGTAAGTTAATATATCCCTCACAAATGGCTGAATTATCAGTTGGGTTAGTAAGGCATAAGTTAATTGTGTTGCATAATAAATTTCATTTGTTTTGGGTTAAATCCTTACCATCTGATTGTATATGGCTACAAATGTTTGTTTCATTCTCATCATAATATGTCTGGAATCCAGAGGAGTTCCTATAGTTTGTTTCGAACTTTGACGTCAAGCTTTGATAACAATGGAAGCAATATAAATAGAGGATTTGAATTGTCTCTTTTGGTGTGGTTATATAATCGATTTAACTGTCATTTACTTTCAGAGAAATGAAGGATCTTGTGATACTCGCGGTAAAATACTTGCGGAAGGAGTTAGAAGGAAATCTTTTCGGCTCAGATGGCATGGAAGAAGTAGAGGAAGCTGCTCAGCACCTTGAAAACGCCTACCGCATTTCCCCTAGTGATTTAGGTGCCTGTACAGTGGCTCTGGAAGATCTATATCATGCTGGGTTATATTCTGCCAAGGTTAGTGGTTATATGTACATTTTAAATACAAGCATCTGTATTCTTTGCCTGCAATGCGAGTTTTGATGTTGTGAGCAATACATGATTTCTTGAAAAATCAATAATACTTAGAGAGTTATTCACTTTTCTAATTGTGAATTGCAATCAAAATGAATAGAACCCAAGGTGGTAGATGTAATGATTTAAGGAATGGAAGTAAACATGGCCATTTTTTGACTTATGATCAAATCCCGTTCGTACGATTTGAATTAACCAGTATTTAATCCGGGAACATTCATTTTTGGCCATTGTATCGGATTTTAAAACTTGAGAATAACAAATATGAATACCAGCACCCTAGCCGTAGGTGGAAAGAAAAGCCCACCTAGGCGGGTATTTAACAGGCAAACTCCGGTTTGGCGGCAGGAGGCGGTAGCCCACCGCCACCAGGTTCAGCCAAAATTATATATGATGTATGATATGAATGAACAAAAAAAATATGAATCACATATAATTCAGGTTTCCCAAGCAAAGCAGAGCATAGAATTTGAAAGAGAAATGTCAAACTGTTGCCGAGGCCTAACAATCAAGATTAATTAGATTATATTTCCATGTCTTTGTTCTGTGTAGCTTATGACATTATGAACCAAAAATTAGTAGGTATATATCTTAAGATTTGTAAATATTTAGCAACCAAGTCAAAATATTCCTTATTAATTAGGCATTAATTTAAGTGAATGAATAACAGTGAAGAGTTAAATGATTGACCCTGGCAAACAGAAAAGAAGAATGTTATATTATGGCTTACTTATTGTATTACTGCTGTAATCTAAGATTTCAAACCCCAACTGACTGATGTATTCAGACATGTTTCATCATGCTAAACTATTTAAATCATGGAACATATTCCAAAGCAATTATTCTATATATTCATTTGCATAATTGGTTGAAGTATGTATTTGGAGTATTGTATGCCGTCAGCATCAAAATAGAATGAATCAAAATAGTAATCACAATGAAGTACCTACGAGTACCTTGTGCAGATCAAGAGAATAGCAGATTTAAATTATTTCAGGTTTAAGATGTTATGTATTTAAATGGTGAAATGCCTACCTCAAAAAAACTTTGCAAGTCATTTTTTACATGTTTGAAAGCAATGCTCTCCAGAAAAAGGTATGTTAATTTTATTCCCACTTCATAATTTTTTACAACTTGAGAGGTGACTTATATATTTTTGAGAAAAGTTTGATGCTCTGACTTAACTCTCCAATTATTAATATTTTATAGTCCTTTAATATTTATAAATTATCAAAAGTAAATAAGAAATTCATTTGCACTAGATGTAATAAAATACAAATTTACACTACTGACAACCTTTAGCTACAATTATGATATCCCACAGTTTTGTATTCAATATTTAGCAATTGATCATTTTTGTGTTATTTATATTTTAGACCCAGTTGCCTTTTCTGGTAACTACCTTACTGAAACATGTTTATGTGAATCAAAACATCACCTCTAGGAGCAATTTTTGTCCGATGACAATAACTAGTTCCTAAATAGATATTAATTAATGCTTTAATAATAACAGGTTGGCAGAATAGTTACAGCTGAACAGAGAGAAGAGGCTGCACGCCTGAAGCTGGCATGCGATAAACTAATGTGGAATAAAAAATACCCTGAAGCTGTTAATCTCTACACAAGGTATTTGAGTTGCAAAGATGGCCAAGAAATAATTGTGTTTTTAATTGAAAATAAATTTCCAAGGTCAATATTATACTAGGAAGAAAAGTTCTGAAGGTTATGGAACCAGTTCATAATAAATAATAGTATAAACCTCACTGTTTTTAGATATAAGTGACCTGAAAAAGTTGGCACGCTTTATTTGAACTTTTTAAGAAAATGTCACTTTTTCGCGTTTGAATATTGAAATTATAATATATCCCTGAGCACCATCAGATTCACCCAGGCTGTATAGTTTTCTTGGTACAAGAATGTAAGGTGGCGGTAAGGGGGATCTTAAGGTCAAAGGAAATGAAGGTTATGGCTTTATGGTTTTGTGGGCTAATTGCAGGATTCTCAACAAAGGTCAGAAACTTAGGCGTTCTTTTATATATGCAATGCTGATATTTTGGTTAGCACAGATTTATGGCTAAATGATCATATCATGTCAAACAAGATTTTTTTCCTAAAAGATTGACTGTTTTTATGTTAGAGACGACAGGGATGGCTTTGGAGGAGGTATCTGTTTCTGTTTAGATAAAACTGTTTTAAGTACATGGAAATCATAATAAATGATGAATTGATGGTCGGCATACTTTAAGAAAAGATAATCCCTGAATAGAATCCCTGTAGATAATCTCTTAGATTGTTGATAGTGAAGAATTGGCAGTTTATTCCTCAGTATGTCTAACGCTGAGGACACTTGTGTGAAACTTATCTCTTAGTAAGGCCAGATAGAATTTCAATTAATGAGCTCATATTGGGTGGCAGTGCAGTTTCAACTTACATAAATGTGCTATTCTATAGCTGCGGGAACAGAAGTGGATCCACAAATGGTCAACCTGTCAAAGGCTATTGACTAAATCAGCCATAATCACCTTAATGTCCAGTTAGTTGGCCTAACCAGTAACCAAAAGATGTAAGAGTAGTCTAGTGGGTCAAAAACTTTAAAAAGGTTGGAAGACAAAGGTTAAATTAGGAGATGTACTTTCCATTTTAATTAGGATAACTTCCGTAGTTTCACAAGGTTAAGTCCAGGGAATGAGTTTCTTTTAATCAACGAAAATGATCTTGCGGCTAAAATTCATTCTCAAATTACACTTTTTATAAGTGATAGAAATATCCAAAGGAAAGTTAAGAATGATATAGTTAGTTTTCTGCTTTTGCAGAATGTTTAGGGACATATCAGTCATGGCATTCATCAGATACTTATATCTGCATTCTCTATGGATTTCCACCTATTTAATATATCTTCTATGAATATTAATTCCACAGCCTTTCTGTGCTTTAAAACAGCTAAGAATTTCATAATATTTCATTAAGAAAACACAATTTCATATTATTATTTTTCATAGTTGCAGGCCCACTTTGATTAAAAATGCTTTTCTAGTCTAAAAATTCCATGTTTAAGATATAATTATGGCAAAACTACTTTGTACAATGTGTTATTTTCTCTTTCAGGGCTATAAGCTTGGACCCAAAAAATGCAGTATACTTTAGCAATCGAGCTGCTGCCTTGATCAAGCTCCATAAATTTTTAGAGGCCATAAATGATTGCAAAGAAGCAATCAAACTGGACCCAAGCTACAGCAAAGCTTATAGCCGTTTGGGGTAACTATGAATTCTACACTTAATTATGAATACTACACATTGCATCATGGAATGAAGCAGTTGGTTATTTCTTTGTGTTGGTAGAACATTTTGTTTATGAATTAGTACCACTTTCTGTACTCTGTTAATGTGGGTACAGAACATGAATGAGATGGACAAGGATTTCATTGTCAGAGTTTAACATTTTTGCATGGATTATATGACTTCTTAACTCCCTTCTTTATATTGTTGGATTGACCTGTACTCTTTTTCTATAGATTTCATAATTTATCCTGATTGAATTAAGGTCAATGGTGAAAAAACAAATAATTGTTCTATTCCGATTTTTTTCAAATTAATTGTTGATGTCCCTAAGCAAAGTGGTTACAACAATTTATCTTTCATTGGAACCTGGGATGACAAGACACTTTTTGCATAAGAAGTGACAAGATGAGGAGGATCCCTATAAAGATCCCTGGCATGCCTGCTGCTTTGGTTTGTGTTTAATACTTGTTTCACTAACATCATAGTGTTACTAGTGGCAACACATTTTTTCAAACTTGAGTCCAGATATTTTATGTTTGATTTTAATTGTAAAGTACAATAAAGTTTCATGCATAGTTTTAAAACACTCCCCCTTGAAAAAGCCACAGAAAGAGAGAAATGAGAAAAATAAAAATAACTACAAAAACATAGTAAGATTATCGGACCTAAAGAACCAGCTCTGAGCATGGCTGATCCATTGTGCCGATAATCGGTCAACATCAACAATTTGCAATATCCTCTAGAACAAGGGCATACATGCTTCAAAGACAGTGACCAGAATATCACTGTAATCTATGCCATTTCAACAATGCTAAAGGGCTGCTATTCATATGGTCAAACCGAATGAAATTGCAAAGCAACTCTAAATGAGATCATCATTTTTGAGAAGGCCATGCATGGTTTAAGAAGTTCAAGGTAAGAGCCAGCTTCCACTGTGCTGTGAACCATCATTCAGCAGCAAGTTTCAACTCAGAAGCAGCCGAGAACTTAATTGTTGGTGTCATGAAGCTCACAGACTAATGGTAATCTGCTCCAACAGATATTTAAATGTTATGAGACATGTCTCTTCTGGAAGTGGATACCCAAGTGAATCTGTATTTTTACATATAGCAACAGAAGAGAATGCATTACCCAGCCAGAGGCCAATTAGAGGCCATCTTATTTTGCTATTTTGTTGCAATGCAAGTGGTAATTTGAAAATCAAGCCCTTGCTTGCTTACCATTCAGAAAATCCATAAACCTTAAATGAAGTGTTAAGTACAGAAGTGTAACCTTGCTAAATGCAATGTGGAGGAAGTTGGAGAAAATAGGTTACTCTAGCATTGTATATTGAGAAACATCACCATTATAAGCTAGTCACTGTGTTCACTTGATATTTATTTGATGATAATGATGCCACATTTTTACAAATAATTGGAGTGTTTAGCTCGAGACATAAAAAGTTCTTCCGAAAAAAATGTGAAAATATCACTAATAATAAATTAATTATGTTAATTGTATGTCTATAGAAATTAAATCTTCCATATGTTTATATGTACCAATCAAACCAAATTCTTTTTACTATGTACCTCATATATTTTTTAGTAATGCATATGAGGGGGTTGGTAATAAAGAGAAAGCCAGGATATGTTACTCCAAGGCTGTTTCCCTACAACCAGAAAGCAAGAAGTATAGACACCGCCAAAAAAAACTCAAAGACCAATGGAGAAGTGACCCAGGATGTTCTTCAGAGGCTTATCTTGGCATAGATTTAACTCCACTATTGAGGCACCCGGAATCAGCTCACTTGGTGGGAGAACTGTTAGAGGATCCAGAAATGCAAGAGGCGTACGTATTAATTTAGACAAAATGCTGTACTGTTAAAATATTTCATGCACTACCAAAATAAGGTAGCTGATTCCTTCTCCATGGGATGAATTTTATATAATTTACATTTGAAAAGCAGGGAAGAATTTCTATCCCCTTATTATTCCAAAGGCCCTTCGCCCACTTGAAACAGTTCAGTTGTGGACAAAATTTTTAAGTGCATTGTCATTACTTGAATGTTTGTATGCACTTAAAAATTAATAGTATTGACAGATGTGGTTCTGGTTTCTTAGAGCTTGTGTTCATATGCATCTTTAAAATATTTTCAAATTTAAAGGAACAAACTGATTGTGTTCTAAAATATTTTGGTTTGAAGCAAACAGATTTTTTTAATAATTCTTGAGATTTTGGTCTTAAAATTCTTGTATCCTTATATCCAATTTAATTTGTCTTCACAGGAAGAGCTTGTTTTTTCAAGTCTTATTTTCAAAAAATATAAATTCCATACTATTTCCATTAATTAAATTTGAGTACGACCCAATAGTCCATGAAAGAGGGAAAACAGTTTTGGAGCAGATTTTGACTCAGAGCTTTTCTCAGCTCTCTTTTTCATGATTGAAAGTCTTGCTGCAGCATTTTTATCTTTTTCATGTACCACATTTTCCCATCGATATCGCGTCATCTATCCAAAAATGGTGAGATTATCGGAAAAATGACGATGTGTGTTATGTAATGAAAATTGAAAAAATTCACACATTTGCATACCTATGCACACAATAATTTATAGAAGAGTTTTGCAAAAATAAATTAGTTTCGAAGCATGCCTTTCTAATTGCATTCTATTTTATAAAGATCTACTACTGTTACACTTATTTTATCTCATTAATCCATGAGAAAAAGAAGAAACAAAATTTTAATTTAAAAATTAAAATTTAATTTCTATATTTCATTTATTCTAATATGTAGTACTTCTTTAGTCTAAAACATAGTACTTCACGTGTACGTAGAGTATGTCATATTATATACACGTACGTATATGATAGGGTAGGTAGATCACTCGAATCCAAGAAATTCATCAGCTCAGTCAAAATTAAATGAATCAAGTGCATTTTTTATAACTTCAGGCACATCACTCTCCGAAGTTAACTCTTCCTCATCCTCCAGCACTGGCATTGAAACACTGCCTAAAGCTTTTTCAAATCCATTTTTTACACAAGTCCCTCTGACAACTTCCCAACTTTCCAGGATCCACGGATAAATCCTGGCAGCCTCACAATTTCCTTTTTCCTTTGCGAAATGACTTCTAGCTTAAACATGGCTGTATAAGATTTTCTTCTCTATGGGTAATTAACTTCAGAAAATTCTAAAAGCTTAACTCAATTCAGGTTTGAAACAATCAGCATGTAGGTGCACCTTTAGTTGTTTAGTGCACCATTTACATGTTTTGCACTTAGGTTTGCGCTTTGCATGGCGTGGGAGTGGTTTTGGGACGGGGTGGGGATTTAAGGAGTGGATTGGTTGATTTGAGGAGATTGGATAGGTTGGCGAGGCGTTTGAAAGTAACAGAGGGACATTTGGGAAAAAGGTTGGCAGTGGCATTATGATTTTTGAGGATAGGGTAGAAGTCTTTTAGGATTAATCGTAGAGATTCTAAGCCTGGGAAGTATGTGATGCAAATTGAAAGCGGTTGGGGTTCCGCGGCGAAGGAAGGTTTGGGAGTGTAGGCATGTTTTCGGATCCTTTTGTTCAGGAGGGATTCAGGATGACCTCGTTTGAGGAGGGAACAGTGTAGATTTGAAAGGAAATTATCAAGGGAGTCAGGGTCATTGCTGTGTCCTCTTATGGACAGGGAGTAAGGAATGGAGCGTTTGGTGTGATATGGGTGGCAACTATCATAGTGTAGGTATATATATATATATATATATATATATATATATATATATATATATATATATATATATATATATATATATATATATATATATATATATATATATATATATATATATATATATATATATATATATATATATATATAGGAAGGTGCCCCAGGGTGCCTTGGCCGGGAATCGAACCCGAGCCCCTCCAGTCAGCAGTCCACCACTCAACCCCCTGGACTACCGCAAGCACACTATAACAAAGCATAGTGTGGATTTGAAGAAATGGAAAAGCATTTTGACGGTAATAAATTCTACTGAATGTAGGCTTTATTAACACAACTTGATCATCCACTTTAAGAGTTAACGTCTTCTTTGGTGCAAACATTATTCTGGGATATCAGATGGCAATTTATGTTATGGGTGAATCATGTACCTAAATTCAATGCTTATTGTAGTAGAAAATATGATTTAAAAAATTCAGATTGATATAAAAGTTAAGACAATCGGTTTAATCAAATTCTAGTATGATACCTGCATTCTCAATATAGGAAACCATTTTTAACTATAATAATTGTGAATACTGGTGTCCCTGAGGGTGGATCGAGATATCCATGTATAAATAAATATATACTTAATGTTTTTGGGATAAATCATTTTTATTTTTAAAAATAGTCTTCTTTTAGGTGTACAATGTATTGTGCAATGCTACTCCAGTTCATTGATCTCTTCCCATTAATGTAATTGTTCCCACCCTGAAAAACAGTCTTTTGTTTCCACAGCCACCTCCTCATCTGAATAAAATCTCCTTAATGTCAGCCATTTCTTCATTCAGAGAGTAGATGGTAGTCCAAGGAGCCAAATTTAGAGGATTGGGGGGATGAGAAACATTTTGGAATCATAAGTAAAAATCAATTTTGCTCCCACAACTGCAGAGGATTTATTTGTGTTGTCATGATTGAAAAAAATTTGGTGGACCTATGGTGATCTATATCTTAGCAGCTCAATTTTACTATTAGTACCATCTGAAGAAATGATAGCAAATGGAGTGAGTAGACATGCCTAAGATGTCTGCTGAAAGGAAACTTGCCTGAACTGTAATTTAACAAATCTTATCATTGTAGTATTATTTAAGTACATAAGTGTGGCCAAAAAGATGGTTACTTGATGGCCACAAACATGTCATGTGCATTTAAAGTAATTTATAACTGAATCATTCTGTCAATCTAACAGATTGCATGGAATTCTATCCGGGGAGCCCATGCCTGATTTTCAGGATGAAGAGGATAAAATCAACGAGTAAGTAAATATGTTAATATTAAAATTTGTTGATGCGGGCAGCATAAATGAAAATCATAGCTAGTTTTTCATTTGATGTAGATTTTGGAATCACACCTTCCAACTACTACTACATGTCTAAGTGTTGTCTAATAAGGAAATCAAATACCCTGAGCCATCATCAGCCTGGCATCTATTTCACATATTTTCTCCCTGCATGCCTCCAATATGTACAAAATTGCATGTATTTATAATTCCCATAACTTTTCCTACCTGATATTCTCCTTATTATCAATTAACAACCCATCATCACTCAGAACACTTGACATTGAGGTATATTGCTTCCATTCAATTTCTGCCAAGCACCCTCCTCTCCCTTCATTCTTGGCATTTATTTTTGTTTTTTTTCTGTCCATTGTAAATTTTCAGCATTTCTCCAACTAGACCTCAAAATTTTTCAATTTGCCACTATCATTAGAGTACAACAACTTAGCTACCTTACAACTAAGTAGGAGCATCCCTTTCTCACAGCCTCTCGTAATTCTAATCACCCCAACTCTCTATTCTGCAAGCATCTCAGTGACACAAGTAATCACACATTTTTCCAGATTTTCGTTCAAGAATATATATTGTGTTTTTATTATAAATATTTTAATAATATAATAGAAATTAAAAGTAATATCATTTTAAATCTAGAACAATTGGAGTGCATGGCTGATCTAGGATGCCTGTTCAATTGGTCTACTACAGTGATTCGCACTGTCCTCAAGTACAAGGACAAAATTGAGGAGATAACTCCTCAAAGGGGGTAGCAAGATTATCTATGCTGTGGTTACATATTCTCAATAATGTTAAAGGGTTGCTTTTCACATTGATAAACAAATTGTCAATGCAATGCAACTCTTAATAAGATTATCATTTGTGAGAAAGCAAAAGCTATTTTTGCTGACATTGTTAGGAAATGCCAGGATCATTAATGATCACAGAAGTATTAAAGGAGAGCCATTTATGGTTCAGGAAGTTAAAGAGAAGAACTAGAATCCACATAATAGTAAAGCAGGATGATGTAGCAAGCTCCGACTCAATGGTGGCAGAGAACTTCATATGAGACTTCAAGATGCTCCTGAATTAAATAAATGTTTTTAATTCTGACGAGGCACGTTTCTTCTGGAAAAAGATTCTAGCATGATCTTACATATGTGTGTGTAAAAGCTGGGAAGATTGTATTGTCCCTTCTTTAGCCAATGAAATGCCATCAGAAGCTGCTACATTCTACCAATGCAAGTATCATTTGAATATTAAACTCCTGTTTCTTTACCATTGAGATACTCCATGAGCCTACAAGTGCAAAGGCCAGAAGAGAAAGCTAAATGTGATGTGGAGTTCATGGGAAATGATTTCTTCTTACCATGCATACAAAGAATCATTCTAATTAGGCAGTGACTGTGTGTGCAAAAATTGTATTAAATGGTGATGCTTAGTAGGATTTTCATAAAATTTTGAAGCACCAGGGAAAGAGTTACTAGACAGTTTTTTAGTAAAACAGAATTAGGAATGTTCCATAAATAATAGACGAATTACTTTGATTATTTTGTTGCTTAAAAATTGTGTTCGAATTCTAGGTTTGTTCTTTGTATGATAATAGAAAATAAGCAGATGTTCCATGATCCTTAACATGATTTAAAAACAAAAGTATTAAAAAAATACAAATGAAGATGAAAATCCTTTTACACACAAGTAGTGCTATTTGTCAAGCTATATTACTCAATGAAACCCCTTCAGCTGCAATAACCGCCTACAATCTTGTCCTGAATCGATTGCACGCACTCTTTACAGTGCTGTCCATACTCGCAAATGCTGCTATGATAGCGGCGCGTAGAAATTTGGCATTAGGGTTCATCATCTTATTGGTAACTCTTTTGACTATGCTCCAAACATAATAGTTGAGGGGGTCCAAGTGTGGGCTATTTGGGTAGGAGAACTTCATTATCCAGAACATGACAATGTTACCTGAGAACCAGTTTTGGATTAAGTGTCTCGTATGAGCTGGTGCTCCGTCCTGTGGAAAGAGGTCACTGTTTCATAACATCCTTCAAAATTTGCAAATTTGCAAAAACCTGCTAAATTACTCTGGAATCAGCAACTGAGCCATGATTCCTCGAATGATGCCTATATGCTGGGTTGGCAAAACCTTCCCCAGTCTTCTACAAAGCATTATACTAAGCCACAATATCGTAAACAGTTGACCTGGCACATCAAAAGAATCGAACTACTTCACTGGACGAACACCCAGTGCAAACTTTTTTTCAATAACACTGACTCTTCAAATGTACTCCGCACTTGTTCATAACATCTCGGCCATTTTTAGGTTATTAATATTTACTAGATGCCCATAGCTTTCAAGGACGCCATGTGTGACCTCCATTGGAGCTACTATATGGCGGGAAATTCATATTGAAATTTGTCCATAAATAAGCACTGCACCCTGTATAAAATTTTATTTGAATAAACCACGTACATAATTAATTTGTTTACGCATGGAATGCAATGATATATTTTACATTAATTTATATGGGAAAAATTGTTTCACTAAATAAGAGTTTCACTTGGTGAGAAGATCACAGAAAAAATTATTTTCATTGTACAATGTTCCATTGTAGGCTGGAAATCTGATATAGTGAGTATGTTATGTGCAGCAGTAGTTGTATTTCCCCATGGTTCATATTACATTTGAGAGAGCCTCTGCTACAGTTGCATTTCCTTTTACAAATGATAGCTAATAAAGGGTAGGTATGCTCTTCCCCCTTTTCCGAATATCTTTAGTAGCTCATTGTTTTGTGGCAAAATTCTTTTTTTCATGCAGAACACAAAACCAGATCGAAAAAATGAAAAGTGACTTGGCCGAGCTGAGAGAAAAGATCAAACAAGGAGAGAAGGCACTTGAAAAACGAGGGTACAGGAAAGATCTGAAGGCCGACCAGGAGCCAACAATGGAACAACTTCCCAGCTCATCTTCATTGCCAACTCCACCAGCAGGCTTTGGCCCTGAGTCTACCAGTGCTCAGAATTCTGTGGGTGTAAGTTGGGATGGGCCCAGTTCTTCTGGCCTTCAAGGAAAAGCTGGCCAAGACCGTTGTGATGTGGACAGGAGTAATGGAAGAGATGGTGCTAACTAGTATAATTGACTGTTAAAGGGCTCATAACTTTGTAAGCTAATGTGTTGTATTTCAAAACCTTTTCAGAAGAATTTAGTTAGTACAAAGAAATTTACGTTAAATGTCAAGTGTTTCTCTAATTTGTTTGCCGCAAGTTTATTTTTAATTTATGACTGCTTACTATAAGTGAAGGAGAAACTTGGCAAAAAGTGTTGCCAGATTTTAAGCTTATTTAGTGTGTTTTGTATCAGGAAACATTTTAATCTTGACTACATTTGAAATAAGTAAACATTTTCCTTTTCCCTAAGTCAATAAAATTTGTTTCTGAAATTAAAATCTTGTATCTTATCATTTAAAATTGATTGATGTTCAAATTGTAACAGTATTGTATTTTATTAAATATAGCATGTATTGTTAAGAACTGACAAGTAATTTCTACATCAGCTGAACCCCTCAAAAACACAATATGCTTAAATATATGGGCAATGTTCCCCTCTTAACTGCTTCGTAAATTGGGTGTAGTCCATTGCATATCCAGAGTACTTAAAATATGAAAAAAAATAAAGTTTTTGATTGGTCAGTTTTACGTGTGGAAGGTAAAACCTGTGTTAAGAATCAGACATGAGTATGAAAAACACTATTTGAACCAGAAAATATCCTAGAGAGATGGAAGGGATATATAGGGGAACTGTATGTTAAAGAAAGGACTTAGGCAATCAAGGTTAGACAAGGAAAGAGAATATGATGCAGACGATGATAGCTTAGGTTCAGACTGACTCAATGCTGAAATGGAAAGGGCATAAAGCTACAACCTGAATGTTCATGTCTCCGACTGCTCACGTGTGAAAACAGGAGTAAGTACCCCGACGACCATATTTAGGAAGAGGATTAAGTCAGAGTTGTCCATTCTCACCTCTGCTGTTCACAGTACATGTGGGGAAAATAATTAAAGAGGCATAGAAAGAACTGGAGAAAAGAATGAATGTTGGTGGACAATTTATAAAATCAGTTACGTTTGCTGATGACCAAGCTTTAGTTTGTCTGTCAGCCAAGGGATTGCAAGTATTGCTGAGCAAAATGGAAATTCAGTGCAATAAATTTGAGATGAGAATGAATATAAATTTAACAAAGGTAATGCGGTTTTGCAAAAAGATATAGGCTAAATTAAACTGTAATATAGGAAGGTAAAACCTAGATCAGGTGGAACAATTCATATCACAGAAGTGTTTTGGACTAAAATGGTCAAAATAGTGGGGACATATGGAGAAGAAATGCATTAGGCAAAGAAGCTTTCACAAGAAGGATGGAATTGATGACAGAGGCAAGGAGTAAGGATTTCAAGAAAAGGCTCGTTAAACTTTGATATGAAGCATATTTATGTACGGTGTGGAAATATGGTCATTGAAGCATGAAGATAGGCATAGATTGGAGGCTTTTGAAATGCCCATGTACAGGAGGTGAGTTGGACAAAGAGGAAAAAAATGAGATAGTGCTAGGCATGGTGGGGGAGAAAAGGGCAAATGTGGAGGGAATCCGAAGGAGACAGAAAAAATGGATTCAAAGTATATTGATTGGCAATGGGATGTTTAAGTCTGTGATAGAGGAGATAATGCTGGGAAAACAAAGAAATAGGATAGCGATGTTGGACGGAATATAGGGAGAAAGCTTTAAGTATGGAGATGGAGAGGGGCTTACTGTAGGTAAGGATGTTGGGTTGTGTTTTGTTGTGAGAGGCTCGAGAATTATTTCGTTGCTATGACTATCAATAAGCTACCTTAACCAGTAGATTACCTATAGTTATTATGAAATATTATAAGTTTTATGAATAAAATATGAAGCTAGTTAATTTCAAGTACACATATATACCATCAATTGCACTACTTTTGAATGTATTTGTGGGTAGTTCATTACAAAGTATCTATCTAGCTAAGGTATATAATTAATACTTTCCAAAAATAGCAGCATGAGTCAATCATTACTCTGGTAATAATCATAGAGGCAAAGCATTGCAGTGAATACCTTATGATGAATGTTGATATGTGGAGCCTTTGATAGGATGCCTGAGCACTTTGTTCTCTTGGTCTATTGTGCCAACCCATGTTTAAGTTGCCTGCGGCATGCAGACAAGGGAATATAAAGCCATGGTAAATGTATAAAGGTCAACCATTCAACCTCCATCTGTTTCCAGCATTAGGGTTTTTACAAGAGCTGGCGTGTCAAAGTGGCTAGGTCCTTTACCCAGCTAAAAGCTTAGAGCAAAGTTTTTTGTGAAATCAAAGATCTTGATGGGAGGAGCATGCTTTGGTCCTGGTGTCTCCAGAAACTACACAGTATCTGCGGAGGGTTATCACAATCCACTATCACTTCGGGGCATTGAGTATAGGTTAATGGATCCAAAAAATTTGGGAAACACTGAAGTAGAGTGTTAAACCTTTTTTGATAGATTGATATTTGGTTTACCTCTTGCCAGCACTTTTCAAAGATTGATTTTAGTTTAGCACTGAAGTGTCTAACTGGATGAGCATTGCCTGAAATTTCAATGAATGAATACAATGTAACTCAGTAAAAATATTCAAGGCACAATGAAATAAAAGAAATTAACCCTGGGAACTTAAATAATCCAGTATGAACCTAAAACAAGAATTAACAAATGAAAAGTACATAATATATGCAATTTTTATCTCAATACACAGTTTCATAACTCATAATTACTGTAAAACTGCACGAAGCCACAGCCACCTGAATTGAAAGCAATTTAGAGGTGATTGTAAAATGAATACTCTTACGTGATAACCAACTTGTAACCACCTATATTGGGCTTGGGGGTCTAAACAAATATTGGGGAAGTAGATCAACTCAAATTGGAAAATAATATTTTAAAACACTAGTTTTGTCTAAAAAGGTAAAATGCTATAGGATATCAATAGCATCGGAAAACACAGTAATTATGAGTTCTATTCTTTGGTTTGTAAAGTATTAAAAAAAGTGAGCTAGTACCAAAGGAACCACATAGTTCAATAAGGTAGGTGTAATTTTATCTCTTCTTTGAGTGACGGATGGCCGACCGTGACGTCGTCAGAGGTCTCTGGGCTCACGGCCCCACTGCTGTTTGCTCTACATAGTTGCCGGCCGTCGAAGCAACACTTCCGCCTCCGTTGAGGTACTGGTCCATGGTGCTGTTATAGCACACACAGTGTTGGGATGAATTGTAAAGGGTCCCGACGGTGTCATATAGTAACCCTCCCCTGTGGTTGTGGTAGTCCATACACAACCACTGACCCAGAGTAGTGTATGTCGGAACTGGTGTGGCCAACCACCATGGGGGTGGCGCAGGTTCTGTTGGCTCCTCTCATGTGCCCTCCCGGAGTTCATGCCCTCTGCCGCAATGTTTGTGGGCCACATCGATAGCACCAGTGCCTTCTAGTCTTCTGAGGCCTCCTTTATCTCCAGAGAGGACAGGTAAGTGCTCGTATCCCCCGTGCGCCATGAGGCGCTGGTAGCACATGCTCTTTCTGGGTGATCTTCTTAGCTGCCATTCATATTGGCTCTTTAGGCTCTAAGACCTAGAGCCTAAAGACCTAGTGACCCTACAGGTCGCCCTGATGGATGATTTTGGTAGGGATTGGAGAGTGCTTGAGGGAAAACAGGCACTTCTACCTGAGCGGTTACCTCCGGGCTTGTGGGACCACTGAGTGCGCAGGGGAACGGCTTCCTGGGCACCAATTTTTCAGCTGGTTGTCTGCCGGGCAGGAATTGCCTGAGCGAGTCTGACATCTTCTGGCCTGAAGAGCTGGTCTCTAGGGATTCTACTTTGGAAGAAGGCGTGGAATCGATGTCACTGTCCTCATTGTCCGTCTCCGTTTTAGCACTGTCATCATCGTGATCCAATCCGTGTCCATTCCTCCAGGAGGATGGGGTCTTCTGGGTCTGCTGACCTTCCAACCATAACTATTCCTCAAACAGGAAGGTAGTCAGTCTGTCCTCCTCCTACGGCTCCGCCGGTGTTGTATCAGCTTTCGGAGTTGGGCGTTGATCGTCACGTATCTCAGTAATGGTGCTGACAGGAGGTTTGGCTGGGGGATCAAGAGACTGCTTAACTGCGCTTCAATTCGGCTGGCCTCCTGCTGCATCAGCCTCGGCCATGAAAGGGCTGTAAGTGTGGGCCTGGATTCCTCCCAGTTGTAGCGGTGATGGTCATGGTGCCTTGAGCTCCTCCGGCCCCAGAGTATGCAGGTGGTTGCTGCACGATAATTGCTGGCAACGGTGCCGGGATCATATTTGGCGGGAGCCAGAGCAGCTCCTTTCCCATTTGTTCACTCAACCATATGACTGTCTGCCAGCCATGGGACTGTATGATAGCAAGAGTTCTAAGCCAGTAATAAATCGTACCTTTAAAGCCTTCAGGGAGTAGTGGCCACTCAGCGGTGATGTTCAGTAAAGCATCCTACTCGTAGAGGTCACGTCTGGTCAGTCGGCTGTCCCCTGGTTATCTTTAATATTGTGGAATAGTTAAATGCACTTCTTCGATCCTGGTACCATTATGTAGTGGGCCGGGGTGCGCAGGTCCTCGAAGGTTTTTGGCGCGGGCTGCGGGTTGCTGATCAGGTCGACTGGCGTTGTTGGGTTGGTTGGTGCTGGCTGTGATGGAGGTAGGCCTTGTGATGCTTACATCAACTGCATCTTCTTGCTGTTCTGTTACACTTGTTGGCTAAGCTGTAAAACTGCGGTGCATATTTCCATGGCCCAAGTGGGCTCCTCACTCATGCTCATGCTGGACGTACGAGGCGAATTGGCTGGACAGGGTGGAGATGGAGACGCCGGTGGCACGCTAATGGTGGCAGGAGGTTCGGAAGCTGATGTTCCGGCCTGTGCAGGTCGGTTACCTTTTTGGCAATTGTGCCTTGGGCTAAAGGTGGGGAAGTTCAAACCTTTGGCAGGCTGGCACAAGCCTTGATCATCAGCAAATTTAACTGATTTTATAAATTCCACATCTGTTTTTACTCCTACCTGCAGTTATTTCCATGCTTCTTTCACCATTGTCTCCACATATACCTGTTCATTGAAAATCAAAGGTGAAAATGGATACCTCTTTCTAACACTGCTCAACCTGACTCCCAATCAGTCACACACATCTGAGCTGTCTGAGCCATGTACACGTTGTGGATGAGTCTCCTTTCCCTCTCATCTTTTCCTATTTTCCACGAAATATATTTATTGCTTTTTACCAATTCACTTATTAAAACACCTTTCTGAAAATGAGTTTATACTGATTTTTTTCTATTTTTCTCTCCATAAGTGACATATACAGGCTGGCCAAGCAGTTACACCTAAACAGAGAGAAGAGGCTGAACGCCTGAATCTGACAGGCAATAAGCTGATGCAGGATTCTAAATACCCTGAAGTTATTGGACAATACACGAAGTATTTGAGTTGCATTGATGGCCAAGAAATTGTTGTGTTTTTCATTTAAAACAAACTTCAAAGGTGAATTTTATGCAGGGGAGAAAAGTTCTGGAGGTTATGGAACCAGTGCATAATGAATAGCAGTATAAGCCTCATTGTTTTTATGAAAAGTTGGCTCATTGGTTCGCTTTATTTGAACTTTTTAAGAACATCTCACGTTTTCGCGTTTGAATATTGAAATCATAATACATCCCTGGGCACTCTCAGCTTCAACCCAGCTGTGTAGTTTTTTGGGTACAAGAACTTCCTGGGAAACCATAGCCTGCACATTTATGCCCCCCTACCCTGATGTATGAATTTCATCTGCCATTGCCCTTAGAATTTGGGGACCTCTACCATCACCTGCCAAACTGACCTTCGTCATGAAATTTGTAATGGATGCAAGAGGTGGATCTAAAGCTCAAACAAAATAAAGGTTAGGGCTTCAAAGTTTTGTAGGCTAATTGCAGAAGGATTCTTAACAAAGTTTAAAAATTTAGGTGTTAGTTTTAGTATGCAATGCTGATTATTTGATAGGCACAGTTCCATGGCTAAATAATCATATCATGTCAAACAAGATTTTTTCCTGAAAGGTTGACTGTTTTTATGATAGGAGAGAGAGGGATGGCTTTGGAGGAGGAATCTGTGTCTGTTTAGATAAAACTGTTTTGAGTACATTGAAATCGTAAGAAATGGTGACTTTGGTTGCCCATGTACTTTCAAAAAAGATAATCCCTGAATACCTCTTGGATTGTTGTTAGTGTAAGAATTGGTAGTTTAGTCCTCAGCATGGCTTAGGCAAAGGGCACTAATTTGAAACTTCTCTCATAGTATGGCATTTCAATTAATGGGCTAAAATTGGGTGGAGTACAGTTTCAACTTACATAAATCTTTTATTTAATGTTGCCATAAGCAAAAAGCTGCCAAACGTTTGGATACAGGCATGTTTTAGAAGTAGGTAACCTCAAGGCAAAGATTTTCTTCATTTTTTTAGATTTGTCCCCTTGAACCAGCCGTTATACTCTGAATTGGGACAGGCAAGATGCTGCTTTCATGTATTCACTTTCTCTTCTTATTTCAAACTTAAGGTAGGATTTCAAACGCTCTTACTCGAATGTAGTGAAATTCAAGAGTATTAGTTTGATATTTAAGATGGCTCTCTATACCTGACAGGGTGGGGAAGGAAAGGCAGAATGTTTCTTCATTAGGCCTAACTCACCTCATCCCTCAAGAGTGGTTGACTCTATTAAGTCTATTGGCAATTTCTTACCTATTTGAATTGATCGATTACACTTCTGTCTTGGAAAATTATAACTACAAATAAATAGAACACTTTTGAAACACATTTATTAATGAGTATATGATCCTTGATACAATCAAGGCTTTCAGATTCGTTTGAACCACTTTTAAAGTCATAAAGAATCATTGCCCGAAAGTAACTTTTTAGATCATCATATTGAGATTTAGCGGATTACTCACTACCCAGGCCTACACTTTTCCTACTCCTGTTTTTTCAGTAAAATTTTACAAAATAAATAAGCTGTAAATAATCCCGCTGTTGCTGAAAGAAATAATGACGAGTTAGTTTTCATTCACCTGTCTAAGCCAACTGACATGGAAGATCTTTTAAAATGGGTTTTAACGATTTTCAAAATACAATAAGAACGTTAGCGGTGAATATTAGTATAGTCATGGAGTGCTGTTTCATGAGAGTTTTGGCAACCGAGAGAAATAAGCTTCGTATAGTTTGAGAAAACAGGTTTCACTGTGTTTGTACAACTGTAGCAACTTCAACAAATACTGTTCGTTAATTGAGGAATGCGATATAATTAGGTATATCTATGTAGTTAAAACTCCTCAAAGATTTGAGCAATTTATTTAAACGTGGCGGGCTAGTTGAAAGCGTTGGCTTTTCGCAACTCATTTCCCATGAATCTAGAGGCGTTCCATCAGTTCATTTCAATTGTTGGCGAGCTGCTTTGATAACATTTAAAGCAATTTAATGGGTGATCTGAATTGTCTCGTTTAGTGTGGTTATACAATCAATTAAACTGAAATTTACTTTCTGAACAATGAAGGAAATTGTGATAATTATTGTTAAGTTCCTGCGGAAGGAGTTAGAAGAAAATCGTCTAAGTCCGGATGCCGCGGAAGGAGTTGAGGTAGCTGCCCAGTGCCTAGAAAATGCCTACTCAATTTCCCCAGATGATATAGGAGCCTGTACCATGGCCCTGGAAGATCTATACCACACTGCATTATATTCTGCCGAGGTTAGCGGTTATATGTAACTTTTAAATATAAGCATCCGTTTTTTCTGTTTGTAAAATGTGTTTTGTTGTTTTGTACAATGCATGATTTATTGAAAAATCATGAATAGCTTGAAAGTTATTCACTTTTTAATTATGAATTACATTAAAAGTTAATAAAACCCGAGCTGGTAGGTGTAATAATTTATCGAATAGAGGTGAACATGGTAATTGTTTGTCCAACGCGCAAATCACGTTTGTTCTTTGCATATTAACCAGTATTTAATCCGGGAACATATATTGTTGGCCATTGAATCGGATTTTAAACTTGAAAATAACAAAGACGTTTACAAACTCCCAAGCCATAGGTGGACAGAGAAACCCTTCTAGGCGTGTGTTTCACATTCGACCTCTGTTTTGGCAGTCGGAGACGATACCCCGCCATCACCGGAATCAACCATAATTATATTATTGGTTTTATTAATTTTTTCAGTACGAATCGCTTATCATTGAGGTTTCCCAGGCAACCCGGAGCGACCCTGCTGCTGATATCTCAGATTTCAAACCCAACTGACTAATGTCTCCAGACATGTTTCATCAAGTTTATCTCTGTAAATCATGGAACATATTCAAAAGCATTAAGTCAATTTATTAATTTGCAAACCTGATTGAAGTATGTATTTAAAGTTTTAGAAAACCAAATTACTTATAACATAAGTTTGCAAAAATTAAAATAGCCAAGACCATAAGATTGGCTCTAGGTTTGTTTAAAGGGGGGAGGTAAAAGCAAAGTTTCAAGTAAGGCCAAGATATAGAACACATCACTTGGGTGTGTTTGGGAATTAGTGACCCACATGTACCTCAATTAGAAACAAACAATGCAAAATAAGTAAATAAGGAAACAAACTGACAACCACTTGATCACTAGGTTGTGTTACGGAGTAAAAGCTATATCAATGAATTGCATTCGCACACACTCAGGGTTTGCAATGATATTTCCTATGCCAGGGACCCATTGTACTCATTTGGGAATGAAAAATTAATTGAAATTCAAAATCGAAAAGTTTCAGCCTATCTGTGAGAGCTTGAATCATGATGAAGTATGATCCTTTGTCGCCGCTTCTTTTTCCATATCTCACCAAGCACTTCTGGCAAACAAATTCTCGTGTACAATTTTGAATTCACGGTTCTACGTTGCTTTAAATGAATGGTTGCCACATGTTCCGTTATTCTGAAGAAACATGTGATCATTTGCTTCGATATGCTTTGTGCACGAATCACTTAGGCCCAATCTGGCTCGTCTTTGGAGACCCATACAGTGGATTGCTGTTTTGTTTCGGGCTCATACGCACTGATCCCAGATTCGTCACCAGTGAAAATGTTATACACGGCTTATGAGGGACCATATTTGTATTTGTTGAGCATTTCTTGACACCAATTGAAACAAGCATCTGTTTGAGCTCTTGTCAAATTATTCAGGATCCAACACGAAATTCACAGCTAAATTTTCATGCAATATCTTATTGATGCTTGTCATGCTAATCCCCAAGGATGCCTCAATCTCACGATAAGTCACATGATAATCTTCCTTTACTAGTTCTTGCACAGCATCATTGTTTTCTGGTTCAACAACTGATTTTGAGCGACCTTTGTGACTTTCATTACTGAACGAACGGTGGTCATGATGGAATCCTTTATACCAGCATTTCATAGTGGCAAAGGATGGGGCTTCATTGCCCAACGTGGAAGTAAATCGATCGATACACTCCTGTCTTGATAATCCACGTCGAAAGTCGTAAAAAATCATTGCCACGAAAGTGTTCACAAGTTAACTCCATTTTATCACAGGGACAAAATTTTCATCAGATGGTGCCTAGAGCACTTAGTGTTTTCAAGGCTCAAAATATAAATAGCAACCTTAGTGATCGAGTAGTTATAATTGTGTCTCCTTATTTATTAATGTTGCATTGTTTTTGTGTGATTGAGATACACTCAAGTCACTGTTTCCCAAACACACCCTAGTGACCTAGTGTTTGTTCTCTATTGAAATGTAATGAAATAATTGACTTCGTAATTCCACACACTTTGTGGAATTACAAAGTCAATTATTTCATGTGGAAAAGTGTGTGGAATTACAAAGTCAATTATTTCATTACATTTCAATATGTCATGCAAATTCCACAAAGTTACGCCTGAGACAACAAATTTTGTTCTCTATATTGGTCCCTACTTGAGGTACTTGGTGGAGGGCACTGTAAGTGAGTACGCCGTCGGTCAGATGGGATGTTAAACTGGTGCCTTTTGTAAAGAGTAGGCTAATGCCGGCGCCAGGTTTCTCTCCACCCTTCATCCTTTCCTGTCCATCCCCTATGGTGCAAATGGCCTCAGCTGTCGGTCGCCTCCCCTCAAAACTACTACTACTATTAATTTAAGTTATTGAATAACAGTGATGAGCTAAATGAATGTCTCTAACAAAGCAGAATGAAAGAATGTTATGGCTAATGTATTATGTTGCCGTTGAAATCTCAGATTTCAAACTAGCTGAGGAGTAGGCTAATGCTGACGCCCGGTTTCTCTGCACCCTTCATCCTTTACTGTCTATTCCTAATGGCACAAATGACTTAAGCTGTCAGTCACCTCCCAAAAAAACTACGACTACCCTAGTGATGGAGTAGCTGTAAGTTTGTCTCCTAATTCATTAATTTTGCATTGTTTGTGTGTGATTGAGATACACGTAAGTCACTGTTTCCCAAACACACCCTAGTGACCTAGTGTTTGTTCTCTATATTGGTCTTACTTGTTACTTTGTTTTTACCTCCACTCATTTAAATAAACCTTGTGCCAATCAAGTTTACAGTCTCGGCTATTTCCTTTTCCGTTTTTGTACGACCGTAGGTACGTTCATTTTGAATTTACTTTGCAATAATTATTTTGACATGGGGCTTTTCAAATTTATTGGTTTTATGTTAAGGTGTGTAAGTATGTATGTATTCAGCATCAAAGTAGAATACATGATTATAGTTATCAGAATGAAATACCTACATTTTACAGATGAAATGTACAGCAGATTTACATTATCCTAGGGTTAAGATGTTATGTATTTAAATTAGTGAAGTGCCTACCTCGATAGTACTTCGCAAGTCATATTTTACATGTCTCGTAGCAAATCTCTGAAGAGAAATGGTATGTTATTTGTGTTATGACTTCATGATTTTTAACAACTTTAAAGGTAATCATCGCATCTTGTGGAGAAAAGATTGATGCTTTTGCTCGCTTTGCCATTTATTGATCCTTTATAGTCTTCAAATATTTTTAAAAAATCACCAAAAGTGAACACGAAATTCAGTGGTGTAAGATGTAATGAAATACAAATTTTAGACTGCTGACAACCTTTAGCTACAATTGTGATATCCCACGGTTTTGTATTCGACAATTAGCAATTAATCATAAAATGGTTTTTGTAGTTTAGAGCCAGTTAGTTATCTGATAACTATCTAACTCTAACATGTATCCATGAGTCACAATACCACCCATTGAAGTAAGTTTTCTCTGATTATAATACCTAGCTCCAAAGTTGATATTAATTAATGCTTTAATACTAACAGGATGGCAGACAAGTTACACCCGAACAAAAGGAAGAGGCTGAACGCCTGAAGCTGGCAGGCAATAAACTGATGCAGGAGTCTAGATATCTGGAGGCTATTGAACATTACACGAGGTATTTAAGTTTATTAAGGGGCAATTAATAGCTTTTTTGCATTAATGGCCAAGAAATAATTGTATATTTAAGATAGAAATAAACTTCGAAGGTCAATTCTGTGTTGGGCAGAAATATTCTGAAGGTGATGGAACCAATGCATAATGAAAAGTAGTTCAAACCTCCAAACTAAAGCACAAGACCTGGCTCCTAATGTGTGAATTTCACCTGCAGTTGCACTTAGTATTGGACGAACTCTACCAATACCAGCCAAACCGACCTTCAGGTTTATAAGTTAGTACATATCTTTGAGCCCTCTATTTATGTGTCCCATGATGTTCTTCATTCATCTGCTTCATACCATTGTAACATCAGTGACCTGGGTCAAAAAAAAGTTCTAATGTTCCAACATTGGCAGAAGTGGAATTCTTCATATGAGGTATATAGTTGTAAGAGAATTAAAAGAGTATGCAAAGGAATAAAGTGGGTTTGCATGCAGTTAGGTTAGACCTGAGTGGATCTGAATTGTTTGGCCTGAGACAGCCATCTAGGTGTTGGTGGTGTCTGTTTAAACAAGAAAGGATGTGTAGTTATCGTGAATCTTTTTAAAAATGTCACGAGGTCAAAATGGCTGAAGAGGTAACGGTAGACAGTGGGAAAAGCCACTCATACGAAAACATCATCGATACCATACTCTTGAGGCTGTAAATGTGAGTAGGAGAAGTTGTAATCCTTCCAGGAATGAGTGACTATTCAGCTTTGTGTGTTTATCTAACTTGGGTGAGGTCTCTGTGCAAGAAACTAGTATATAAAATACATAAGGCATTATATACGTGGTGACAGTGAAGTACTCCCGCCCTTTTTAAAGGAAAATTATTTGGAATGGGCGTTGGTCAAAATTTAGTAGAAATTAGGGAGGCATTTAAGGAGATAATGTAGGTGGGCTTTAATAAATTTGTTCCAAAAAATTCTTAGGGGAAATACCGGCCCAGCATTCTACAACGGGCACATCAGATCTATTGGATAACGGTAAGAGTAGTTAACAAAACGTGGAATGAGAGCTTTGATTTTCTTGAAAAATACAAAATAATAGTTCATAAATTAAATAATGAAAAATAAGCTAAAGAAACTTCCTAACATCATAATCTTGAAAGATAAAAGACATAAATTTTCTAAAATCTAGTGGAGAAAGAAAGAGGATAGGGAAAATAGCTGTTTAAAAAAAGAGGATGGAGATTTAACCGTAGAAGAGAAAGAATAGCCTTGATGCATTTAAACATTGGTATACAAGTGTATTTAAAAAGGCAAAAAACCAAATGGATTCTTTAGATTGAGCACTGCATTCTTGCATTTGTCAAGGTGAGGCAAAAATATTGAAACAGCGAACTCGAATGTTTATAGGAAAAGTAGGAAGATGAGGATTATCAAATCAGTAAGGGAAGACAGCATTTGAATTGAGGAGCTCAAATAGGGTGGTAGTGCAGTTTCAATTTACATAAATCTTTTATTCAATGTTAGCAAAAGCAACAAGCTGCCAAATGTTTCAATGCAGGCATATGTAACCCCAATTTTCAAGGGAGGGGATAAGCCACTAGTTGAAAATTATATACTGGTAAGCTAGACTTCAGTTACCTGCAAGCCTATTGAAAAGATAATACCTCATTACCTCTAGGATTTGTGGTAGCGCAAGAATTAGCTATTTAGTCACCAACAGCTAAGGGCACTCATGTGAAAGTCAACTCTTTAAGTTTCTGCCAAGATATGTCCTATTCCATAGATGCGGGAACAGAAATGGATCCAAGAATAGTCAACCTGTCGTAAGCTTTTGACAAAATTGACCGTTATCACCTTTCTATCAAGTTGGGGCAAATACAGTAACTGAAAGATGTAAGAGTAATCAATTGGGTCAAAAACTTTATGAAGGTTTGAACTCAAAAGGTCTAATTAGAAGATATACATTCGAATGTAAGGAGGGTAGTTTCGTGGGACTGCTTTTGTTTTTAATCTACACAAATGATCTACTCCTGGCTAAAATTAATTCTCAAATTAGACTTTTTACTGGTGATTAAACATATCAACATGAAAATTGAAAATGAGATATTGGTTTTTTAATTGTGCAGAATGTGAAATCAATCACATTCATCAGAGACTTCTGTGCATATTTCCTTTGGGGGTTCACCTATATAATATTTCTTCTCTTTATTTTAATTCCCTATAACTTATTCCTCAGCCTTTCAGTGTATAAAAATAGTATTTTATATTATTATTTGTCATTCTAGCATGTCAACTTTGAGTAAAAGAGCATTTCTTGTCTATAAAATACTGTTTAAGATGTTGTTATGGTAAAACTATTTTTATACAATGTGTTTTTTTCTCTTTTAGGGCTATAGGGTTGGACCCAAAAAATACAGTATATTTCTGCAATCGTGCGGCAGCTCATATCCAGACTCAGAACTTTTTGGGGGCCATAAATGATTGCCATGAAGCAATCAAACTGGACCCAAGCTACAGTAAAGCTCATAGCCGTTTGGGGTAGTTATATTTTCTACACTTAAATAGTGCATTGCATTATGGAATGTATCAGTTGGTTATTTCTTTGTGTTGGCGAAACATATGGTTTATTTATATATATATATATATATATATATATATACATATATATATATATATATATATATATATAATATATATATAAAGATATTGTTTATATATTATATATATATACACATATATTATATATATCACCTATATATATCATATATATATAAAGATATTGTTTATATATTATATATATACATATACATATATATATATATATATATATATATATATATATATATATATATATATATATATATATGTGTGTGTGTGTGTGATTTCTACCAAAGATTAGAGTTTTGGCACTTATTATCATGAAATTCTCAATTAGGGGCTATTACTGAAGGGGTATTTTTTTGTTTCTCATGCACTTTAAAAGTTCTCAACTAGTAAAAGTTATGAATAAATGAACTAAAGATCTTCTCTGTAATTATATTTTAATTTATGCTGTGTATTTACAGGAAAAATTGAGTGAGGTACCCTAAATGAATTAGGAATATAAAATAATATTTCTTACTCTTTTTCCTATCTTTATAAATTTTACCTTCCATATGTTTTTATGTATTAATCACCCCAAGGTCTTTCACCTATGTTTCCCTTATATTTTTAGCTACGCATATCAGGCAGTTGGGAATAGAATAAAAGCAAGGGAATGTTACTCCAAGGCCCTTGACCTGGAACCTGAGAATGAGAGCTATAGAAGCTGTTTCCAAAAACTCCAGGACCAGGGGACAAGTGACGCAGGACCTTTGTCAGAGCTTTTCCCTGGCTTTGACATGTCAGCGATAATGAAGAACCCTTTATTCATTCAGATGGCTTCACAAATGTTAGAAGACCAGGGAATGCAAAATGCGTACGTATTAATTTAGGCCTGATGGTAAAGTGTTTAAACAGTTAATGCACTACTCAAATGTGGCAGTCAATTACTTTTCCTTTGGATGAATTTATAATAATTTTACGTTATGAAATGGAGGGAAGATTATCTGTCCCCTCATGGTTCCAATGGCCCTTCACCCGCTTAAAACAGGTCAGTATCAAATGCAATTTTTAAGTGCGTAGTGATACTTGAATGTTTGTATGTACTTAAAAATTAGCACTTCAGTCTTTTTCATCTGCTACTCTTGCTTCTGTTGATGAATATTCAGTGAACCATCTAAAAATCTATTTACAGAGTAGGTTTAATTATAGGTGATCAATAAAATACCTATTATGAGCATTTTCAAAATGAATTCCAAAATCAAGGTGTATGTACCTATATTGCTGTTTTATTTTAAATGTTTTTAAAATGGGTAAATGTTGCAATTCATCTTGTTATAACAGCATGCCTAGTTACTCACCCTGGTGTGATTTCTTTGACATTCACACTCATTCTTATGTAAGACTACCCATTGAATTTGATGGGGTTGGCATTAAATTGACTGAAATCATTGCTTGTGATTTCAAATAATACTCGTGGCGCCATTTTAGTGAGAATGGATTTCACCTACTGAAGCCATTAAAGCCAACAAGTCCAACAGTTGGGAATATATCTTGCTCTTCATGCATGTAGTGGCTTACTTCCCTAAGCCTATACCTGTATATGACAGGCTTTTTACCCTTGTTGAAATCACTTAATCTCTCAACCCCTTGACCCCCTCCTGCCAACTCTTCTACTCCACCTCATCTCCCCCTCCCTTTAGACCAGTCCTTCCTGTGGCAATTCAGCGACTGATCACTCAGGCTTTCTGGAAGCTAGAAACGCTTGTAATGCTCCCCAATTGTGAAGGGAGTCAAGTGTCAGTGCTACTTTGCCATATTTCATGAAAGCTTGTCTAAAGGAGTCTGTTTTATGGGTTTACATTTTTATGGGTAAGGTGTACCTTATAATGATACGGGTTTACCTTTACCATAATATTCCTTGGCTGATCAGAGATAATTTATTGCAAACTTATTAAGTAGTATTTAGATACAAGTGTACATGTTGCATATTTGCCTCGTTGGTACAAATTTACAGCAACGTTCTTAGATGTACACTATTTTTTCAATGGGATTAAATATGTGCAGTTGTTGCCAGTTGATTGTTACTCATCATATGATGGTTACCTTTTGAGTTAAAATGAGATATCCTTTGCACTAAGGTATGGCTTGATTAAAAAAGTGGCATAACTATTTGGTGTTTTGAAATATTTTACCATTCATTTTTTGTCTTCCATTATTTTTACTATGGAGCCACAGTATTGCAGCACCCATTTATTATTGGATGATATTCATTTTCCTTGTTAATTTATAGCAATGCATAGTATGGTATTAAAGAAATGGAAAACATAATGATTGCAATTACTTCCACTGCATCTAGGCAATTTTAATGTAACTTGTTCATCCCGTTACATTTTCTGCGGTGCGTACATTTTCCTGGGATATCAGATGGCAATTCATGCTTGGATTATTATGTAAATAAATTCAACTCTCAATTATTATTTTAGTAGAAAAGGCAATGAAATATTTGACCAATCATATTTTCTCTTACATTATTTTTACTGGATAGCCACAGTATGTCTACACCCATTTAGTAAATCTTGCTTTTACTGAGGGTGGTTCGAATTGTCCATGTGTAAATTAAAGTGTTTATTTAGTTTTGGACAAATTGATTTTATTTTTGAAAATAGTCTTTTTTAGGCATGTAAATATTGTCCATAGATTCTCCAGTTCATTGATCTTTTTCAATTAATGTAATTTTTCCCTCCCTGAAAATTAACCATTTGCTTGCCCAGTGACCGCCTCGTCTGAATAAAATCTTGTTACTGTCAACCATCTCTCAATTTGGAGAACATGTGGTAGTCAAAGAAGCCAAATTTGGGAAAGTTGGTGGATGAGGAAAATTTTGGAATCAAAACTAACATAACATGAAGGCACTCTTTAAACCCAGAGGATTTTTGTAAAACATGTGAAAATTAGGCTTCAAACGTCATTTTTTTTTGGTCAGCTGTGAGCAGTAGTGGTAGCCATCTTGCAGATCTTTTTAATTTTAAAATGTTGACATTAATTCTTATGTGCTCCTTACGTAGGCACGTAAGTTAGTAACCTCACCCACCTTCATTCTGACAGTGTCAATTACTATTTTATGGGGTTTCATCAATGGTTTTTGGATTTGTGACCTCTACAAGGCATCTAGAAGTTCATTTTCACTTGTGCTCATATGGCCACTTTATAAATTTGAAAACACTTGTTTGCTGTTGTAATCAAACGTACCTAAGTAGCATAATAATGAGTTTCTATTTTGTCACCGAAGGGCTTTTTCATGAAATTTTTGACGAATGGCATTCTCCAATCACTTTAGTTGTTCGATATAAACGCACTAAGGTTAGAATAATAGACTGATTTGGCTGAACCTTGGTTTTTGTTTGTAGGACTATAGTACTAACTGAAAGCAAATTTGATGTACACTTGTGCTGCCATCTTTTTCAATTTGTGCTAAGTCTTCAGAACGCCATCTGAAATCATCTAATGAGATAAGTCGTAGGTATTTCCAATATTTTTATAAGACCCTGGAAGAAACATTTTGCTATCAGGTGGCCATTTATCCTGTATTTCATCTGATAAATATAGTGAGCCATTAATTACTATTAATACCATCTAGAGAAATGATAGCAAATGGTGTAAGTAGACATGACAAAGATGTCTGCAGAGAGGAAACTTGCCTGAACTGTAATTTAACATGTCCTACCATTGTATTATTATTTAAGAGCATTGAAGTGCCCAAAAAGATGGTTATTTGATGGTCACAAACGTATCAGGTGCATTTGAAATATTGTATAACTGAATCTTTCTGTCTTCCGCACTGAGTGGCCAGAATATTATCTGGTTATCCACTATCACCTGTTCCTCAGGCAAAGGAGGACCTCGCTAATGCTTAAGAAAATACGCAATGCTAAAATTTATGAATGCTGGCAGCATAAATGAAAATCATAACTAGCTTTTTATTCAATGTAGATTTGCAAATCACACCTGCCAACTAGAAATACATGTCTGACCCTTGTCTGATAAGAAAACCAAAGACCCTGTGCTATCATGAGTCAGACATCTGTTTCAAAATTTTCTTCCTGCATGCCTCCAATATGTACAGCATGGCTTATTTTTATCATCCCCATTCTTTTCATACCTAACACTATCCCCTTCAACATCCCATCAGCACTCAGAACACATCACATCAAGGTATATTGCTTCCTTTCAATTTCCCTGAGCACCATCCTCCCCCACCATTCCCAGTAGTTATTATTTTTTTTTTCTGTCCATTTTAATTTTTCCGTCTTGCTCCACAAATAGCTCAAAATCCTTTCAACCTACACCTATCATTAGGCTGCAACAACTAAGTTACCATGCTATGCAAAACAATGAATTCAAAATTTGTACTATTCTTTTCCTAACATTTTTATTGAATGGCACTTTCATCAGCTCCGTCCTCTTTATGAAAGCATCTATGCTTAACACAGTTATTCTCAATATGTCCCCCATACTTGAGCCAATTTTTCCAGAACACCTTCAAGAAAGCTAAACTGTTCACCCTGATCTTGTATACTACCTTGATCAAAAGGTTCCCGGAATAACCACCGTGTGGCGCTCCCATCGTTCCGATTTGAGTTCTGTTTTTTTTGTTAAATTGGTACATCTGTTGTTGATATTTCCTTTAAATCTTAGTGTCATAACTTGACATTTGCAAAAGTTACGTAGCCAAGAGTACATCTATCTCTGTGTGAGTTGGCGATTTTTTACAATTGCAGAAATGGATTTAAATTTGCAACAACGAACTTGTATTAAATTTTGCGTAAAAAACGGATTTAGTGGCGCACGGACGTTGGATATGTTGAAAAAGTGTTTCGGCAACGATTCTCTAAAAAAAACGGTCGTTTACCAGTGGCACGAGCGGTTCAGAAGTGGTCGTGAGTCAATCGAAGATGATGAACGCAGTGGCAGACCATCGACATCGAAAGTCGGTGAAAAAATTGATAAAGTAAAAGAAATGTTGGTCAATAACCGCAAATTAACCATCAGAGAAATAGCGGAGGACTTGAACATTGCCTATGGATCCGCCCAAGACATTGTGGTTAATGATTTGGGTTTCCGTCGTGTAGCTGCAAAAATACCTCAATTTCATGCAAAAAAGAGACCGTGTTGACGTCGCAAAAGACATGATTTGCGAGGCTGAATCCGATCCCACATTCATCAAAAGGATCATTACTGGAGACGAGACGTGGGTTTATGAGTACGACACGCAATCCAGACATCAGGCAAGTGAATGGCGTTCACCAAATGAGCCGAGACCAAAAAAACCACGTCGTTTTCAGTCAAAAAAGAAGGCAATGCTGACGGTTTTCATGGATTACAACGGTGTAGTGCATCATGAATTTTTGCCAGAAGGCCAGACAGTAAACAAAGAGTATTATTTGGGCGTTATGAGACGTTTGCGTGAAGCAATTCGCCGAAAGAGACCAGAAATGTGGGCAGAAAACTCGTGGATTTTGCACCATGATAACGCACCGTCGCACAGTGCTATCATTATTCGTAATTTTTTGACGAAAAATGCAACAAATACCATCCAACAGCCACCGAATTCACCTGATTTGGCTCCCTGTGACTTCTTTCTGTTCAATCGAGTTAAAAAACCATTACGGGGAACGCGTTTTAGCAGCCGAGAGGAAGTAATGGAAAAATCGCAGGAAGCACTGATGGACATACCGAAAACCGAATATAAAAAATGTTTCGAGGATTGGATCAAGCGCTGGCATAAGTGTGTTGCAGTCGATGGGGATTACTTTGAAGGGGACAATATAGATTTAGATGAATAAACTTGTATTTTTAATTTTCTGAATAAATTCCGGGAAATTTTTGATCAAGGTAGTATGCCCTGTAATTTTATTTTTTGATATAGCCGCCCTGTTCCTTAACCATTGTTTTCTGTTCATTGGTTGTCTTCTTGTGCCCATCTCCCTGATTTTCTAGTGTACATAGTAATGATCTTAACCATTGGTTGACTTGTTCATTAAAGCTTGATTGTCCATAGATATAAATGATTTTATGACTTTCCCAGTGACTGTCATTCCTACTTCCAGCTCTTTCCATGTCTCCTTTACCACATCCTTGCATGTACATTGAAAAGCATTGATGGTAGTAAATATCTCTGTCTCATCACCACCCCCCTCAACACTATCCATCCCACCCTCCTTCTGCCACATGAACGTGTGCAGTCAAAGACAGTATTGGGTATGTTGTACATATACCCTGTCTATTCATAGCTTCCATGTAGTATATTGATAAATTTTACCTTATCTGCTGCTTCCAAAACCTCAAGATTCACGGAACAAACAAATTCAGACATTTTAATATGTTTTTTAAGTTGATGACCGCCGTTGTGTAGTGATATCACACATTTTTCCAAATTTGTGTTCAAAGATATTATTTGATTTTTTTGCAAATTTAAACAACATTCTGTGCATAGGCATCAAGTACAAGGACAAAAGTAAGGAGATAGATGCCTCAAAGGGAGTGACAAGAATATGTATGCAGTAGTTAACTATTCTCAATGATGTTAAGAAGTACTTTTCATAGTGATGAACAAAATGCAATTTCAATGCAAGTCTAAACAAGATTATCATTTGTGAGAGAGCAAAATTGATTTTTGATGGCGGTGTTAGGAAATGCCAGGATCATTAATAATCACAGAAGTATTTAAGGGGAGCCATGCATGGTGCAAGAAGTTCTAGAGTAGAACTAGAATCCACTACATTGTAAGGTATGGCGATGCAGCTAGCTCCGACTCAAAGGTAGCAGAGAACTTCATCTGTGACATCAATATGCTCATAGATTCTGAGGGTTACCCGCCACCCCAGATTTTTAATCCTGAGGAGCATGTATCTTCTGGAAGAAGATATGAGCATGAACCTACATATGTGCATGTAGCATGGGATATTGCCTTATTCATGCTTGTTTGCCATTTAGAAACTCCATGAGCCTTCAAGAGGTGCGAAGTTCAGAAAATCAGGCTAAAGGTGATGAGAAAGCTTGGAAAACCTTAACTTCATTATGTGCATACAAAGAATCATGCAAATAAGGCAATGGCTGTGAATACAAAAAATGTGTTAAATAGTGATGCTTGGTTGCATTTTCATAAAATTTTGAAGCATCTAAAAAAAAAGTCTCTAGGCTTTTTAGTAAAACAGAATGAGGAATGTTTCATAGATAGTAAACTAAAAAATTTTGATTTTTTTATCCTTTATTGAAAATCGTTTTTGCATTTCAGGTTGGTGCATTGTGCCATTGAAAAGATGAAGATATTCCATGATCCTGAACAATGCACTTATAACTTTCTTTGTATAAACCATGTACACAATTTATTTCAGCATGGAATTCACTATCATGTTCTACGCTAATTTATTTGGAAAATATTGTTTCTCTAAACAAGATTTGACTTGCTGAGAAAAATCACAGAACAAACTATTCTCATTTTACGATGTTCCATTCTAGTGTGCAAATCTGATATAATAAGTATGTCATGTACAAGAAAAGTTGAATTGCCCCGTGATTAAAATTATGCTTGAGAGAGCCTCTACTACAGTAGGTTTTTTACAAATGATAGCTAATGCAAGGCCAGTGAATACTGTTCTTTCTAAATTTCAGACTACTAAAAGCACAAATAATTTTCAATAGCTCACTGTTTTGTTGCAAAATTCTTTATTTTTATGCAGGGGCCAGATGTTAGTTGATCACCTAAAGAGTCAATTTGATACTCAGCGGGAAGGGTCTAGCACCAATGGCAGGACACCTGGTGAAATGAGTGACAATGAAGTGCAGATGGCCGACGAGGAACCAGCAATGGAACAACTTCCCAGCTCATCTTCATTGCCAACTCCACCAGCAGGCTTTGGCCCTGAGTCCACCAGTGCTCAGAATTCTGTGGGTGTAAGTGGGGATGGGCCCAGTTCTTCTGGCCTTCAAGGAAAAGCTGGCCAAGACCGTTGTGATGTGGACAGGAGTAATGGAAGAGATGGTGCTAACTAGTATAATTGACTGTTTAAGGGCTCATAACTTTGTAAGTTAATGTGTTGTATTTCAAAACCTTTTCAGAAGAATTTAGTTAGTACAAAGAAATTTACGTTAAATGTCAAGTGTTTCTCTAATTTGTTTGCCGCAAGTTTATTTTTAATTTATGACTGCTTACTATAAGTGAAGGAGAAACTTGGCAAAAAGTGTTGCCAGATTTTAAGCTTATTTAGTGTGTTTTGTAGCAGGAAACATTTTAATCTTGACTACATTTGAAATAAGTAAACATTTTCCTTTTCCCTAATTAATGAAAATTTGTTTCTGAAATTAAAATCTTGTATCTCATTATTTAAAATTGTTTTATGTTCAAATTGTCGCAGTATTGTATTTTATTTATTAAAGTATGTATTGTTGAGAATTGTCAAGTTATTTCTACATCAGCTGAACCCCTCAAACACACAATATGCTTAGATATATGGGCAATGTACCCCTCTTAACTGCTTAGTAAAATGAGCGTAGTCCATTGGGTACCTACAGTATTTGAAACATGAAAATAATAAAGTTTTAGATAGGCCAGTCTTATGTATGGACTGTATATCACATCATATGAATCATTTCTATTGGTGGCCAGTTACGTGGTCACTGCTTCCTGTCCCTTAATAAAAGCATACAGGTATACTTGACATTTTTATCGTTCAAGAAACTGTTGAAATGCAAAGACAGTTAAATCAAATTTGGTATTTTATTGCGGCTCATGTATTGCATATGCTATCTCCATTTACAGTAGTTTATCCATAAACTGGAACCATTTTTGATTCTGTTTTTCAGGTATGGGATGACTTTGCCAAGGACTTGTGTCCTTAACATTAATTTTTCCTTGCTAGAAGAGATGGATTGATTTCTATCATCAAATTAATTCATGAGATCACTTATTTAATTTAAATACCTTGTTTAAGTGTCTAGAATAGATTCAGGATCATAAAAAGTTGATGTCAACATTATTTTCGCCCATTAAAAGTTTAAGCACCAGAATTTCCCTCGTACCTGAAAGTGACAACATTGGCAAGTTTGACCTATTTCTTGTCATTTTTGGTGGTTTTTATGGCATTTATGCTGAATCCACCCTTAAGTTTTTTATGCTATTTTCAATTCAATTATAGTCAAATTCTTTATTGAAAGTAAAAGGGGATATCGAAAGAAAGTACAGTACCTATAAATAGGAGAAGGACAAGAAAACCATGGGTTATGGAGGAGATGATTCGAAAGATAAATGAGAGAAGGAAATGGAAGAATGTAAATAGAGGGTCGGGTAGGAGGTTCAAAGAGTTTACTTATAATTTCTGATGGGTAACAAATAGAGCACAATAAGTGTGGAGGTAAGTTTGCAGAAGAAGGATTGAATTGGTACGCTCTCAAAGAAGGTTAAAAGGCTATCGGGAAGTAATAAGGGAAGATTTGTGCTAATAGTTGGAGATAAGTTGGGTAAGATAATAGTTGACACAGAAAAGATCCAAGAGAGATGGAAGGAATATATAAAAGAACTTGGGCTAGCATGGTTAGACAAAGAAAGAGAATATGATGAAGATGGCTTAAGTCCAGGCATACTCGATGATGAGATAGAAAGGGGATTAAGAGAGATGAAATGAAGGAAAGCTATGGAGGTGGACACAATTCCTGTAGAACTACTTGACAGTTTAAGAAAATTTGCGAGGAGTCATAGTAAGCCAATTTGAGGATTTATGAGAGAGGAAGACTGTGAGACCAATGTTAGTGCCTTTTCCAGAAAAGGTAAAGGCTACGCAAAGCTAATGTGAGGATAGCAGAACAATAAATTTGTTTTCACACGCAGCTAAAGTACTTCTATGAATCATCAACTGCAGGATGAAGTACAGGGAAAATGGTTATTTAGAGATAAATCAGTTAAAGTCAGATATTTAATTTTTACTTGTAAATTACAAATTTTCAAGAAAATTGGTTTTATTTTTATTGTTTTTCATATAAGTAAAATCACTTTATTTGACTAGTAGTTAACCTTAGGACTAAGAGTTCCATTATTTTTTAGATTTTTCCCCTTCACCAAGCTGCTTTACTCTGTATGGGGACAGTCAAGTTGCTGCTTTCCTGTATGCATTCTCTTTTCTCTTTCAAACTTAGGGTGAGGTTTCAAGTGCTCTTAATCGATTTCAGTGACATTATAGCTGCTCTATTTCAGTATTTAAGATGCCTCACCATACTTGACAAAAGTGGGGAAGGAAAGGTAGGATGTAGAGAGCGGCAGTGACCAATAGTCTTCATTAGGCCTAACCTCATCCCAAAGATTTATTTCCGTAAGAGTCGGTTACTCTATTGAGCTCTATTGATAACTCCATACTTATTTGAATTGATCGATTTTATTTTGTCTAGAAAAATAAATAGAATACATATTAAACACATAGTCATAAGATCTTGTGTTTATTTTCCAGATTTGTGGAAGTTGACATTGCACAGGTAATAAAGATATTTTTTAATCAGTTTGATATAATTTAAGTTAAAAACTAAAAAAAAATAACTCTAATTTCATGATATTCCGAATTTACTTTCATTTTAATCCTCCTGTTTATTTTGAAAAGTATAAAATATTATCGATTTTTCGAAGTCTATAAATCCATGTATCCTATGTTTAGGAACTTCCTATACTTCTCACAATAAATTAGACATTTTCTGTTGAATTTAAAATATATTGAATTTCCATTTTCTCTGATTTTGCCTCGCAGCTCTATATTCGATAATTATCAATATAAAGTTACGAGGATCGACTTTTACCTAAATAGTTTTTAATGTGGCAAATTCATGGGTCTAGTTAATATCAAAATGTTAGCCAAAAAGTACATAAACAAATTACGAGTTATTTTTTAGCTCATTATATTAAGATCCAATCGGTTATTACTCAGACCTACACTTTTCCTATTCTAGTTTTTTTAGTAAAATTTTACAAAATAAATAAGCTGTCCATAATCCCGCTTGTGCTAAAAGAATCAAAGCCAAGTTAGTTTTTGATCACATTTCTACGCCAGATAACAAAGATGATCTTCTAAAATGGGTTAATGTGATTTTAAAAACAGAAAAAAACGTTAGCGGTGCATATTAATCAAATCCTGGAGTGCTGTTTCATTGGAGTTTTGGTGACAGAGAGAGAAATGAGCTCTGTACTGTTAGACGGGATCACCTCTTAAGCGTTGGTTTGAGAAAACAGATTTCACTGTGTTTGTAAAAATGTAGTAACCGCACATTAAGTGAGGAATATAATACAAATACGTTTATCTATGTAGTTAAAACTCCACACAGGTTTGAGCAATTTATTTAAACGTGGCGGGCTAGTTGAAATCCAATTGGCATTTCGGTACTCATTTTCATCCTAATCCTGAGAGATGGCGCATTATTAAAAGAGAATTGTCGATGTGGAAAAAAAGACGGGTGGTTAATTTAGATAACATAAAAACGAATTGTTTGTGGGAATAGGTATAATATTATATAGTTAATATTTATGTGTATTACGGGAACCATCCGTGAAAATATATTTTTCTAATGGGTCATTGGCCAGAGGTGTGTTGTATTGTAGCTGAAAGTTTTTGATGATGCTAGTTAAATTATAAGAAAGTTAACGTCCTTCACAAATGGCTGAATTATCAGTTGTGTAGTCGAGTTTGTTGGTAGTGTATTATTTAATGGAGTTACATAAATGTCGTTTACTGTGGAAAATTAATCCTTCTCGGCATTAATATAATATGGTTGCTAAAATTGGTTTTATTCTCATCGTTTCGTGCCTGCAATCGAGGCGTTCCTTTAGTTCGTTTCAATGTTTGCCGTCAAGCTTTGTTAACAATTTAAGTAATTTAACTGAAAAATCCAAATTTTCGCGTTTTGTGTGGTCACATAATCAATTACACTGCCATTTACTTTCAGAACAATGAAAGACCTCGTGATAATAATAGTTAAGTACCTACGAAAGGAGTTAGAAGAAAATCGTCTGAGTCCGGATGCCGCGGAAGCCGTCGAGGTAGCTGTTCAGTGCCTAGAAAATGCCTACTCCATTTCCCCAGATAATTTAGGAGCCTGTACCATGGCCCTGGAAGATCTATACCATGCTGCATCATATTCTGCCGAGGTTAGCGGATATATGTAACTTTTAAATATAAGAGTCCGTTTTTTCTGGTAGCCAAATGTGTTTTGTAGAATGCATGATTTCTTGAAAAAATCACGAATGGCTTGAAAGTTATTCACTTGTCTAATAATGAATTGCGAAAAAGAATCTGAGCTGGTAGATGTAATGATTTATGGAATTGAGGTGAACAAGGTAATTGTTTGACTGACGATTAAACAACGTGGTTTCTTTGAAAGTTGACCCTTTATCATTATGCATTTATCTGAAACACATTTTTGACCATGACATCGTGTTTTTAAACTTGAAAATAACAAAGACGTTTACAAACTCCCTAGCCCTAGGTGGAGAAAAACCCACCTCTGCAGGTTAGACTATATTTTAGAGTATTAGGAGGTCTTGGTTCTGTTTAGTGTTTGGACCAAAATGTGCTTGTTCAAACTAAGATAGTTAAATATAAAACCACCTTTATTTATGTATGCCTCAAGGTCTTTCCTAGCCCATCATGGCCCAAAATTATATTGAAAGCCTTAAGGATATGCTCGCAGTCACTCGTTACATATTTAATATGTTATGCTAAACATGAATAATTTGAATTGTTTTGCAAGGTGACACTTTTTTAGATAGGTGAAATGAGGATTATCTGGTTGCTCCTATCACAAGATGAGTTAAACAGACGAGGAGCAAATATTGTCTTTGGTTAAGCTCTTAATAAAATGTTTAGTTGAACTTCCCTTCTGGTGTCTGGCCAATGGATTTCTATCAGAGAAGTACCAAAAGCGAAACTTTCTAAATGTTTGAAATTGATTGTTAATAGCTTATTCAGAAGGAGAAATATGTAAAATAATGGGTAACTTTTTCCATTTCCTGTTTTGGATGTCGATGTAAATTATATTTTAATTTTCATTCTCATATTTTTAATAAACATAAGATTAATTAAATGAAGTTTCATTTTATAACATTTTGAATTTTTTTAGTGGTAGATTATGTAAATAACGGAATATATTGGAAGTGAAGGCAGTTTTTCTTATATTTTCCACTATGAAACGGAGATGTGGAGGTATATAGCCGCTAATGTAATGTTAAAATAAAACCCATCACAGTATCTAATTCTCAAAATTTAAGTATGTAACTGAAAACAATTGATATTAGATCGTAGATTTTTGCAGCGTTCAGATGAAAGACTCCATTCTCTGGATGTCACCGCGTAGGTTGCCACCGTAAGACGCTCGTTGAAACACGGTCAAAACTATTGTCAGAAAAACAACCTACACTGTGACATCCCAAGAATGGAGAGTCTTGAAAACAATTGATTTAAAGACCAGTATTCTATGACTCTCTGTTAGGACGTAAGCTCCTGTTAAATGCTCTCTTATATAGTTTTAGAGAGAAGCCTCTAATGACTGATGTGAAATAGATTCAAGCCACAGGAGTGATCTGTATAAGGAAGTAAAGTATGGTATAATGAAATTCTTACTGTTATTTTATAATTTTGTGAGGGTAAATATTACAGCCTAGTCAAAATATTCTTTATTTATTAAGCGGGGATTGAGATGGTGAGGTGGCTATCGTACTGGCTTCCCACCCAGAGGGCCCAGGTTCAAATCCCAGTGGTGTTGAATATTTTTCAGTGGTATATTGATCCCTACTTGAGGTACTTGGTGGAGGGCACTGTAAGTGAGTACGCCGTCAGTCAGATGGGATGTTAAACTGGTGCCTTTTGTAAAGAGTAGGCTAATGCCGGCGCCAGGTTTCTCTCCACCCTTCATCCTTTCCTGTCCATCCCCTATGGTGCAAATGGCCTCAGCTGTCGGTCGCCTCCCCTCAAAACTACTACTACTATTAATTTAAGTTATTGAATAACAGTGATGAGCTAAATGAATGTCTCTAACAAAGCAGAATGAAAGAATGTTATGGCTAATGTATTATGTTGCCGTTGAAATCTCAGATTTCAAACTAGCTGAGGAGTAGGCTAATGCTGACGCCCGGTTTCTCTGCACCCTTCATCCTTTACTGTCTATTCCTAATGGCACAAATGACTTAAGCTGTCAGTCACCTCCCAAAAAAACTACGACTACCCTAGTGATGGAGTAGCTGTAAGTTTGTCTCCTAATTCATTAATTTTGCATTGTTTGTGTGTGATTGAGATACACGTAAGTCACTGTTTCCCAAACACACCCTAGTGACCTAGTGTTTGTTCTCTATATTGGTCTTACTTGTTACTTTGTTTTTACCTCCACTCATTTAAATAAACCTTGTGCCAATCAAGTTTACAGTCTCGGCTATTTCCTTTTCCGTTTTTGTACGACCGTAGGTACGTTCATTTTGAATTTACTTTGCAATAATTATTTTGACATGGGGCTTTTCAAATTTATTGGTTTTATGTTAAGGTGTGTAAGTATGTATGTATTCAGCATCAAAGTAGAATACATGATTATAGTTATCAGAATGAAATACCTACATTTTACAGATGAAATGTACAGCAGATTTACATTATCCTAGGGTTAAGATGTTATGTATTTAAATTAGTGAAGTGCCTACCTCGATAGTACTTCGCAAGTCATATTTTACATGTCTCGTAGCAAATCTCTGAAGAGAAATGGTATGTTATTTGTGTTATGACTTCATGATTTTTAACAACTTTAAAGGTAATCATCGCATCTTGTGGAGAAAAGATTGATGCTTTTGCTCGCTTTGCCATTTATTGATCCTTTATAGTCTTCAAATATTTTTAAAAAATCACCAAAAGTGAACACGAAATTCAGTGGTGTAAGATGTAATGAAATACAAATTTTAGACTGCTGACAACCTTTAGCTACAATTGTGATATCCCACGGTTTTGTATTCGACAATTAGCAATTAATCATAAAATGGTTTTTGTAGTTTAGAGCCAGTTAGTTATCTGATAACTATCTAACTCTAACATGTATCCATGAGTCACAATACCACCCATTGAAGTAAGTTTTCTCTGATTATAATACCTAGCTCCAAAGTTGATATTAATTAATGCTTTAATACTAACAGGATGGCAGACAAGTTACACCCGAACAAAAGGAAGAGGCTGAACGCCTGAAGCTGGCAGGCAATAAACTGATGCAGGAGTCTAGATATCTGGAGGCTATTGAACATTACACGAGGTATTTAAGTTTATTAAGGGGCAATTAATAGCTTTTTTGCATTAATGGCCAAGAAATAATTGTATATTTAAGATAGAAATAAACTTCGAAGGTCAATTCTGTGTTGGGCAGAAATATTCTGAAGGTGATGGAACCAATGCATAATGAAAAGTAGTTCAAACCTCCACACTAAAGCACAAGACCTGGCTCCTGATGTGTGAATTCTTAGGGGAATTACCGGCCCAGCATTCTACAATGGGCACATCAGATCTATTGGATAACGGTAAGAGTAGTTAACAAAACGTGGAATGAGAGCTTTGATTTTCTTGAAAAATACAAAATAATAGTTCATAAATTAAATAATGAAAAATAAGCTAAAGAAACTTCCTAACATCATAATCTTGAAAGATAAAAGACATAAATTTTCTAAAATCTAGTGGAGAAAGAAAGAGGATAGGGAAAATAGCTGTTTAAAAAAAGAGGATGGAGATTTAACCGTAGAAGAGAAAGAATAGCCTTGATGCATTTAAACATTGGTATACAAGTGTATTTAAAAAGGCAAAAAACCAAATGGATTCTTTAGATTGAGCACTGCATTCTTGCATTTGTCAAGGTGAGGCAAAAATATTGAAACAGCGAACTCGAATGTTTATAGGAAAAGTAGGAAGATGAGGATTATCAAATCAGTAAGGGAAGACAGCATTTGAATTGAGGAGCTCAAATAGGGTGGTAGTGCAGTTTCAATTTACATAAATCTTTTATTCAATGTTAGCAAAAGCAACAAGCTGCCAAATGTTTCAATGCAGGCATATGTAACCCCAATTTTCAAGGGAGGGGATAAGCCACTAGTTGAAAATTATATACTGGTAAGCTAGACTTCAGTTACCTGCAAGCCTATTGAAAAGATAATACCTCATTACCTCTAGGATTTGTGGTAGCGCAAGAATTAGCTATTTAGTCACCAACAGCTAAGGGCACTCATGTGAAAGTCAACTCTTTAAGTTTCTGCCAAGATATGTCCTATTCCATAGATGCGGGAACAGAAATGGATCCAAGAATAGTCAACATGTCGTAAGCTTTCGACAAAATTGACCATTATCACCTTTCTATCAAGTTGGGGCAAATACAGTAACTGAAAGATGTAAGAGTAATCAATTGGGTCAAAAACTTTATGAAGGTTTGAACTCAAAAGGTCTAATTAGAAGATATACATTCAAATGTAAGGAGGGTAGTTTCGTGGGACTGCTTTTGTTTTTGATCTACACAAATGATCTACTCCTGGCTAAAATTAATTCTCAAATTAGACTTTTTACTGGTGATTAAACATATCAACATGAAAATTGAAAATGAGATATTGGTTTTTTAATTGTGCAGAATGTGAAATCAATCACATTCATCAGAGACTTCTGTGTATATATCCTTTGGGGGTTCACCTATATAATATTTCTTCTCTTTATTTTAATTCCCTATAACTTATTCCTCAGCCTTTCAGTGTATAAAAATAGTATTTTATATTATTATTTGTCATTCTAGCATGTCGACTGTGAGTAAAAGAGCATTTCTTGTCTATAAAATACTGTTTAAGATGATGTTATGGTATTACTATTTTTATACAATGTTTTATTTCCTCTTTCAGGGCTATAGGGTTGGACCCAAAAAATACAGTATATTTCTGCAATCGTGCGGCGGCTCATATCCAGACTCAGAACTTTTTGGGGGCCATAAATGATTGCCATGAAGCAATCAGACTGGACCCAAGCTACAGTAAAGCTCATAGCCGTTTGGGGTAGTTATATTTTCTACACTTAAATAGTGCATGGCATTATGGAATGTATCAGTTGGTTATTTCTTGGTGTTGGTGAAACATATTGTTTATATATAAATATATATATATATATATATATATTTATATTATATATATATATATATATATATATATATATTTATATTATATATATATATATATATATATATATATATATATATATATATATTTATATTATATATATATATATATATATATATATATATATATATATATATATATATATATATATATATATATATATATATATATGTGATTTCTAGCAAAGCTTAGAGTTTTGGCACTTATCATCATGAAATTCTCAATTAGGGGCTATTACTGAAAGGGTATTTTTTTGTTTCTCATGCACTTTAAAAGTTCTCAACTAGTAAAAGTTATGAATAAATGAACTAAAGATCTTCTCTGTAATTATATTTTAATTTATGCTGTGTATTTACAGGGAAAATTGAGTGAGGTACCCTAAATGAATTAGGAATATAAAATAATATTTCTTACTCTTTTTCCTATCTTTATAAATTTTACCTTCCATATGTTTTTATGTATTAATCACCCCAAGGTCTTTCACCTATGTTTCTCTTATATTTTTAGCTATGCATATCAGGCAGTTGGGAATAGAATAAAAGCAAGGGAATGTTACTCCAAGGCTCTTGACCTGGAACCTGAGAATGAGAGCTATAGAAGCTGTTACCAAAAACTCCAGGACCAGGGGACAAGTGACACAGGACCTTTTTCAGAGCTTTTCCCTGGCTTTGACGTGTCAGCGATAATGAAGAACCCTTTATTCATTCAGATGGCTTCACAAATGTTAGAAGACCAGGGAATGCAAAATGCGTACGTATTAATTTAAGCCTGATGCTAAAGTGTTTAAATATTTCATGCACTACCCAAATGTGGCAGTCAATTTCTTCTCCTTGGGATGAATTCTATTATAATTTTATGTTATGAAATGTAGGGAAGATTATCTATCCCCTCATGGTTCCAATGGCCCTTCACCCGCTTAAAACAGGTCAGTATCAAATGCAATTTTTAAGTGCGTAGTGATACTTGAATGTTTGTATGTACTTAAAAATTAGCACTTCAGTCTTTTTCATCTGCTACTCTTGCTTCTGTTGATGAATATTCAGTGAACCATCTAAAAATCTATTTACAGAGTAGGTTTAATTATAGGTGATCAATAAAATACCTATTATGAGCATTTTCAAAATGAATTCCAAAATCAAGGTGTATGTACCTATATTGCTGTTTTATTTTAAATGTTTTTAAAATGGGTAAATGTTGCAATTCATCTTGTTATAACAGCATGCCTAGTTACTCACCCTGGTGTGATTTCTTTGACATTCACACTCATTCTTATGTAAGACTACCCATTGAATTTGATGGGGTTGGCATTAAATTGACTGAAATCATTGCTTGTGATTTCAAATAATACTCGTGGCGCCATTTTAGTGAGAATGGATTTCACCTACTGAAGCCATTAAAGCCAACAAGTCCAACAGTTGGGAATATATCTTGCTCTTCATGCATGTAGTGGCTTACTTCCCTAAGCCTATACCTGTATATGACAGGCTTTTTACCCTTGTTGAAATCACTTAATCTCTCAACCCCTTGACCCCCTCCTGCCAACTCTTCTACTCCACCTCATCTCCCCCTCCCTTTAGACCAGTCCTTCCTGTGGCAATTCAGCGACTGATCACTCAGGCTTTCTGGAAGCTAGAAACGCTTGTAATGCTCCCCAATTGTGAAGGGAGTCAAGTGTCAGTGCTACTTTGCCATATTTCATGAAAGCTTGTCTAAAGGAGTCTGTTTTATGGGTTTACATTTTTATGGGTAAGGTGTACCTTATAATGATACGGGTTTACCTTTACCATAATATTCCTTGGCTGATCAGAGATAATTTATTGCAAACTTATTAAGTAGTATTTAGATACAAGTGTACATGTTGCATATTTGCCTCGTTGGTACAAATTTACAGCAACGTTCTTAGATGTACACTATTTTTTCAATGGGATTAAATATGTGCAGTTGTTGCCAGTTGATTGTTACTCATCATATGATGGTTACCTTTTGAGTTAAAATGAGATATCCTTTGCACTAAGGTATGGCTTGATTAAAAAAGTGGCATAACTATTTGGTGTTTTGAAATATTTTACCATTCATTTTTTGTCTTCCATTATTTTTACTATGGAGCCACAGTATTGCAGCACCCATTTATTATTGGATGATATTCATTTTCCTTGTTAATTTATAGCAATGCATAGTATGGTATTAAAGAAATGGAAAACATAATGATTGCAATTACTTCCACTGCATCTAGGCAATTTTAATGTAACTTGTTCATCCCGTTACATTTTCTGCGGTGCGTACATTTTCCTGGGATATCAGATGGCAATTCATGCTTGGATTATTATGTAAATAAATTCAACTCTCAATTATTATTTTAGTAGAAAAGGCAATGAAATATTTGACCAATCATATTTTCTCTTACATTATTTTTACTGGATAGCCACAGTATGTCTACACCCATTTAGTAAATCTTGCTTTTACTGAGGGTGGTTCGAATTGTCCATGTGTAAATTAAAGTGTTTATTTAGTTTTGGACAAATTGATTTTATTTTTGAAAATAGTCTTTTTTAGGCATGTAAATATTGTCCATAGATTCTCCAGTTTGTTGATCCTATCCAATTAATATAATTGTTCTCGCCCTGCAAAATGGGTTTTTGTTTTCACAGTCATATTGTTGTCTGAATGAATCTCCTTACTGTCAGCAATTTCTTCAATCAGACTACTGGTTTTAGTCCTAGGGGACTAATTTAGATTATTGGTTGGATGAGGAACATTTTGGAATGTTAACCATATCAAATTTACTCCTACCACTGCAGAGGAATTATTTGTTTTGTCATGATTGAAAAAACTTTGGTGGACCAATCATGAGATATTTCTTAGCTGCTTGATTTTAACATGGTCTAATGATGATGTACCTATAATTGTGCGACAAAGTGTGTTCAAATAGTCAATGAATTTAACCCCTGCAAATCTCAAAAACAGAGCCAAAATATTCCCAAATGTTGGGAAGGTTTATCCTCTTTTGCTGCAGATTGTCCAGTGGCATTCCATTGCTTGAACTATTACTTGGTTTCACACGTGTAGTGTTGTAGCCATGTTTCGTCCACAGTGATTGGGGGACCCTTTAAACTGAGAGGGTTTTTATAAAACAGCTGAAAATTAGACTGGGAACATGTCACATGTTTTGGTTTTTGGTCAGCTGTGAGTAGTTGTGGCACCCATCTTGCAGATCTATTTAATTTTCAAATGTTGGCATTAATTATAATGTTTTCCTATATACCTAATGCTAATACATTGGTCATCTCCCATACCTTCATTCTGACATTACCCATTACTGTTTAATGAGATTTAGCAATTATTTATAGATTAGTGACCTACACAAAGCATTTAGAAGTTCATTTTCACATGTGCTCATATAGCCACTTTATAAATTTGAAAACACCTGTTTGCTGTTATAATCAAAGGTACTTAAGTAGCATAATAATTATGAAGTTTCTATTTAGTCTCCAGAGAGCTTTTTCATGAAATTTTTGACGAATGGCATTCTCTTTCATCTATCACTTAAGTTGTTTGATACAAACAAACTAAGGTTAGAATAATAGACTGATTTGGCTGAACCTTGGTGTGTGTTCATAGGACTATATTAGTATTAGTAGTATAATTATTATATACATATATACTAACTGAATGCAAATTTGATGTGCACTTGTGCTGCTATTTTTTTCGATTTGTGCAAAGTCTTCATAATGCCATCTGAAATCATCTAATGAGATTAGTCGTAGGTATTTCCAATACTTTTATAAGACCCTGGAAGAAAAATTTTGTTATCAGGTGGCCATTTATCCTGTATTTCATCTGAAAAATATGGTGATCCATTAATTACTAGTAATACCATCTAGAGAAATGATAGCAAATGGTGTAAGTAGACATGACAAAGATGTTTGCAGAGAGGAAACTTGCCTGAACTGTAATTTAACATGTCTTACCATTGTATTATTATTTAAGTACATTGCAGTGTCCAAAAAATAGTTATTTGATGGCCACAAACGTATCAGGTGCATTTAAAGTAATGTATAATTGAATCTTTCTGTCTTCCTCACAGAGTTACCAGAATATTATCCGGTCAGTCACCCTTACCTGTTGTTCAGGTTGAGGACCTTATCAATGCGTAAGTAAATATGTGGATATTAAAATTTGTGAATGCTGGCAGCATAAATGAAAATCATAGCTGGTTTTTAATTTAATATAGATTTGGGAATCACACCTGCCAACTAGAAATACATGTCTAAGCCTTATCTAATAAGAAAACCAAACACCCTGTGCTATCATGAGTCGGACATCTATTTCACATATTTTCTGCCTGCATGCCTCCAATATGTACAGCATGGCTTATTTTTATCATCCCCATTCTTTTCATACCTAACACTATCCCCTTCAACATCCCATCAGCACTCAGAACACATCACATCGAGGTATCTTGCTTCCTTTCAATTTCCCTGAGCACCATCCTCCCCCACCATTCCCAGTAGTTATTATTTTTTTTTCTGTCCATTTTAATTTTTCCGTCTTGCTCCACAAATAGCTCAAAATCCTTTCAACCTGCACCTATCATTAGGCTGCAACAACTAAGTTACCATGCTATGCAAAACAATGAATTCAAAATTTGTACTATTCTTTTCCTAACATTTTTATTGAATGGCACTTTCATCAGCTCCGTCCTCTTTATGAAAGCATCTATGCTTAACACAGTTATTCTCAATATGTCCCCGATACTTGAGCCAATTTTTCCAGAACACCTTCAAGAAAGCTAAACTGTTCACCCTGATCTTGTATATGCCCTGTAATTTTATTTTTTGATATAGCCTCCCTGTTCCTTAACCATTGTTTTCTGTTCATTGGTTGTCTTCTTGTGCCCATCTCCCTGATTTTCTAGTGTACATAGTAATGATCTTAACCATTGGTTGACTTGTTCATTAAAGCTTGGTTGTCCATAGATATAAATGATTTTATGACTTTCCCAGTGACTGTCATTCCTACCTCCAGCTCTTTCCATGTCTCCGTCACCACATCCTTGAATATATATTGAAAAGCATTGGTGGTAGAGGACGTCTCTGTCTCACCACCCCCCTGTAACACTATTCATCTCACCCTCCATCTGCCACATGAATGTATGCAGTCAAAGACAGTTTGTGGGTATGTTGTACATAAACCCTGTCTTTTCATATCTTCTTTGTAATATATTTAAGAATTTTGCCTATTTATCTACTACTTCCAATACCTTAAAATCCACTAATCAACTAAATGTTGCTTTCTCTTTCTTTCTGCTTTGAGATTGCATGTGCTTCTCCCCTGCGAGAAATGGATTAATCTCATACAAAATAATAGACAGTGGCAGTATAAGTGGTTCTTCCAGTCATTATAAATTTTTTGATTGTTTCAGTTTGATATTATTTATCATTTTCAATGTAATGTAGAACTGTGAGGTTGCATTCCTTGTTAGAAATTCCAGTCATTGCTGAGATTGTTGTTTATTATTCTGGGCATTATAGTAATGAAGAAAGTATCTTTTTATTTATTAATCAATGTAATCTCCTGAAAAGTTGTTTTGATGTACATAATTTGAATATTAATGGGACTTCTAAGAAACAAGTTAAGAGTGAGACTTCGCAAAGACTTATTCTTCAGTTATTGAAATTGAAAATTCAATTGCTATGTGGCTCCTGTTAAATATTATTCAGGACTTGCAGAAATGGAGAAACAAATCTTTTCCTTTGCCCCGAATTCTTTGACATTGTAAAGATAAATTCATTCTAATGCCAGTCATGTTTTCTAAACATGTGTTGGTTTGCTTTCCGATAATCATAATAAGTAGTGAATGACTGCCCTTGGCATTAGCGGTCACTATTATTGTTAATTGCCAATATTATGACTCATTGCTATTTTCTCAGCTACTAGATAAATTTGCCAAATGACACTTAAATTTAAGACAGTGTTCTGACATGATTTACTAATGTTTGAATATACAAGCCTTGTAAACCAATTGGGCATCAAATGTTTCGATAATATTTATTAGCGGTTGATATTTTGTTGCCTTTTGTATACACATTATGTCACTAATGTTTCATCCGATTTATAAATATTTCAAAGACCAAAAATATCAATAAATGGCAGAGCAAAATAGAGCATCAAGCATTTCTTGATAAAATGTCATGATCATCTTTATAGTGGTTAACCTTCATGAAGTGAAAGCATAAATAGCATATCTTCCCTTGAAAACATGTAAATTATCATTTGAAAATAAATGGATATTATTCATTTTTTGTGTGCAAATTTTATTAGTTACATTTTGTGCATAGTTTTAATAATATTTCTGAAAAAAAAGCTGCGAGAAGGAAGCCATAAGAGAATAAAAGTAGCTGTAGAAAAGTACTCTAAAGCGAAATAATTGAAAATCAAGAATAAGGTGTGAGCATAACGGATCTAGCATGCTCATACAATTGATCTACTTCAGTGATTTGCACTGTCATCGTTGACAAGGACAAAATCAAGGGTAGAATTTAGATAGAATCCTCTAAAGGTGTGAAAAGAATATCTGAGTAGTTAACTATTCTCAGTGATGTTAAGAATTGCTTTTCATGTTGATAAACAAAATGCAATTGCAATGCAAGTCTAAACAAGATTATCATTTGTGGGAAAGCGAAAGTGATTTTTGCTGACATTGTTAGGAAATGCCAGGATCATTAATGATCACAGAAGTATTTATATGGAGACATGTATAGTTTAAGAAGTTCTAAAGAAGAAACAGAATCCACAGCATTGTTAGGAATGGTGATGCAGCAAGCTCTGACTCAAAGCTAACTGAGAACATAATCTGTGACTTCAATATTCTTGTAGATTCTGAGGGTTACCTGTCGCAACAGTTTTTTACTCCTGATAAGAAAGATTCTGGAAGAAGATACAAGCATGAACCATGTACGGGGTATGGCACTTATATCTGGACAAATGAACCTTCTGTTTAAAAGCAAATTTATTTTAAAAAATACGAATAAAAATGAAAATCCTTATACATACTAGTATTGATATCTGTCAAGGGTAGCATTACTCAATGTAACCCCCTTCAGCTGCAATGACCGCCTCCAATCTTGTCCTGAACCGAATGCATGCACTCTTTTAAACAGCGCTGTCCATATTTGCGAATGCTGCTACAATAGCGGTTCGTATAGATACGACATTAGGGTGCCTTGTCTTATTGGTGACTCTTTCGACTGCACTGCAAATATAATAGTTGAGTGGGTTCAAGTCCAGGCTATTCAGGGGCCAGAACTCCTTTGACCAGAACATATCATCGTAATCTGAGTGCCAGTTTTCGACTGAATGACTTGTACGAGCTGGTGCACCATCCTGTTGAGAGACATTGTCTCCCTGAGGCCACAGTTACCATCCTCGGTTTCACCACATACTTCAAAATTTGCAGATAGACTTCTATGATGATAGTTTTTCCCTTTTCAAAGAAATGTGGTGGCATAATATCACCTCACTGGACACAACACCTAGGAATTGAACACTAGCCGGAAATTTCTTTCAAGCGACGATCAGGACATCCTGTGAGCCAGCGATCATTTCTCAGATTGATCTTTGCATCAATGGTGTAAATTATTTCATCAGAAAAGAGTCTGATTCGCCCCACTGCTTCATTTTTTAGAGAACCCAATAGCAGGTTGCAGCGAGCAATCCGCTTTGTTCTGGCAGCCTTAGACAGCATGTGCCACACCTTTATTGCATAAGACTTGTATTATAGGTCCTCCTCTACCATCCAACGCATTGCTTGCTCACTAACTTTGCTAAATTCCTCTGAGATCAGCACCTGAGCGTTTCCTCGAATGGGGTTTATTTGCCGGGTTGGCGAAACCTTCCCCAGACTTCTCCGAAGCATTATAGAAAGTTTTTCTTGAAAAATAAAAAGAAGTAATTTGGTGCTAAATCAGGGCTGTACGGAGGATGACCCATCAATTCGACATTTTGGCCAGTCAAATAGGTAGTTGTTTCAGCCGATCTGCCAGAGCTTGCATTGTCATGATGAAGAATGATCCTTCGTTGCTGATTCTTTTTCCCTCTTTCACCAAGCACTTGTGGCAAACAAATTCTTGTGTATCATTCAGAATTCACAGTTCTACGTTTCTCTAATGGAATGGTTGCCACATGTCCAGTTATTCAGAAGAAACAGGTGATCATTTGCTTCGATTTTGTGCATGAATCACTTCAGTTGTATTTGGCTTGCCTTGGAAGACCCATATAGTGGATTGCTGTTTTGTTTCGGGCTCATACGCATAGATCCAAGATTTATCACCTGTGGAGATGTTATACTCAGCTTTTGATGCACCGCGATTGTATTTCTTAAGCATTTATTTCCACCAATTGACCCAAGCATCTTTTTGAGATTTAGTCAAATCCAGAGGGATCCAATGCAAACAATATTTTCCTCAGCTAAATGTTCATGCAATATCTCATTGATGCTCATCATACTGATCCCCAAGGATGCCTCAACCTCATGATAAGTCACATGGCAATCTTCCTTTACTAGTTCTTGCACAGCATCAATGTTTTCTGGGGCAGCAACTGATTTTGGACGACCTTCACCACTTTCATCGCTGAGCTAAGTAGGCCTTGATGGATATCATTATACCAGCGTTTCACAGTGGCAAAGGATGGGGCTTTGACAACAAAAGTGGGAGCAAGTTGATCGATGCACTCAGGTCTTAATAATCCATGTCGAAATTTGTAAAAAATCATTGCCCGTAGGTGTTCACGAGTTAATTCCATTTTTTGCTGGGACAATATTTTTGAGTCACTGTAAACAACACAAGTTATGATCAAAGGGCAAAATGTTCTGAAGGAGGTTAGCATTAATGGGGTCAAACTTTCAAGTGGAAACGTCAGATGGTGCCTAAAGCAATTAGTGTTGTCAAGGCTCAAAATATAAATAGCAAACCTCGCATAATTTTCTTTGCATAAACCTTGTACTTAATTTATTTTATTCAGCATGGAATTCACTATCATATTTTACATTAATTTATTTCAGAAATATTTTTTCACTAAACAAGAGTTGACTTGGTGAGAAAGATAAGGGAACAAATTGTTCATTGTATGATGTTCCAATATAGTTTGCAAATCTAATGTAATGAGTATGTCATGTACAAGAAAAGTTGAATTGCTCCGTGATTAAAATTATGCTTGAGAGAGCCTCTACTACACTAGGTTTTTTACAAATGATAGCTAATGCAAGGCCAGTGAATACTGTTCTTTCTAAATTTCAGACTAATGAAAGCCCAAATTATTTTCAGCAGCTCACTGTTTTGTAGCAAAATTCTTCATTTTTATACAGGGGCCAGCATTTGGCAGATCAACTACAGAGCCAAATTGATACTCAGCAAGAAGGGTCTAGCACCAATGGCAGGACACCTGGTGGAATGGGTGACAATGAAGTGCAGATGGCCAACCAGGAACCAACAACGGAACAACTTCCCAGCTCATCTTCATTGCCAACTCCACCAGCAGGCTTTGGCCCTGAGTCCACGAGTGCTCAGAATTCTGTGGGTGTAAGTGGGGATGGGCCTAGTTCTTCTGGCCTTCTAGGAAAAGATGGCCAAGACCATTGTGATGTGGACAGGAGTAATGGAAGAGATGGTGCTAACTAGTATAATTGACTGTTTAAGGGCTCATAACTTTGTAAGTTAATGTGTTGTGTTTCAAAACCTTTTCAGAATTTAGTTAGTACAAAGAAATTTTCGTTAAATTTCACGTGTTTCTCTAATTTGTTTGCTGCAAGTTTCCTTTTAATTTATGACTGCTTACAATAAATGAAGGAGAAACTTGGAAAAAAATATAGTGCGTATTTAAGCTTATTTAGTGCGTTTTAGAGCAGGAAAAATTTTAATCTTGACTACATTTGAAATAAGTAATGTTCCTTTTCCCTAAGTCGCAAAAATTTGTTTCTGGAATGAAAATCTTGAATCTTATTATTTAGTATTAATCAAAGTGCAAAAGGTTATAGTATAGTGTTTTATTTAATAAAGCATGTATTGTTAAGAACTGACAAGTAATTGCTACATCAGCTGAATCCCTCAAACACACAATATGCTTAGATGTATGGGCAATGTGCCCTTCGTAACTGTTTAATGAAATGAGTGCAGTCCATTTGTTAAAACGTGAAAATAATAAAGTTTTAAAGAGGTCAATCTTATGGGAAGACTGAATCTTACATCATATGAATTATTTATAGTGGTGGCCAGGAAAGTGGTCACTGCTTGATGTCCTTTAATAAAAGCATGCACTTGAAATCTTTATCAGTTCAAAAAACTGTTGGCATGCAATGACAGTTAAATCAAATTTATTATTTTAGTTTGGATGTATTGCATATGCTATCTCCATTAGCAGTAGTTTATCCATAAACTGGATCCATTTTTATTCTGTTTTTCAGGTATGGGATGACTTTGCCAAGGACTTGTGTCCTTAACATTAATTTTTCCTTGGTAAAAGAGATGGATTGATTTCTATCATCAAATTAATTCTTGAGACCACTTTTTAAATTCGAATGCCTTGTTGAAGTATCTATAATCGAATCAGGATCATAAAAATTTAATGTCACCATTATTTTCGCCCTTTAAAATTTTTAGCATTAGAATTTCCCTCATACCTGTAAGTGCATTTGTAAGTTCGACCTATTTTATGGTCAACTCAATTCAACTATCATTAAATTCTGTATTGAAAGTAAAAGGGGATATCGAAAGAAAGTACAGTACCTATAAATAGGAGAAGGACAAGAAAACCATGGGTTACGGAGGAGATGATTAGAAAGATAAATGAGAGAAGGAAATGGAAGAATGTAAATAGAGGGTCGGGTAGAAGGAGGTTCAAAGAGTTGACTTATAATTTCTGATGGGTAACAAATAGAGCAAAAGAAGTGTGGAGGTAAGTTTGCAGAAGAAGGATGGAATTGGTACCCTCTCAAAGAAGGTTAAAAGGGTATCGGGAAGTAATAAGGGAAGATTTGTGCTCAGAGTTAGAGATAAGTTGGGTAAGGTAATAGTTGACACATAAAAGATCCAAGAGAGATGGAAGGAATATGTAGGAGAAATCTGTGGTAAAGAACTTAAGCCAGCACGGTTAGACATTGAAAGAGAATATGACATAGATGAAGATAGCTTAGGTCCAGGCATACTCAAACATGGATAGAAAGGGGATTATGACATGAAATGAAGTAAGGTTGAGGAGGTTAACAACATTCCTGTAGAACTACTTGAAGGTTTGGGAGAAAGAGATAATAGACTTAACTTGTAGCATTTATGAAAGAGGAATCTGGTCAGAAGACTTGTCAGATCAATGTTATTGCCTATTTCAGAAAAGGTAAAGGCTGTATAATTTGAGCATTACTGAACAATAAATTTTTTTTCGCCTGCAGCTTAAGTACTTCTCATGATAATCAACAAAAGGGTTGAGAGTAGGGCAAGTGATTACTCAGGGGATGATCAGTTTATGTTCAGCAACGGGAGAGGCACTCTTGATGCCGTTGCAGTAATGAAATCGATAATATAGAGGAACATAGAATACAATCAGGACGTTTTTGCCTCTTAGGTAGATTTTGGAATTGCATTTGATATAGTGAATTGGGAAAAACTAATGAATATATTGTGGAAAATACGAATAAATTGGAAGGATTGGAGACTAATCTGCAACCTTTACTGCTCCTTTTAGATTGCTCAGGTGCAAGAAGAGGATGACGTGTGCAGATCGGTAGTGTTAGGTAGAGGATTAAAACAGGGTTGTCCAGCCTCACCTCTGCTGTTCATAGTATATGTGAAGAAAATTATTAAAGGGGCATAGAAAGAACTGAAGGAAAGAATGGAAGTTTGTGGTCAATTTACAATTTATAAAATCAGTTAAGTTTGCTGATGAACAAGCTCCAGTATATTAGTTCAGGATGAGAATAAATATGGGTTAAACAAAGGTAATGTGGCAGTGAATTCTTCTCGGGATTTCATCCGGGTAATCTCCTCCATCTCCATCGCTGCCTCTATCTATAGATGGAGGAGAGGATGAAGTCCTACATACAGGTAATGCGGTTTTCCAGAAAGATAAAGGCAAAGTAAGACATTAATATAGGAGGGTAAAAACTAGCTCAGGTGGAACATTTCATATGTCGGAAGTGTTTTGGACCGACATGGTCAAAGTAGTAGGACATATGGAGAAGAATTGCATTAGGCAAAGAACCTTTCACGAGGAGGGAATTGATTACAGAGACATGGAGTAAGGATTTCAAGAAAAGGCTTGTTAAACTTCGAAATGGAGCATAGGTATTTATGTACGGCGTGGAAATATGGTCATTGAAGCATGAAGATAGGCATAGATTGGAGGCTTTTGAAATGTCCGTGTACAGGAGGTGAGTTCGACAAAGAGGAAAAAAATGAGATAGTGCTAGGCATGGTGGGGGAGAAAAGGGCAAATGTGGAGGGAATCCGAAGGAGACAGAAAAAATGGATTCAAAGTATATTGATTGGCAATGGGATGTTTAAGTCTGTGATAGAGGAGATAATGCTGGGAAAACAAAGAAATGGGATAGCGATGTTGGACGGAATATAGGGAGAAAGCTTTAAGTATGGAGATGGAGAGGGGCTTACTGTAGGTAAGGATGTTGGGTTGTGTTTTGTTGTGAGAGGCTCGAGAATTATTTCGTTGCTATGGCTATCAATAAGCTACCTTAACCAGTAGATTACCTATAATTATTATGAAATATTATAAGTTTTATAAATAAAATATGAAGCTAGTTAATTCCAAGTACACATATATACCATCAATTGCACTACTTTTGAATGTATTTGTGGGTAGTTCATTACAAAGTATCTATCTTTTTGATTGGTCAGTTTTGTGTGTGGAAGGTAAAACCTGTGTTAAGAATCAGATATGAGTATGAAAAACACTATTTGAACCAGAAAATATCCTAGAGAGATGGAAGGGATATATAGGGGAACTGTATGTTAAAGAAAGGACTTAGGCAATCAAGGTTAGACAAGGAAAGAGAATATGATGTAGACGGTGATAGCTTAGGTTCAGACTGACTCAATGCTGAAATGGAAAGGGCATAAAGCTACAACCTGAATGTTCATGTCTCCGACTGCTCACGTGTGAAAACAGGAGTAAGTACCCCGACGACCATATTTAGGAAGAGGATAAGTCAGAGTTGTCCATTCTCACCGCTGCTGTTCACAGTACATGTAGGGAAAATAATTAAAGAGGCATAGAAAGAACTGGAGAAAAGAATGAATGTTGGTGGACAATTTATAAAATCAGTTACGTTTGCTGATGACCAAGCTTTAGTTTGTCTGTCAGCCAAGGGATTGCAAGTATTGCTGAGCAAAATGGAAATTCAGTGCAATAAATTTGAGATGAGAATGAATATAAATTTAACAAAGGTAATGCGGTTTTGCAGAAAGATATAGGCTAAATTAAACTGTAATATAGGAAGGTAAAACCTAGATCAGGTGGAACAATTCATATCTCAGAAGTGTTTTGGACTAAAATGGTCAAAATAGTGGGGACATATGGAGAAGAAATACATTAGGCAAAGAAGCTTGCACAAGAAGGATGGAATTGATGACAGAGGCATGGAGTAAGGATTTCAAGAAAAGGCTCTTTAAACTTTGATATGGAGCATAGTTATGTAGGGCATGGAAATATGGTCATTGAAGCATGAAGATAGGCAATGGGATGTTTAAGTCTGTGATAGAGGAGATAATGCTGGGAAAACAAAGAAATGGGATAGCGACGTTAGACGGAAATAGGACTAAGGATGTTGGGTTGTGTTTTGTTGTGAGAGGCTCAAGAATTATTTGGTTGCTGTGTCCATCCATAAGCTACTTTAACCAGTAGATTGCCTATAATTATTATGAAATATTGTAAGTTTTATTTACAGCATATGAAGCTTGCTACTTTCAAGTACACATGTATGCCATCAATTGCACTACTTTTGATTATATTTGTCTGAAGTTAATTACATCATATCCATGCCCAAGGTATATCATTAACATTCTAACAATCATAACATAAGTGAAACATTACCCTGGTCACAATGATGGAGGCAGAGCAATGTAGTGAATAGCATACGATGATTGTTGATCTGTGGGGCCTTTGATAGGAGCCCTGTGCATTTACACATCTTGGTCTATTGTGCCAACCCATGTTTAAGTTGCCTGTGGCATACAGACAAGGAAAAGTAACACTATGGTTAATGTATGGAGGTCAGCCATTCAACCTCCATCTGTTCCCAGCATTGCGTAACTTAAGTGATCTAACAGGAACTGGTTTGTCAATGTGGCTAGGTTATTGCCCCAGTGAAAAGCTCAGAGTGAAGTTGTTTGTGAAATTAAAGAACTTGTTAGAAGAGAGCAAGAATGTTTCCTTACTTATAAATGTAAGCAAGCAAAACAAATACAAATTAATATATTGTAGTTTGCTGATAATTGTGCTTTTTTTTTGCTTTACAAGCTATTTGAGCTGCTAATTGAAACAGTTATAGTCTACATGGTATTTCTAACTTCACAGCTAATATGTCCAGGTTCTGATTTCTTTTAACGTTTGCCCCTACTCAATCACAAATTTCTTAAATGCATCCAAATTTATTCTTGCTGGGATGTTGACAGCACCACGGCTACCCACCCTTGGTGTCAATTACTGAAAAAGTGGTAGGTTCTGATGAACTTAGGCTATCAATAGAGCATAATCAGATTGTCTTCTTTTCTGTTTGTTCTTAGCTAGTTGTTGATCAACAAGGGCTTGTGTTATTATTATTACCAGTATTCTATCAGGTTAGGGAAGGCTTTGATGTACTACACATTACTGTACTCCTGTAAGTTCTATATTACATGAAACCAACTATCCCTATATCCTGTACTTCATGTTACAAAAACTCAATATTTAAGTACACTAACTTGATTCAATCTAAAATATATTCTTATCCTTGCTCAACCTTGCTTTCCCAGGATTTTCCCCTCTTATCATTTTCCTCCAAGCCTATTGTCTCTCAGCATCGCTGAAATCCACTCTCATTTTTATTTTCTGCAAATGTATCTGTCTTCCCCTATCATGCATAGAACTTCATTTGCTTTCCTTTCTGTCCATTTCATTCTTATGAATGCTCACTCCTCAAAAACCTCCGACCTATGTTTATTCTCCTGCGTCAACAACGAGGGTTCCATCTACGAAACCCAGGTTCTTCAGAAAACCTGTGTATACCAAAACCCATTGGCTTGAAACTACCAATAACTTATATTAACTGCTCATGTTTAGCTGATTTGGCAGAGGTAGGTAGTAGATAACCCAGGTTTCTAAATAGGCATCTGTGAAATTAGATAAATGGTGGCTGGGCATTTTGATCCCTATCAACCTTGGTTTAAACACCACTACTGGTTTCTAAATAGGCATCTGTGAAATTGGATAAATGGTGGCTGGGCATTTTGATCCCTATCAACCTTGGTTTAAACACCACTACTGGTTTCTAAATAGGCATCTGTGAAATTGGATAAATGGTGGCTGGGCATTTTGATCCCTATCAACCTTGGTTTAAACACCACTACTAACTGCATGCAGCTCACTAATGGGGTTACCAAAAGATGGAAGACACGGGAGGAAGTGTCAGGATTGGAGACAAATCCTGGTATCCTAGTTCTTACGAAGTCTGATCAAAAAGTATCGCGAATTTTGAATTTTTGTGGGTTTTGATTTCTTGGTGGCGTTTTGTTGGCACTTATGTCTCTCACTTATGCCAAATTGTTCAGCCATTTTGAATGTTCCGTTAATTTTTGACACATGTTTTGCTTGGACATGTTTCGGCTTGTCTTCGACTTTTACCTGTTCCAAAAAATGGATCAAAGAATCTGTATCAAATTTTGTGTAAAAAATGAAATTAAGTGCACAGATGCATTCCAAATGTTGACTGTGGCGTATGGAGAAGCTACCTTGGGCCGAAGCAAGGTTTATCGGTGGTACAAAATGTTCTCAGAGGGACAAGAAGATGTGAACGAGGAAGAGCGTGCCAGATGCCCAAGCACGTCAACAACGGATGAAAACATTGATAAAGTGAAGAAAATAGTATTGGCCAATCATCAAATCACCATTATAGAAGTTGCTGAGGACCTAAACATACCAATTGGCTTGTGCCATTTGATTTTTACCAATGATTTGGGCATGACACAGGTCGCCGCAAAATTCGTACCAAATTTGCTCAATTTCTACCAAAAACAGCAACCCATTAACATTGCTAATGAGGTGTTGGCTCTGTCTGCGATGACCCAAATTTGCTCTAGAAGGTCATAACTAGTGACGAATCATGAGTTTACGGTCATGATGTGGAAACTAAAGCTCAATCATCCCAATAGAAGCTACAGCATGAGCCAAGACCGAAAAAAGCCCGCCAAGTTTGGTCGAATGTGAAAGATTTGCTTGCAGTTTTCTTCAATTGCAGAGGTGTGGTGCATCATGAGTTCTTACCAAAGGGTGGAACAGTAAATAAGGAATATTACCTGCAAGTTACGTGCAATTTGCGCAAAGCAATCCCCCACAAACGCCCGGATTTGTGGAAGAACAAAAATTGGCTTTTGCACCAGGGCATCGCCCCTGCTCACACATCATTATTTGTGCGCGAATTTTTGGCCAAAAATAATACACTAATGATGCCGCAGCCACCGTATTCCCCAGATCTGGCCCCCAGTGTTTTTTTTTCTTGTTCTCGAAACTGAAGAGGCCCATGAAAGGACGAAGCTACGCTACAATTGACAAGATAAAAACTGCATTGAAGGAGGAGCTGAACCTGATCACAAAAAATGATTTTGAAGTGCTTCAAGGATTGGAAAAAACGTTGGAACGAGTGTATAATATCTATTTTGAAGGGGACAAAATAGATATTTATGAATAAATGAATCATTTTTGAAAAAACACCAAAGTCGTGATACTTTTTGAACAGACCTCGCACTACCAGAGTGACCATCAGTTTCTCATACAGGTTGAACCACTACTTAAAATTAGAACACCCTTAACTAGGAATTCTCTGATATCACTTTGGAACTGCTGATAATGCCACTGGGTTTTCCCTGGGATTTCTCCCAACACATGTACTTAATATGTAAACTACAGGAAATAACTAAACAATTATAAAGTGAAATTAAACACATTAACCACAAGAAACTTAACTGCCAGCCCATTTTGGTGGGATGTGCCAAGACTGCCAAATCTATTTGCAGGAAGTTTGCAAGATTCTAGATTTTGTTATCTAGAATTATTTCTAGTGCTTAATTTTATTGAATACATCTAGTTTTTACCCAATACTGAAGAAATATTTGGGACTTAGAATCATGGAAGAATTACAGGGGTTGACTTAATTATTAAAAAGGAAAAAATAAATAATTAATTACAACACATGTATAGTATATAAAAATCAAACCTCTATGTTTATATTATAATATTATTTAGAAAAATATTATTTCCATACAATAAAATAGTATTCATAATTGATAAAATTTATTTTATTCTCCAGTGTTGCATTTTGATGTTGATATATTAATTTTTGCAAGAGATATAAATATTTTATGTGACTACACTAACATTCTCATCAGTTGATACACACAAGCTTGTGGAAGCATTCACTGTGAAGGCCTATAGGAGAAAGAAGAGATCTGACATCTCTTTGCCCCTGCCCTTGAGGTGTAAACGAAAGATTCTACCCTGCTAGAAGAAGAAATCTCTTCATTGGAGGTCTTGGTTGGCAAATCACTGTTGTTATCATTAGCGATGAATTCATCTTTAATATCCTGAACTCTTCAAATACTTAGACATTTGTTACAGAGACAACCCTAAAATAATAGTTTATAAATTGTATCAAAAATGAAAAATTATAAATCTCAAATGGCCGTACCTGCTTGTCCAACATGATAGGACATGGAGAAAGAAGCATAGTTCAGGAAAACATATTTACTGGAATTTGTAAAATAACTTTTTCTCCAATAAGACGGAAGTTCTGTAAGAATTAAACCACAGGATTTGCATCGATTCTTACAAAAATTAGATGACAGAAAAGATCAAACAACATAATATAGCAAAATACAATAAATAGTTCACTAATACACTACTCTGTCCAAAAATACATGAACTGAGGCCATAAAAACTTTATTTTGTAAAATTTTGCAACGATTTTTTCCCCTTAAAAGTACTCTCCATTCTTTGATACAGACTTATTCAATCTTCTTTTCCGCTGTTTAAAGCACTCTTGGAAGTCTTTGGTAGTTAGGCTTTCTAGTTTTCTCATAGTTTCTTGCTTTATTGTGTCCACATCATCTCAGTGATGTCCCCTCATCACATTTTTGCATTTTGGGAATAGGAAAAAGTCACCGGGGCGAGATCTGGCAAATAAGGATGATCAAAGATGGTGATTGAATTTTTGCCAGAAACTGGCAAAAAACCAATGCTGAATGTGCAGGTGCGTTGTCATGGTGAAGGATCCTTTCATCACGTTCTGTAAAGATAATGTGCACTGTTGATTTTCCTAAATTCAGGTCATCTCCTTTAATGCAGTTTTTGGACGATCGGTAAGGACAAGGGACCAAACACAATCAATGTTGTGCAATTAAACACAGGTGGTTGAAGGTTGTCCCAGCCTTGCATCATCCGTGGTGTCTGTTGAGCCATCTTTAGAATACTTTCATCCACTTGAAAACGGATGTTTTATTCAGAGCATTATCACCGTAGTCGCAGTAATCAATGGGGTAGAACGTTGGACTACTGACTGGAGGGTCCCAGGTTCGATTCCCAGCCAAGTCTCCGGGCACCTGCAGCTCCACCCAAGCTAAGCAATATTTCGGGTACCAAATATTCCTGGGAAACCATAGCCGGCACAGGGTAAGGAACTGGCCCCCCTAACCTGATGTGTGAATGTCACAGTGTCGGGCTTAGTACTGGGTGAACTCTACCATCACCCACCAAACCGATCTTAGGGTTGATTAGTGTGTTTATGTTTTTTTTAATCACCGTTAACAGCAGTCAACATTTCAGTAATTTCTTGATAACTTTTACCGCACTTCATCAAAAACTTAATGTTGATTCGTTGCTCCATAATTTTGTCAATTTCCATTTTTCCAGTAAAAACTACGGCAACAGAAACTAGCATAACTGGCACCATACGCACAGCTCAATGATCCAGCAAGCACAGACAGCTCATTGGGTCTCAAGACAACTAGTGAGCGGGGTATAGTCCACATCGTGGCTGCCAAATTGCTCCTGTTGGTGCATTATTGCCCAGATGTATTCAAACAAGGAGAATTCGTAAAAATATCATGAAAGATGTAAAAACATGGGAAACTGTATTTTATTATGAGGTAAAATTGTAAGATATCTCATTTATCAATTACTTTCTCAATATTAGCCAATCTTGTAATAAACTGATACTGCCAAACAGATATGGAGACATATATTAAGTCTAACACGGCCTCTCACCAGCAGCAAAGATCATATGCTACTGGCCAGAGGAAAATGAAAAAACACAGGGCTTAGAAGGCATATATTATGTACACAATTAGCATATATCTGGAGAATAGGGGGAACCATCTTCATAGGCAGCAGAGAAAGACACAAACCATAGAAAGAGATGGGAGCCCGTTACTGGGCCACATCACAAAGTAAAATAGTCAAAAACATCAGTCTGATATATTAGCCCATGGCAGTTTTTGCAAAACCAATGAGGGCCGATATCGGCCCGCTGGCAGCAAAAGGGTTAATATTGGAAGAATAATCAGTATAGTGGAACACCAAGCAAGGTAACACATTAAACTATATAAAAAGAGCCCAGGTCTCAATTTTGGATGTTTTGACCTAGGTCATCCAAGGACAAAAACTTTTTACTTACTGATCAAGGCCAGATGAGTATTGGGAGCCTAAGACTGAGCATCTCGATCAACTTAAGGTTTATGATATACTTAAGATTATGAGTATGACAAAGAAGAAGCCATTACATAGATTATGTACAAGTGTCTTATAACATCTAGGACTCGCACTAACTTTCATGATCATTATATCTGAACCTATTTGGGTAGTAAATCAAAGACCAAGAGAGAGACCTTGACTATCAGTGAAGCCAAAGACTACTATGGGAAATCTCATCAAAGCAAACAGAACAGTACACCAGCACATAGCAAGTACTAGAAAGGCCACGGAAACATCCCTAAAATCATAAATTGGTTCAAATATTTCCAGATCTTTACAAGTGAAGGAAGTTATCACATTTCACAAAAAAGTCAACATTTTGAGGATAAAAAGATTTAATTATAAAAACAATAAGTACGTACATGGTTTTCAGGCATATTTTACACCATTTAGCGACAACCTCCAAGCAAATTTTACATTATACATGGAGAGCAATATCACATGAAGACATGCCTTGCATCTCCATGCCACTTACCATTACAAATAAGTCACAGGTAATCACAGATTCAGTAAAATGTTACCGAGAAGTTAAAACAATTGTAAACAAATCTCTGGTAGAATAAAAGTTGAATGACTGCTTCCACCATCCACAACCATTGTATACACAACTGATTATGTTGTTCATTTTTTAACAATATGCATAACATGTATATAAAACCAGAAATAGGATCACAGATGTCAGGGTTTACACTATATTTAAATAATGAAACCGTTGTCAATTCTTATATCATTGAATGGCAGTTTTTTGCTCTTAAGTGGAAAGTAAGTACTTAACAGTAGTAAAAATAAGTACAATACAAAATATGAAGTACGTCATTAAAATGAGCAGGGCCTTTAACAATGTATACTTGACATTAGCTAGTTATATAATGGGAGTGCACAAAGAGCATTATGCACCGGAATAGCAAGTATTCCCGCAAATGCAATACCAAATGAATCAGACATACAGACCACACCAACAGAAAATTCTTTCCTATCCAGAGGTGCCTGAAATAGAAGAAAATGAGTGAGTTTCAGTTTTAAGTGCATGTTACTTTTATGCAAGGAATATGAATTACTTACCTCTTGAGAAACTCTATGAAATGTGTTAACATAAGATGCTCCGCCTAATAGACCTTCCCACAGCACAAAAGCAAGGACTATCCAAATTGATGGACAGAAGTTATACACCGCTTCCAATGTAAAAAAGATCACATTGAGGCCCTATAATTTTGAAAAATACATTATTTACTTTAACATCAATACCAATTTAAACATCAGGCATTCTATTTTATTTACTACTCAGACAATCCAAATTTAAATATCAGTGGCACAAACAATTTACAAGAACCCAAATATGTGACATTTAGTAAACAGGAGGTAAAAACTACAGCAGATGCCAACAACACAAGATAATTTTACCATGGGATCACTGTAATCATTCTTAACCTTCTTGTAGCAAACAAAGATCCTTGTCTGATTCAAAAATCACAGAAAATCATACCCCCAACACTGTTGAGCATAATATAACTTGTCATTCTAATGTATTTGAATTACATGAGTGAGAAAGGTAATATCAGTTTCATTCAATCATATTCTTTCATGATAGGTGTAAGATCCATGTAGATTATCAATGAAAATCACTCTTCTAGAAGACAATAAACAGGGTATGGCAGTTAAATCCGGACAAATGAATCTTTGGTAAAAGAGCAAATATATCTAAAAAATACAAATGAAAATCCTTTTGTATACAAGTAGTGATATTACTCAATGTGACCCCCTTCAGCTGCAATGACCGCCTATAATCTTGTCCTGAATCTATCGCACGCACTCTTCAAAACAGATCTGCCCATATTCAAGAATGCTGCTATGATAGCGGTGCATAGAGATGCAACATTAGGTGCCTCGTAACTCTTTCGACTACGCTGCAAACATAATAGTCGAGGGGGTAAAGGCCAGGCTATTCAAGGGCCAGAACTCCTTTGACCAGAACCTGCCAATGTTATCTGAGAGCCAGTTTTGGAGTTAATGACTCATATGAGCAGGTGCCTCATCCTGTTGAAAGACATATCGTCTCCCGAGGCCACAGTTACCATCCACGGTTTCACCACATTCTTCAAAATTTGTAAAAAAATTGCAAAATTCCTCTGAAATCAGCACCCGAGAGGTTTCCTCGCTGGGTTAGCAACACCTTCACCAGACTTCTCTGAAGCATTATACTTAGCCTTAATATCATAAACAGTTGATCTGGACTACCAGAAAATTCGAACTATTTCAAAATATAATGCCCAGGGCGAACACTTTCAATAATAGCGGCTCTTTGATTGTACTCCAAACTTGTACGTAACATCTCAGCCATTTTGAGGTTATGACTGTTTACAAGATGCCTATTCCATTCAAGAACGCCAATCGCAATCTCCAGTGGAACTACCATATGGCAGGAAATTCAAATTGAAATCTGTCCAAAGAAAAATGCCGCACCCCGTAGAAAACAGACCACCAATATAATACATTCCATTTGCATGAAATGATAAAGCACACAAAATCACATGAGACCACTTTTATTTAATATTTATTTTTTTGTTAGATCACTATGGCTGACTTGCTGGGGTGCCCCATTTGTTCAAAGTGAATCATGTCAGAAATATGTTCATCATTTGTCACAATTACAGGAGAAGTTTCCATGAAAAATGTTCAAAAATTAAGGGGAATACATTTGAAATGCTGACTGAACAGCAGGACATTGATTGATTTTGTACTAATTGTAATTCAAAAACATCAGAACATTGCACTGGAAACTTTGAGCAAGAGAATATACAGCTTAAACTCTTTATTGTATAATTATAAAAAGATATTAAGAAACTAAAAAAAATCTTATCTCAATATTTTCAGCCTCAGCTTTGTGGAAGTTCATTTTAATAAATGAAAAAGAAAAAATTATGTTCCAATCCACCACTTTATTTCAGGTACGACTAGTTTCGACGCTACGGCGTCATCCTCAGGTACAAAGTTTAAAGACACAATCATTGTATATATACCCTCTTCAAGAAAGGATGAGGGAGTTGTGGGAAGAGGGGGCGGGGAGGGGAGTACGGGAGTAGGTACGAAGGAATGTGAGAGAGGGTAGGAAAAACCAGGAAAAGCATTAGTGAGCGGGGGGAGCTTTTCCTGGTTTTTCCTACCCTCTCTCACATTCCTTCGTACCTACTCCCGTACTCCCCTCCCCGCCCCCTCTTCCCACAACTCCCTCATCCTTTCTTGAAGAGGGTATATATACAATGATTGTGTCTTTAAACTTTGTACCTGAGGATGACGCCGTAGCGTCGAAACTAGTCGTACCTGAAATAAAGTGGTGGATTGGAACATAATTTTTTCTTTTTCATTTATTAAAAAAAATCTTCCTTATCTGCAGCTAATAAATGTAATGGAAAAGTTCATAAGTTAAATGAGAGAATGAAAACAACATAATAAAAACAATCCTATTGGGGATTGTTAAAAACAAACAACAAAGTGTGATGGTGACAAACAATAGGTCATAATGCTTTCTGTTATCATTCCTGAGGTAAGTGCATCTTCATCATTTCATTCACCTTTACTTTTTGGGTGCAAAAAATTTGTCAACAGAAGAATGTTTTGTAATTAGCAGCTGCATACTTTTGTAAACGATGGTAAAATGAGCTGGTGATGTTAGGCAGCATACTTAACACTACCCTTTCATCTCCTATAATGGACTATGATGGGGATCCCATCACACAAACCGAAGGCCTTTTCACTACTTCATTGGTTTGAGTGTCAAAGAAGATAAAATGATCCTTGGGGGCTTCCTATGACTTGCCCCTCACGCCAAATCAAACAGCTGTCATCATGTCTTCAAAGGAATATTAAATGGAATAAATACACAAAGTGGAGTGTTAAAGCTTTCACGTTGGATTGATATTTGGTTTACCTCTGGTCGGCACTTTTTACAGTTTGATGTTAATTGACTACAAAAGTGTCCAACAGGATGTGCATTACCTAACATTTCAATAAATAAATACAACATACCTCAGTAAAAATATGCAAGGCACAACGAAATGAAAGAAATTAATTCTAGGAACCTGAATAATCAAGTCTGAACCTATAACAAGAATTAACAAATGAAAAGTACATAATACATGCAATTTTAATCTCAATGCACAGTCATAACCATAAATACCTGTAAAACTGCAAGAAGCCACAGCCACCTGAATTGAAAGCAATTTAGAGATGACCGTGAAATGAATACTCCTACTTGATAATCAACTTGTAGCCACCTATATTGTGATTGGCAATCTAACCAAATATTTGGGAAGTAGATCAACTCAAACTGAAAGATAAAAAATTTTAAAACAATATTTTTATCCAAAATGGTAAAATACTCTAAGATATCAATAGCAACAAAAAACACAGTACTTACTATTCCTTGGTTGATAAAGTATTCAAAAAAATATACTAGCACCAAAGGAACCATATACTTCAATAAGGTAGGTGCAAATTTTATCTTTTCTTTGAGTGTCAACTTTACATTTGATACAGGGGCATCTGGTTCAGATGACAAGTTTTTCATCATAGATCTCAACTCATCGTCAGTTGGAGCATTACACACACTTATCTTCCCAGGGTGTTTCAAAAGAAAGACAAACCTGGAACAACATTTTAGAAAAATGAATAAATTATCCTGTAGAATAAGGATATATTTTTTGTGTCCATTATGCCAGCTTGATTCAAAATGTTAACTACAGTTTCTACCTGTGAATATTAGTGAGGGAATAAGCAAAAGATTTAAAGTTTATTTTTCAAGTGCCTTCAATGCCATAACTTAAATCTTCATCCTGATGGCACGCTTAAGTATCCACTCCTCCCGTCTTTAACCATTGGCCAGCACAGGGAGTAGTGAATAAACCCAACTTAACTATAGTTTCTATCTAAAGGACTGCTGAATATATAAAAATGTCTTCACTCTGGTTTACACACAAACTATATACGTCCCTGTCATTCATTCCCTTCTTGTGAAAGCTACTTAGTCAAAAAAGATTTTTTGTCTTATGCCTCTAATAATTATCATCTGAATAATGCACCAAGTTCACCCTTACTTCATGAAATTTGCCATCAGGTATTATGTAATATGTAATCCTAAAAAAAATTTTAACACTACCAAGGGCTAAAAAAATTAAAGTTAGGTCATTTTACGATTTTGACTTTGACATGCAACATTGAAAAGTCAGAAAAATTTATGGTAACAGAAAATATTACATTAATGTATAAAATGTAGTAGATGCAGCCCTTCTCTCCCAGTATTTTTTTTAAAGGCAGAATTAAAATTAAAATATTATAATGTCCCAAAACCTAGTGTAGAAAAATAAGAGATGATGTAATATATAAAAGTCTACCATTTTGTCTTATATACTGTTACCATCTAAAATTTCACACAGTTTCGCCAGACTTTCTTGAGGTAAAAAGAATTATGGGAAAAAAGGCCTTCACCTTTTTATGAAAGGCCTGATGCAATGATGGTGGCTGTTTAGACCATTTGCAAAATAGACAAAGAACAAAAAATATTGTGTAATATGCCATATGTAACATTAGCTGCCAAATGATTTAATCAATGGGCTGGCTTTGTCAGCATATATATTAATAAAACCTTACACCACTGCTTCTAGGGCAGGCACAAAAAGCATAATCAGCAGTGATTCACTGGAAGACAGATGAAGGCTTCTCAATCCAGCATAAGACAGTGCACCAACAATTCCAGCACCTCCGGTGCCCGATGACCATGGTGAGACCACATTTCTAACAAAAGAGAGGAAAATATGTTACACAATCAAATGCATACAACACCACACAAAAACTGAACACCTCTATGGGTTATTCTCAAAAGACATGCTCACACCAGGTGAACACACATTCGGTTTAAGCAATGTCAACTTTAGAATAAATATAACACATGGTAGAAGTTAAATATATCTTCCAGGTGTTTTTAATTATCAATGACTAACATAGACAATATTTAATTGATTGAAAATAAAATGCATATTAAGAGAAGTGACGCAATCAATGACATCAGCTCTCATAAACATAGAAGCCAAAAGAGACTAATAAAAAAATCACCAATGAGCTGCACATATCATAATAAAAAGACTGGCAATTGAATATCCCTCCATTTTTGGCAAAAAAACAAAGAGTCCTTACACCACAAGCCTCCAATGTTATATACAAAATTGCAATTTTCAAATATTAGAAGTAGTTAGCTCAGTACCAGAATAGCCAAATATTTAGACTCAATCCCACAAGTTCTAAAATGCCCTCATGCATTTGACAAACGGCATTGATCCACAAAGAACCCTTGTATTATAAGAACTTAGCAAGCACACCTTTTCAAGGATTTTTTTAAATGTTTAATAAGCAAACACTGAGTTTTGGAATTTTCCATTGCTGCATTAAACTTTTACAAAGTAACACTTGAAGCAAAGCTGTGGGTATATCCACTCTTCAGGTAGCATACCAGACTTATTTATCACAAATTCTTCAGAGAATATATGAGTATTATTGATGAGCTCTAGAGCAATCAAACAGGATAGGCATGCTGACTAATGTTAAACTGAAGGAATGGAGTCCACCCTAGAGTTTTTCTCCTAATACTTCATAAGCTTTTACATAAAATTAATTTCTGAGTTGCCTGCATTTTAATCATGTTTTATAATACTGTAACATTAGGAGCTTACATGTCAATAGAATACATCAGCAAATTGACTAATTTATAACCACAAAATATTTTATTGAACCCTTACTCTGAGACTAGACTGAGACCCTAGATGAGATTGCAAATAAATTAGAAAATCTCTATGAAATCAGAGGATTATTAATTTAAAAGTATTGAGAGTAAAAGTAATGTTAAGTCTTTGATGAAAAAGTTTTTCTACTATGAAGTATGTCTCACTGAGAAAATAGAAGACCTTTGTGTAGTAGGCTATACACATTTACATGTAAAATTGTATGAATTTACTTGGAAAATTACCCAAAAACATTCTGAAGCACTCTGAAAAGATACAAAGAATACAAGTGATGTAATAGGAGACTCAGGAAAACAGGAAAGCTCTTTCAGTGCTTAATTAAAGTGGTAAATTTAATTCTCCTTTTATCAGTTCAAGATGAGTCTCCAAGAATGGAATGATTGAATCCTAAGAAAGCAATAAAAGAAAAGATTTATTTTTAAGCACTACAAACTAATATTTAACTGGTTGAAGGAATCTTCAAAAGCCATAAGCTTTTACGTACACATCATTCAGAATTAAAAACTGAACTGTGGATTCCTCATGTGATAAATTTTTTATGGGACCAAATGTTCTGTACCTTAAATTTTTAATTTCAGAAAATTGGTCCACATACAGCAATAATGCAAATTTATAGAACATATGATGTACAATAGATGACACAAACACACAAAAATCAATGAAAAAGTTAACAAAATATAAGAACAGAACACTAACAATTTAAAGAGAGAGCTGGGTTGTAAATTTGTTAGAAGAAAGCAAACACAGAAAGTTCTCAGGAAGTGAATCCAGTGAAGAGTCCAGGACAAGGGAATAGTTTAATTAGCAATGAACAGGTGTGGCATATGGAGCAATGAATCCATACAGGTAAGCCATGTTGGTACTCAGAAATGCATAAGCAAAAGCAATTCAGAACAGTCAGTAAGAGAGTTAACATAACTAAAATTGAATCTGTATTCACATTTAAGCATATGATTGAAGAGATTAATAGTATTTTTCCAAACAACAGACAGAAAATGCCTGCCTTTATCACAAATTTCAATCATATCACCATTTTGAGTCAGTAATAAGGAATGGTTTTATGTGAATTACATCATTGAAAGTACTTTCTAAAAAAATTCCCAAATATATCGTAAATGTATACAATGTTATCTTCATAACATGTTTCATCTCATACGTGCCGCTACTGTAAAACTAAATGTGTTGGGCTAATTGGGATGTCGCCCCTCTGCTAATACATAAATTAGATCTCTCCAGACAAACTTGGTGTGAACAGGCATTCTCCTGAAGTAGTACGAGAGTTTTGTAAAGGTATATAAATTTGTTGCTTTTAATACAAAGTTTGATTATACCAATATAATAACGGAAAAGAAGTATCTCATAAAAATTTTTCAGATATTAACCTCATGGGACCTTAAGTGAGACGTTTGCCACAGTGCATTTCATTTAAACTTGCGTTGGTGAATAATGATTCATCAAGCAGCTTGAAGGTAATTTGGTCCACTGATATTGATATAAATAGCAACTTCTAACCATAAAAATCAATGCTTTATATGCATTGGTGCGTCTTATGGGCCGGGGTATACAGTAAATTACAAAATTAAGAAACAATAAATCAGATAATAAAGTACATTTTATGAAGCTTTGTTTTACGCCCATGATGAAAACCCCTTAAACGTGCGTAAGCATTAAGTGCAAGAATGTAAAAATTGGGATCAGCTGTACTTGTATTGACACTTGTCAGGTTAATTTATATGTTTTTAAATAAAGATAGGACTTCAGTGTATTCCAACATAAAAAGGGTGTACATAGATGGAAAATGACAGCTACTGCTTTCTAATTCATTTCTTTCACATGTTGTCAATATTCCATGAGATTTCTCTGGCCAATTATTTTTTAAGATTATATTTTTTCATACAATGAGACTTTATTTCATGAACTCATATGCCAACCTGGTAATGATTTCTGATTTCATAAGATCCATTAGTGGAAACAATTTTAACTCTTTGAGTCTGATCTTCCCAATGGTGACTTCAAAATAACCAGCCATTGAATTGCTAACTCCAGCCACCTTGGAGCCTCATATGTAATCCTAGTCATCTCTCAGATTAGATCTAATGTGAAATTCTCACACTCTCCAGAAATATGTGAACATGAAGGATAATGAATGGAGATATGATACTTATACTGATAAGATATTGCACCTCAGAATGATAATCAATGGAAAAATGTTTGAGTAGATAAAGATATTCTAAAAGAAAACTTCAAGAAAATGAATGCAAGAAAAAAAATGAAAGTATAATTTGGCATTAGTTACATTCCATTTTTCTGAAATTACATGAATGGAAAAGGTAGGAAGAAACTAAACTGAAAACTATGACATCACAGTTATACTGTACTACCGTTCAAACTATTCAGCCTATTTCTTCAGTGTATTATACTTTTATATTACCTACTGTAGCACTTAAACCTTCAACATTATTTATATCATTACTTTAGTTTTCTACTTCAGATCAGCCTAAAATGACGAGGAATTAGGTTTAATGAAATCTTTTCTACCTCTTATCTCAACTGCATGCAATATTGATCTACAATTACTGCCATCTTTGTATTTAACCCAGCAAGACCTAAAGGAATTTGGAAAATTATAAAACAGCTTAGAGTGCACTAGCACTTTTTGAGAGGCAGTGTGCATGCAAATGCATATAGAGTAATTGTTAACTTCTTTTATCTTCCTGTTTACCCAGAATTTGCTATTTCTGCCACACCAGCAAATATCTGAAAACAGGTGAAAATGAGAGAAGAGCGAGGGACAAATATTAACTACTTCATAGCATAAACTAAGAGGTTGCCCTGACACCAAGCATTTCAAATTTGGTGCAAACATACAAGATAGCAACAGATAAAGACAATGACTCAGCCATTAGTTAAATTACACATACTAATGAACACTTGATAACAAAAATTAAAAATGTTTCACGAACATCAACCCTCTTGATACAGAAATCAAGTCACCTTACATTTGAAGCAACCATATCCAGAGTGAAAACAAGGAATTTATCATTAAACATCAAGTCTTCAAAAGACATTTCAATTTCTTAAATATCATAATGAAATTATAAAATATTTAACATGTTAGGAAACTCAACAATTCTGTAACACATTCCAAGATGATCAGATCAACCATGAAGTATATCCAAATGCTATTAAATCAAAAGTACAAAATTCTCATTCTCAATATCAAAGAAAAAGTTACCGCATACATAAAAAAATTAATGTTTCCAGAAAAAATGATTCCCCTGGCAGATCCTGCTGGATGCCAGGCTCTTCATGAGTCATTAAAAACATTAAGGAGCAGTGATACAATTTGAAACAAACTTCTCAAGATAAGTTTAAAAATTGCACTTGTTTAGTGATTGATTCAATACATACATACACAAAGAGCTTTCCTCGGATTAGTTTTTGCCTCCATGTCATTAACACTGCTTAGTTTTACACAAGCTTCTTTCATCATGGAAAACGCACCATTTTATACTTATGCTTTGACCAACCTTAAGGGCAATGGTACCTCACTGGAGATCTGTACTTCCTAGCCACTTAGCCCCTGCTACAATAAGTGGCATTTGAAGGCCAGCCTCAATGGGGCACAAGGGCCCCATTTAATCTGGTACTCAGAGTAGTCGCATGGCCCTGATCAAAGACATTCAACAGTGAAATATTTTTTGTCACATAACTCAAATGAGTCATTTACTTTCTACAGGAAAACAGAAATTAATAAAACTACTAAAATGAACTCACTAAATCTGTGAATCATAACATTACTTTTTTACTTCATCATTAATAAGTTTATCCAAAAGCTTACAGCTATAAGACAGTAGATAAAAAAGTTATACCCATAATATATTAAATAGGCACTGAAGAACACTTATAGAGAATCTTTGGCTTGAAATAACAAAGCCATATGTATATGAAAAGAAACATAGAACATTACCAGAACAAACATAAATATATTAAATTCCTTACATTAAGGGAATCCTTACTTAAAGATTTTCCAAGAATCATTATTATTAATTATCAACTTTAGTGAATCCTTGAATGGAGATGGGTTAAATTGTATGAAAGTCTGCTTTGCCCTGCAAAAAAACTTGAATTGAGGGCAAGCCTTAAAAATGGGGTCCGTTGACTTTAGGCTGCATTTATTAGGAACAAATACCACATAACACAATTTATACATGACTTAATTGGCAGGGTCATACAGTAACAAGAGCAGACAGAAAAGAGATGAAAACCAAGAAAATTAAAGTATCTTCAAAAAATTCCCACATAAGAAGCCAAAAGAGGAAACCAGATGATACACATACTTTACTCATTATTGTATACTTTTAGTAAATATGAAACCAAATTGGAAACCTAGTTAGTTAGATGAATGTATAGTTACCCATGCAAATTTGTCTTAAAAACCAACAGTTTTAACTCTCCACCAGAGGATCCTGGAAGATACATTTTTGGCAATCAATTGCCACTCACACGCTGAATTCCACCCAAGGGATCATTTTCTCTTAACTACCAGTAACCAGCATTATAAACATCGATAACTCATTAAAATACCTGAGATGCATCCAGAGATCTTTTATTGATAGATACTTACAGTAGTTAATTATTTGCAAACTACACATACTTCCATTAGCTCAAGTTAACATGAGTGTGTGGTCATCAAAATTGTTAAACTTCAGGGAAAATAGTTTTTGCAGTGAAAGAAACCTGCATGTAACTAACACCAACTGTTATCAACATCTAACCTCTCACAGGTCTGAAGATAGAGTATTTGTTACCAGCTCACTTTTAAAAGATTACAGACAACAGATTTGAAGAAAAACATTAATGATGTCATTATGTATTAATTAATCAATGAAATCAAGGAAAATGAGGATAATGATGGGTTGGTTCCATATTTTACACTTCTGATCCTATTCCGTTAAAATTCTAAACCAAAATTAAATCAATATATTATATTATTCATTCTTGACTACACAAGTAGGCATTTAAATGTTCAATTGAATGAGGGCAACTGGCACAATAGCATGACAAGCGGTTACTCTATCCACTTAATAAGAAACTAATAACACTTATGAAACTTAGCATTAAGGCCATTCAAACTCCCATGTGTACATAGTTCATTATCAAGGGAAATGTTCCTCTCCAATACAGCCAATCATACCTTTACACTTAATAAAATATGTATGCTGAAAAATAACAATTAAACTGTAAATGCAAGGAGCTGGAAAAAATCAGAAATGTGCTATATTTCTAAATAATTTAGTTTTGTATTATTAATAATGAACTAAAAGTATAATTAGATTTTTTATGGATACAGATACTAATTACTGTGACACTTTCTAAGTCCTACTTAACATGACCATAAACACCATAGAATTCAATACCACAATGAACCATTCCTTAACTTCACTCTACTCCCTACTTCCATTCTTTTCAACATGCCCAGTCATTTCCTTCCTCATCCCCAACTTTCTCCCTTCTAGATGAGGGTGAAAAAAACTAACTTAAACAAACAAACAATAAATATTCAATATTTCACGACCATGGTTTCAATGCTGCACATCATCATCAGGTACCATGCATCAACATTTTTTCAGCTCATATAGTCTGGCTCTAAGAACTCAATTCTGCGGACTGCAACACCATCTCTTCTGGACAGACAGGGGGGACATTCGATATTAGGATCAAAAAACACCATTTGTGCTTCACAAAGAAAGACAACAGATACCAATTCGCCACCTCTTTGATAAAAATCACACCATTAACTTCACAGCAGACATTCTTCACACTGAAATGACAGGACGCAGGTTGAATGCTTTGGAGGAGTTGGAAATTTGGCAATCCCTTCAATCTGACAGGTTTGAGGTGGTCAATGAAACATTATACCTATCCCGTTCCCCCTCCTAAAATTCTTAAAAGACTCCAATATCTTTCCGCATCAACCCCACCCCCACCAAGGCAGTGATGATCATCAACCATTCCTTAATAAAGGTCAAACCATTGTAGACGAGCACCTCCCTTAATTAAATGCAGAACACAATGTGTTTGTTATTTTTTCCACCGCTATTTCTAAGAACAGTGGTGTGTTACATTGTGTTCTTCATTTAATGATCATTTATAATAAAAACTTTCACAAATTTGAGCCAATAACCTTCCGATATATATCCTCTCCCTCCCCTAGACCACTAATAGGTTGCTGCACCTAAACTCAACTTACCCCTCTCTCTTACTCCCCCTACCTTACTCCCCTCTTGGAGCCAGACTATATGAGCTGAAAAAATGTTGATGCATGTTACCTGATGATGATGCCCAGCATCAAAACCATGGTCATGAAATATTAAATTTTTACTGTGGAAGGGTAAAATTGTTTTTTACCCTCATCATTTAGGAATTCCACAAAGTTAAACCTGAAACTGTTATGTTTCTCCATTCTATCACAATCTTTAACATACCATTTCCCTTCAATATACTTTCAACGACCTTCTCCCCAATAATTTAGTATTTTTTCCTGGAACATCTTCAAAAGCTACCTTAAATGCAGCAGTATGTTCAAAATTTTCGGCACACCCCAAGAACAGGGCCCAAAACAGTTATGATCGCCAAGAAAAGACAAAGTGACATACCAAACAGCAGTTATCAACCCAAAGGTCAGTTTGTTAGGTAAGAGTAGAGTTTACCCCATACTAAGCCCAAAGGCATTAGAAACTCACGTATCAGGTTAGAGGGGCCACTTTCTTTCCCTGTTTCACCTACGGTTTTGCAGAAGGAATTGATACTCGAAAATCATACGGCTTGTGTAACGCTGAGTGTGCTCAGAGGCATACCCAAAAATCAAACCAGTGACTATAGCATAGCATAGATAAAAACACTACTAGCAAAACTACTACCATACTACTCATTAAGCATTTGCACCTTGAGCAAAAGTGTTATGGCCAAGAGCAGATTAAAATGCAAATAACAATGATTTGAGCATTCATTTCTTAACACACATAAAGATATAAAGGATACTGATTATTGATTATGATCCACAAGCCAGATCAAAAGATAAAAGTGATGCACAACTGAAAGAAAGAGCCAAATACATAAGTGGGCAAATATGAGCCTCACTCTTTCTAGTTACTTTTCCAATACCAACCAGCAGACATGGAAATGACAGGACTGAAGGAATCAAATGACACCTTTTTTTGCCTTTGATTCACCAGAGGCAGGGACTGTGCAATAACCAAACACTAACTCCAGTCAAGTACAGGAGGCATTTTGCAGGGTTTTCACTCCATAGTATCCCCACTCTTAGATGCAGCAATGTGTTGAGCCCCATTCAGCAGTGCATGCACATTGGTTGTAAGGACCGCAAAGCCACTCTCCCTCTTTTCTGTTTTATGGTAATTAAGACTTGAGTGGCAATTAAACTTGCATTTTTTTTATTTATTTCTAAAGAACTTGAAGTGAACTTTCCTCTCACTGATTCCTTATCCTCCTGCCACAGTACCCTTTTTTGCTACTAGTTTAAACTGCTATTCAGAAATGCCCTCATGCGGAATTAAGAGGCCATACTGAATGAGAAACCTGTTCTGTTTTAAGCTACACCTATCTGGCCTATTTCATAACTTTGTTGTTTCCATGGAAAATATACTCAACTTAACCATTTCAGCAAAATTTGGGACTGTTCTTAAGGCTGGACTACATTTGCTGGGCCCAATTATCTTCTTAAGAAACAATTTCCAAAATATAGTTCAAAGTGAATTTTGAATTATGCAGGCAAACTACTTCTGATAAAATTATGATATCCTTAGAGCGATAAGTTATGGGAATTTCTCCATGAATTGACATGGCTAAGCTTGAAAACCAGAGCAGCTTTCTAGAATGATGCATGAAATTCAACTGAAATGCAGTGATTCTGCTCTTACCATTTTTACTCATTTAATTTATCCTGCATACGCTTCTAAACAGTGATTTGTTAGTCCGAGCTACTGAATATAATTTATTTCTACAGAATTAAATTTTAAAGTATAAAAACATTGTTCTCCTTAATGATATGCTCAAGATTACTTTTTTTGCACAACTATTCCAAAAACTACTAAATAGGACAAATTTTCTGGTCATGAATCAAAATTGGTAAAATATAATGGCAACAAAATTAAATTAAGTGTGAAACGATGTATAATATTGTGTAAACCACTGTGTAAATGACTCATGCAAGAATGCGTGAGCAATCAACAATGTATTAGACTAACCCAGAATACAAGTCTCATAGGGCATGGGAGTGGCAACGTGAACTTATTTTAAATCTCATCGGTGAGTCAGACAACAAAAGAATTGTGACTTGGCCATTTGTTCATACTTCAATGCAGTTCCACACACAAATTACTAATTCATGGATTTAAAATAAATAAATGATAGTAGTGACATTGATCCAATTTAACTAATATTTGTTCCTGAATTGTATAATTTGGGAGAAAATAATGTGAGATAGCACAATTTTGCTGTATAAAGCTGTACAATATCGGTATATTCCATTATTTTGGAAAAATGCACAACTTACATCAACAGCATAATTACACAATGATGTTGTCTCTCAAAATTTAAATGTGAACATACTCAAGGTCTGAAGGGATTAATAAGAAGAAATAATTATAAATGTTCAAATTGAAAATTCATGACAGCATCTGCAGCTGTTGCTTCCCCTGGATGCTGCAAACTTCCAATGAACACACACCCTCAGCCTCATTTTTCGCTAACATTTTGGCTGGCTCTGCCGAAGGTTCATGTGGTTTATCAACTTGTATTTTGGGGTGACGATGTGTTGTGTTTGGGCTAGCAAACGTGCTTTTTTTGTTTTTAACTATCAGGGTCTTTAGCAAGACCAAGTGAAATTCCTGGCCTTTAATCAGAGTGCTTGGGCCAAGTCCTGATTATTTTAAATGCAACCCAAGACTTCTCCTAGTGATTAAATAAATTGCCAGCCAAGTTAGTGAAGTGGGAAATGTGCTCGCCTTTGGCAAGGTATGACTCAAACCCAAAGGTCATGGGTTCGAGTCCTACCTTGCCAAAGGTCATCTGTCTTGCTTTGGCCATGAAGTTAGGCAACTCGGCCCCTGGGAAATCTAATTACATGTCAAAGGCTTATTGAGATTCTTCAGGGCACATGGAGTAACAGAGGTATCCAGGAAGCAAAAAAATGATGTACCTTTCATAAAAAACTTCATTTTTGTAATTCCAGCATAAATAAGTTTCTTATCAATATGACTAACATGGTGAGCTAATCTTTTACCCAAAATACTGTTCCAATAAACAGATACAGACAATTATATGCATATTTTGCGTTCTTATATAACTTATGCAATCCAACCTTATTCTACCAATTATGAAAAAATTGCATTATTAGTAATTTACTCTATCCTGTTATTAGCTTGCAAATAAAATAGGGAAATTACCCGATTAGTACATATTGTTATTCTGACCCAGTGAATAAGTTGTATTGGTGACTTAACTACCATTAATGTTACTTCTATTAAGGACATTAGGGCTATGCACTGCCCAAGCAAGAACAACACAGAAGCCCCTGTGTATATACATATATACATCACATAGCACGCAAACCACCTGTACTATCACAAAAACAGTTCAGGAGGTTTATTTGAAAATTTCAAAGTAAAGAAATTGTCATGACTTGCTTCTTAAAAGGAAAAAGACATAAATCATAGTCCTCATAGTGCTCTTGGATCCCTGTTTTGCTCCAAACAGTTTTACTGCTCAGAGTGCCCATTTTAAAAGCAATGAATACAAAGAATTGGGAGACTGAGAGAGAGTTTTTCTTTGGAGTTTAAGCAATAGAATCCCATAACAACTTGATTGAGTTTACTCAAAGCAAATATATACTTTGTCCCCGAATTCCCAGCGGGTTGAGATATTCCTGGTTTACCCTGGCTACTATCAAATTCCCATCATATCTTTGGTTTTTCCAATTTTCCTGGTTGCTAGACACTCAGATTACTTGTTCTCCCTTTACATTCTTTTGATTAAAAAGACACTTCCCCACACAAAAGCACAATGCAAAGACAAAAGACAATAAAAATGCATTGGAAATATTGCCGTATAATACCAAAACCTTAGGCCTTATCTGGGGATAAGTTTCTCAAGATGAGCCATTAGAAGAAAAAGTACATAAAATTAAATTAGTGACTGAATAATCAGGGATAATCTACTTTCTAGGTAAGAAATCATTAACGGTGACAAGGCACGAAGGGTAAACATAAATACATAAAGGGAAGACAAGGAATCATTGAACATTAAAATTAAAACTCTTCCAATTAACTTTCATAAATAAGCACTACTAATATTTGCACTTTTGCCCTCACTTTTTCCAACTGCAATGATTAAAATGGTTGATATTTACAGTAAGATATTTGTCACCCATGAAACATTTTATTATGGTAACTGAAAATAGGTGTCAATCCAGGTATTACTAACATTTTGGTAAAAATCTAATAATTTATACATATATATATATATATATTAATATATATATATATTAATATATATATATATATATATATATTAATATATATATTTATATATTAATATATATATATATATATATATATATATATATATATATATATATATATATATATATATATATATATATATATATATATATATATATATATATATATATATATATATATATATATATATATATCTTCATCTCTGAGTACTTTCTTCCTCCCTTCATCCCGTCCAACATCCCTATTCTGTTCCTTCCCTTTCCTCGTTTGCCTAACATTCTCCCCTCAATTACAGTCTTCAACATCCTGCTGCCAGTCAATACCCCCTTCATCAACTTTTCCTGCCTCCATAGGATTTCTCCCAACAAACTCCTCTCTTCGCCCACCATACCAAGTACTTCCTCATTTGTTTTCTTCTCTGTCCATTTCACCTTCTCCACACCCACATTTCAAAAGCCTCCAGTCTACATCTATCCTCCCGCTTCAATGACCACGTTTCCGCGCCGTACATAGCTACGCTCCACATCAAAGTTTTTATGAGTCTTTTCTTAACATCCTTACTTAACGTCCCTGTCATCAACTCCCTCCTCATTCTGAAAGCCTCTTTGCCCAGCGCAATTCTTCTCGTTACGTCCCTACTACTTTGACCGTGTTGGTCCAAAAGACTACCGAGATACGTAAACTGTTCTACCTGCTCTAGTTTTTGCCCTCCTAATTTAATGTTTAGCTTAGCCTTTTTCTTTCTAGAAAATCGCATAACCTTTGTTTTATTAATATTGATTCTCATCCCATACCTGTCGCACTGAATTTCCAACTCACTCAGCAATGCTTGCAACCCCTTGGCTGACTGACAAACTAAAGCTTGGTCATCAGCAAACCTAACTGATTTTACGAATTCCCCGCCCACTTTCATTCCTACCTCCAGTTCTTCCCATGCCTCTTTGATCATTTCACCTGCATACAGGTTGAACAGGTGATAATGGGCAACCCTGCCTTACACCTCTTCCTGACACTGCCCATCTGGACTCCCCATTCCCCACCCGCACCTGAGCAGTCTGAGACACATACAGGTGGCGGATTAGCCTCCTTTCCCTCCAATCTATTCCTATTTTCTGCAGAATACTCATTAGTTTTTCCCAATTCACTCTATCAAACGCTTTTTCGAAATCTACGAAACAGGCAAATACCTCCTGGTTGTGTTCTATATTCCTCTCGATTAACAATCTCATTACTGCAATAGCATCACGCTTACCTCTCCCTTTCCTAAACCCAAACTGATCATCCACGAAGTAATCATTTGCCCTACTCTCTATCCTTTGTTTATGATCCTGAGAACAACTTTAGCTGCGTGGAATATCAAACTTATTGCCTTGTAGTCCTCACATGATGTAGCCTTTACCTTTTTCGGAATAGGAACTAAAACTGATCTCACAAAGTCTTCCGGCCAGATTCCCTTATATTTCCCTATAGATTCCCCTATAGCTTCTTCCTCCCACATTCTCCTAAACATTTCAATAGTTCCGTGGGAATGTTATCCACCCCCATGGCCTTATTTAGTTTCATCTCCCTTAATGGCCTTTCTATCTCATCGTCTATTGTGCCTGGACCTAAGCTATCTTCCTCTACGTCATATTCTTTTTCAATGTCTAACTTTGCTGGTCAAAGTTCTTTACTATACAGTTCTTCTATATACTCCTTCCACCTCTCTTGGATCTTTCCCACGTCAACTATTACCTTACCAGCCTTATCTCTAACTGTTAGTATAGATCTCCCTTTCTTACTTCCCAATAAAGATTTAACTTTGCTGTACAGCGCCCCGATTTCACCGTTCCTCTGCAGACTTTCCATATCCTTGCACTGCACCTTCCACCATGCTTCTTTTGCTTTATTTGTTACCCGCCTCAATTTATTGTTTAATTCTTTGTACTTCATATATATATAATATATATATATATAATATATATATAATATGTATATAATATATATATATAATATGTATATAATATATATATATATATATATATTATATATATATATATATCGATTATACGGAAACACTCACACGAGCAGCACAATAGAACACAAATAGAAAAGCAACATTTAAAAGGATACTCACACGGTAAATTGTTCGAGCTTTCGGCCTTCTCAGAGATTGAGTCAAGTAAGAGTCTTACTTGAAGAAGAAGATTTTTGTGGAACTATTATCGAAAATTTAGCAATACAAAGTGTAGAAGTGGTCCAAGAAATTTGAATTATATCTAATTTTTTAATGCAAATTTTGTTATTTGGATGTGTTAATCACGTTTGTTTACAATCT
>NW_027286292.1:27427996-27467996 GCF_022747635.1 Hetaerina americana
TCTTTCTCTGAATTGTCTCTTCACCATTTTATACTTTACATTCACCACATCACGGCACTCTTATATGACTTGGTTTCCGAAACTTTTTATAAAGGGCATCTCAAATACAATGGGTTGTACATAACCTAAGGATATGGAATCACTAAATACCAAAAAGGGTAAACACAAAAATCATATGGGAGCAGGAATCAGGAATGGCAAAAAAAAGGATGATGTACAATTTTCACATAGATATGAATGGCACTGGAATAACGATTGAGAAAGCACGAAGATGAAGAAAAGTATGAAGAGGCTTGTGATGGCTTTTTATTAGCCTTTACTCATTTGGCAGAATTAAGGTAATTAATGGGTGCTGTCAAACCTTTTCAAATATTACTGAGAGTAATATTTACAAAATTTAGGGAACCAACGAACCAAACCCAGGTTTAAAACAAAAAATACTGATAACATTGTTTGTTCTAATTGTAACAAAACAATGTGACCCTAAAACTTCAAAGCTTTTTCCATTATTATGTTTGATTTACTTATAGTAGCTTTTTATTTCTGAATTGCTTCTTTCATTTTGTTATTATAGAGTGATAAACATTATTATTATTATACATATTATCACGAAAGGAAACATGGTGACAATTCTGAATATAGTTATAAACCTCAACACAGGGATAAAATAAGCAGTTGTTGAATAAAATCAAAAGAAAAATTTTCAACTAAAGACTCAGAAAACTAAAAAACTCACATGCTAAGAGGTAATTTATCTTTTTAAGTCATCACCCAAGTAGAAATATCCCCTTGAAAGTACATTATGGACTGAAACTGAACTAAATGGATCATAAATAACTGGATTTTCCCTTCCAACTGGTTACACTGCCTTGTTCACAAAATATTGAAGGCAAACTCCATTGTCACCCACAGATCTTTTACAGCTCCCTCAAAAGAGAATTATTTACCCTCGTTAAAAATAAGGTCTACTGAAACAAATTTAGCCGATTAAGGCCAAGTCCTCATTAATAACACCATGCTGTTCTACTTCATTGTATGTTTTACATTTCTTGCAAATAAGGTGCCGAAGCCTTCGATAAGCACCACACTCTCAATTTAGAACTATTTCTTCCTTGTTACAGCAGTTTTCTACTAAAACTACACAGAATGAACTGACTATTAAGAGAAGGAATAGGAGCCAGATGAAAGGTAGTCCATGCAGTGAGGTGGCTACAAAGGGATCTGACCCCAGTGGTGCGACCATTGAGTGATGGTGTCATGTTAGAAACACTGCTGAGGAAAGCAAAAGAAAACCATTTCCATTACTTATTTCTAGAATTGCACAATTTGTAATAGAGAGAACATGAGTCCTGGCAACTACAGGACTCAGCTGTGTCTGTCATGTGTTGCACCCAGCAGCAGAGGAGTTTAAGGCTACTGCGGTCCTCATCCCACAAAATCCTTGCAAAGCGACAGTAGCAGCAGGGAATTGCACTGAATTAGTTAAAATAGCAACTTGGAGTGTTAGGAGGGTTTTCAGGGCAAGAAAAAATGGGAAATATGAAGTGAAAGACTGATAGAGGAATATAAATGTTTTAGCACTGTACGTGGTGGGATGGAAGGACAATGGAGATAATACAAGTGATAGTTATAGAATAATATACAACAGAGAAGATAAGAGTCAGTGAGGTGAGGTAATAATATTGACTGAAAAGGTAGGATGAAGCATAGTCAATATACAGCAACTGACTGATAAATATTACTAAGCATAACAGTTTAAGGTTAACTTTGTGGAATTCCTTCATTGTGAGGGTAAAAAAGAAACTTTACACTTCCACAATAAAGATTTAATATTTCACGACCTTGATATAAATCTTTATTGTGCAAGTGTAAAGTTTCTTTTTTACCCTCAGAATATTACTCGTCGAAGTAAGAGCCGAGCCAACAAACTTGGTCATATCCATACTAAAAGACTTTGTACTTTTCCACAGACATTTATTATAAGGTACAACGTGTTTCACTGACTTGCAGCATCATCAGGAACAAATTTTCTTAACAAACAGAGCAAGAATACACACGGACAGAGTGGGAGTCGGGAGGGGTGGGATGGCCAGAAAGGGTTGGAGGCAATCAGGTGGGTGGAAGGGTTGGTTTTCCATTTTCAGGCTAGTTTCTCGGACAGGAGTGGGGAGGGGGACAGGAACAATTGCTCATTACAAAGGGTTGTGTTGGGGTTTGCCAAGTGCCTTCTTATCTCCATTTGCTTGAGAGAATCCATTTTTAATCCTTTATGGAGTAAATGTAATATTTCTGAGGAAATATCACTGCTGCGGTTGAATTCTAGTAGGTGCTTAGCAAAAAGAGAGTTGCTTTCTTATTTTTGTGACACCTACCATGTTCCTTGGCCCGAAACATGACATTTCTCCCATCCTGACCGACATAAAAAGTGTTGCAATCATCACATTGCAGTTTATAAATACCTGATTTAAGAAGGCTATCCTGTGTGTCTTTACCATTGACTAGAAATTAGGAGCGGGTTAGGGGTGGGTAAAAGGCTCCTTTGAGTGAGGCGGGTAAGCAGGTAGAAATCCTATATGATATATCTCCCAGAAATGGGATCGAGCACAACCTAATAACTTTAGATACCGCCGACTGTGCGGAGGAAATACTATTTAAGTATGTCCATTGATTTTCGTTTTTTCCAAAGTAATTTATCAAATAGCTTAGGGTTGTACCTATTATTGGAAGCTATATTAGTGATTGTCCTGAGTTCGATGCTGAAGTTTTTGGGGGAAAGGGGGGATGTGTTTGAGGTGGTGGATCATCGAGTGGAAGGCCGTCTGTTTGTGAGAAAAATGGTGGGTGAAATCTTTAGGAATTATGTGGTCTGTATAAACGGATTTCCTATAAATTGCAAACTTGTGTCTTTTTCCCTTATGGTAATTGACAAGTCGAGGAAGTTGATTCCGCCGTTAACGTCTTTTTGTATGGAGAAGGAAGGAGTGTTTAGGTAATTGAGGAAGGAGTCTGGCGGTTTGTTCCAGTCCACAGGCATAAAATGCCATCAAACGTAACAGAACCAACACCAGACGTTTATTACATGCTGGTTGTCAGCATTGAAAAGATTTTCTTGCACTGTTTGTTAAGAAAATTTGTACCTGATGATGCCGTAAGTCAGTGAAATGCATTGTACCTAATAATATAAGTCTGTGGAAAAGTACAAAGTCTTTTAGTAAGGATAATAAATTCTTCCACGAAGTGAAGCCTGAAACAGTAGAATATAAACTTGGTCAAATTTGGTCATGCCACCAAGCAATCATAGGGAGGAAGAAGTCAATAGGGAATATGATAAAGTAGAGGATAAAATTGCTGGTGTTCCTGGTGGGAAAGATTTAATAGTGATGGTTGATTGGAATGCGACAATAGGCAAAGGGAGAGATAATAGTGATGTAGGGGACTATGGTTCAGGAATAAGGATTAAACAAGAGCTAGGCATTAGTTCTAAAAAACAGGGGTTATTACCAAAATTTGCTTTAAAAGCCTTCAAAGACATAGGTATGAGGTGGAATTGAAAAGCTGCATTTTTTTCTTTCTGTAATGGATAAGTTCCACAAAGCCGAGCCTGAAATTATGAAATTTATCAAAATAGGAGTTCATTAACTTGAGAAGGAGGAGCAGTTAACTCATCTTGGGAGTGTTTCAGAGCAAAATGATAAAAGCAACAGTGATATAAGATGAAGAAAAGAAGCTTTCACAAGGTGGAGGGAATTGATGGCAGGGACGTTGAATATGTATGTTAAGAAAAGGTTTGTTTTCTCAAATCTTTTAGAGTGGTTTTCTCCGGTAAAGAAACACAGTCACTGAAGCAAGACAATAGTTGTGATTGGAGGCTTTTGAAATGTGGATGGAAAAGGTGAAGTGGTCAGAAAGGAAAGCAAATACGGAGTGTTGTGCTTGGTGGTGGAGGAGAGAGTATTGTTGGGATCAATCAAAAAGAGGCAGGAAAGATGAAAGCAGAGGATTATAATTGGCAATAAGATGTTGAAGACTGTGATAGAGGGAAGATTGTCAGGAAAAGAGGAAGGGGTTGGAGTGGGATAGGCATATTTGATGGAATGAAGGAAGTATTCAGAATTGAAGAGGAGCTTATTGTAATGTTGGGTATCATCATTCTGTTAGGAGAGACAAGAATATTGTCACTATATCAAATCGTAGCTTGTGTCCATCTAGAACCTACTTCCTCTATCTCAACTGGTAGATTACCGATACTAATAATAATGAAGTAGCAGAAAATTTAACATTACATTTTTTCGTATAGTTGAATGCATACTCTTGGTAAGATCAGTTGACCTAGATTTGGAATTTTTTCCCAATATTTATGTCAAAACCAAAGGCCAATGTTATAGGGACCACTCGTGAGACAAATTACTTTTAATAGGCAACTTCTTTTCCACGTAGGACTTTTCTCATTTTGAGTGGCTTAACCGTGCCTTGTTGACTTTATTTACCAATATTTAGATTAAATATATAATAAGACAGCATTAGTGTAGCCAAATACCTCTTATCAACTTGTTTTTCTTAACTTATATCTTATCAAGACTCAGTTTCTTGAGAGGGTGAATTGTACAATTACATACTAGAATATGTTCTGAAAATATTGATACAATGATTTACATCGTTATCAGACGTCAAAATACAACTTTCACTTCTATTACAATAAGTAACATTATAAAATATAAAACATTTGTTTTCATTTATACTCTTGAAATGGAATAATTCATGTTTTCTTAAAAAACTGCCAGGGATTACGATACGCTGTGGTGTGATGAGAGGTAGTCCACTCACGTTATGCTCGTCGAATTGCCATTCATCACTCAGTGTTTGTGTACCATTAATTAAATAACTTTACGTAATTAATTCACTTTCAAGTGTATAATATCTCAAGTAATACTTTAAAAAATAAACCACCGAAATTATCTTGAATATCATACTCTGATTAAAAGGTATATTTTTACTACATATCTATTCAAGTTTTCCCATATTCCTGTCAGTTTAAACTGTCTCACTGACTCGTTGGGGTCTATATTGATATCGATGATTACAGATGAGAAATATTCAGCTGAATCAACAGTGGAGTTCGAAAGAGAGCAGTGGTTGAAATTGCAGAACTGGGTTCTCGTAAGGAATACACTAATTCCAGTTGTTATGACTAGATACAAACCCACAAAAATTTCAATAATGCAGGTAATAAATTTCCTCTATACCAAACAGCACATCTACGCCACTTAATACACTAGGTTTTAAGTGTTTCAACCCTTTAAATCTTAATATATGTGTGCATATATAAATAAATACACACACACACATATATATATATATATATATATATATATATATATATATATATATATATATATATATATATATATATATATATATACACATATTTACACACAGATTTTAATCGTTAGTAGGTTCACAAAAGTATACACACCAGGTCCCGGCGAAGACTCAGATGAACCAATTTCATTCATTTTATCGGCCCTAAAATAAGAGAAACAACCTTCCATTAATAAAACGAAATAAAATTATCCTGACCACCAAAATTACCGCTAAGAGTGAAATTAATAATTTATTGCACGGTTAAAACCCTTTTCCCTTAAGGCCAATCCCAAGTACGACAATGAAATGCGGAAACAATATCACAATTAGAAATTCATAACACACGTCATAACCGTAATTAAAGAAAAGCATATATAATAAAAAAAACATTTAGTGTTGAAGAATGTATAGAAGTATAAACATAAGATAATATGAACTGAGCATATTTAGATTAAATTCTCCTAAATCATTATATTGGCTATACCAATAGAACGAGTATCTTTATGAACAGGTGCAACGAAAGTACAGCGATACAGTATACGGTCAGGTGACCTCGTGACTTTGGTGAACAGATAACAGTGAGAAAAATGAATCTGCTAAAATATATTTCAGCTGTCCCCGTTGGAAGATGATTTGCGGCCAGCAAATGCACCTGAGAGAATGAATACCTACTTCTATATCACATTATCTTATCCCAAAGCTTAGAACTATCCAGGTACTGCGCAATGAACTAAATACATTTAAATGAGGTCAAGTTCCAAACGAAACACAAATAAAAGTAACAAAATAATAATAATCAATAACTGAAGTACCTCCTGAAAACAACCTCCTTTTAATCGACCGAAGCAGGAGAAACAGTGTCACAGTTATGATAGATCTCAGATCTGCCTTCGATATTTATAATACGCCAATCTATATAGTATTACTCAACATAATCATACGTGTGACGCTGTCGCAACTTCATATCATTGTTCCATGTATCCCTTACGAAAGGAAAAAATGAGCGGGAGCTGTGACCGTACAGTTAATTTCACCACCGATTGGCAAACTTATGCGACCACACTACTAACGAGACGTTTCAACGATGTTAAAGAATGTGTCATTAAAATTCTACAACACAAGGGACCTCTCTTAATTTCAATTCAGGCCGTGCCTTACCATGCTATTCTTCGCGGCCTGCGCAGCCATTAATGACATATAGATAGATGCGGCGCCCTAAGTGACAGAATGAGATTCGGGAACTACTGTTACGCTTAATGGACCAACACCAAATATTTTTCCATCTACGAAGTATACTGGTATAATATGAGTGGCATATAGTAGGAAACTGGAAGCAGATATGAGGAAGGTCATGCGATGTAGTAATTTACATTTGGATTCAGATTAAAGCTTTACGGTCAATATTTGTAAAACTAGGTATAGCGCCTGTATCTTGTTTAGGCATGCGCATTTATCAATTTACTGGGTGCCAGATTCAACTTTCATGATTAGGCATGCTGAAATCTCCACGATGTATAACATGGGAACAAGGTGTTAAGGGACATAGAATTCCCAAAACGTTACATCCGTGCATGCTTATCCTTGATATAATTAGCTGTAGGTGGGTACTCAAAGCCAGGAAGCATTATTTAAGGAAAAACAATCTTTAACTCATTTATTTATTTTAAATATTTTACTCCAAGCAGCATAATCTGCAACCTTCAAGCTACTATCGAAATTCACTACATCAAATGCATACTTGTCTTCACCACCATAATACGATTTATTAGCCATATGCACCCTCTTCACCTATATTGGTATGCAATTAAGTCAAAAACTAATCATAAGCCATTTGGGGCGAAGGGGGACAATTTTATGATCAGAGAATTAGGTTGAACCTAATTACCAAGTTGCAAGGAAATCAGTGGCCCCTGGACTAAGCACTTCTCTGATTAGAATTAGGAATTATTTGTTTGGGAGGAATACATAATAAATCCTTACATTTTGCTATAATATTGATAAGAGCTATATTAAGATTACTACTAAGAGCAATCTTAATGAACACTCCAATCCATTATTTGTTAACCTTGGACTTGTCTCTCTTAAATATAAATATTTTTAATTAATGAATCTTTAATTAAGGATTTCTATCCATTTGAAGGGTAGTTTTTCTATGGTCCCCAAGTAGTACCTACTTTTATGTAACTTAGGTACTTTAATTTCCTTCATTTCTCTACAACTTCTCCCTGCCTTCATGCTGGCTAAAAACATATCCTTTTTTTTCCTTTACCCTTCTTACCCATCATTCTCCCTTCTATCATGACCTTCAACGTTCTCTATTTGCCCACCAAATGTAGAACCCCAGCATTTGTCTTCCTATCCATCAGACTATCTATATTCTTTACCACATAGCCACCTCTCTTAAGGCTCCAATCTACATTGTCCTCTAGACTCATGTATATGTTTAAAGTCTTGCAGTTAATTCCTTTCAAAGTGGTAAAATGTGGGTAGTTTATACAAGTATTCATTGTTAAATAAAACAGTTTCTGCCATCATTTGGTGGAAAATCTTCATATTGAAATTGGATTAAACCACACGTCACTCTTCGCCAAATACCTGAGAGATTGTGGCCACAGCAGCTATTTCATTCCCGAAATCCTGCACACTGAGAAGAAAGGTCTCCGCCTCAATGAGCTGGACCTATTAGAAATACTTCAGCACATGGATTACAGAGAAGATGTTTTGACCAATGATTTTCTTTACCCTTCACGTACCCCGTTATTGCATTTTCCTCACCCATATACCAACTAAGCTGACACCAAGCAAACCTTTTCAACAATTTAGTAACCCCTCCTAGCCTGCTAATTAATCACCTGACTACTTACCCAGTGCCATGCTTCCCGTTCACATTACCCATTCCCCGACTTCTCTGCCAACTAACTGACGCCAAACAAAATTTTTTCAACATTGTCTAAATCCCTCCTCCCAGCCTGCTAATTTATCAATATTACCAATCCTCCTCCTCCACCCCCTCTTCCTTCCTCAACCAATCCATTCCTACCCCCCTCCTCTTCCCCTCCATCCAGAGATATATATAATGTGTTTGACTTGAATTTTTACCTGATGATGTTATGCCATAGCGAAACCTAGGCAGTAAATAAAAATTTTTTCCATGTGGAAAAGCCAAGTGGTTTAATTCAATTTCAAGTAATCATTTTCACAATTTTCAGAGAAAGTACATTATTCTGCTTCTGAAACCCAGTCTTACATTGTATAAGAGATCATTTTTTTTGTACACGAGAGAAAAGGGGATCGAGATGGTGCGGGGGCTAACGTACTGGCTTCCCACCCTGAGGGCGCGGGTTCAAATCCCGGCGGTGTTGAATATTTTTCAGAGGTATCTCGATCCCTACTTGAGGTGCTTTGTGGAGGGCACTTTGAGTGAGTACGCCGTCCGTCGGATGGGACGTTAAACTGTGGACCCCTTGGCGCCTTTCGTAAAGAGTAGGCTAATGCCGACGCCGGGTTTCTCTCCACCCTTCATCCTTTCCTATCCATCCCCTATGGCGCAAATGACCTTAGCTGTCGGTCGCCTCCCCTCAAAACTACTACTACGAGAGAAAATGCTACAACATTGTGAGATTGCATTAAAAAAAACTAGGAAGTGTTTAATATGTTAAAGGAATAAATCCTTGCTCTTTCCAATCCTGATATTTTATTCTAGAATGCTCATTATAGCCTATGTTGCACCATCTATGTTTAACAATTATTCTACCGTTTCAGGCTTCACATCGTGGAAGTATTTCATATCCATATTAAAAGGACTTGGTAGGAAAAGGTATTCTGCGGAAAAGTACTAAGTCCTTTTAATATGGATTCAACAATTATATTTTGAAAATGCACATTAAGTTATAAATGTGAAATAATATATGTTAATTAATACATCTAACATGTTGGAAGGCGGATCATCTATACTTGATTATGAATTTTGGGCTTGTATTTTCTTAAATATGAGGTCGGCAGAATCTTGTCTGCCTGATTAAGTTGGAACAATAAAATATATCCCTGTTGCATATAAAAGCACCATAATATTATTTGTGTAGACTTATTGTATACATTCCATGCATATGATTGTTACCAATAGCAAGGCATTGCATTCTTGGATGGAAAGATAAACATCTATTCAGGTAAAATTGAGGCCATAAGGTCCCTTCTACCATTAATATTTTAGGTAATTTGTATGGTATTTTTGAAGTGAAATTATATTATTATTTTGTAAATGCGGAATATGGTAGGTATGACTTTTCCCCTACTATTCATAAATAAAAACCTTGATAAATGAGTGATTGCCTCACTTCTTCCACAGTCAAACTTTTTAAAATACCAAAATCATGATCCCCTAATTTGACATGAAACAGCTTCAAATTTATCATAAAATGCTTGGATCATGTATATGAAATTATTCCTGGTTTCTCATATAAGGCTGGTAACTACAGCTTGCATTTACTGATATGTGAAAGCATTATTTGAATATATAAAGCAAAGGAAATGATGAGTTAACACGTCCTCATTCATTCCACCAACAATTAATTATAGCGCAATGTGAGTCACTGCAATACTGTATGGTCGTTTTTAAATCAGACTCGCCTTTTTAATCTGACGCCATTTTGTTTGCTAAATAATTTAAATTGATCAAAGGATCATTCCCCCTTTCTCTTTCTTTTCATAATTTTTCAGTGAAATCAATGCAGAAGATAACTTACGGGAGATTGTTTCACTGTGACCTACAACCAGATCCCCATGGTTTGATACAACATGAAGGACATTCTCAATTAAGTACCTACTTAAGCTACCACTGGGAACTTCAATGAGGAATTTTTTACATCGAGCTATAAACATGGAAAAGCGACTTATCACGACATAAAATACTCAAGTCTATGTATTGGGAATTAGGTAGTAAATTGGAGCCTCAAGCAGTACTTTAAGCGACAGAGGAGATTAGAGTGATGAAAAAGATTGATAATAGCAACTTATACCGAGCTTGAATCAACTTAAAAAAAGAAACTATCATAAAATTCACCAAGATTAAAAAAATCGAAATGAAACCTGTTGCGTCAAACAAGATTTGATAACAATGGTGCGAATTTACATCGATCACCTACCTAAAGGCTCATAAATACAAAATAACTCTTACACATTGGTATATTCAATATATTCATTTGGTCAATGAGATAAAAAATCAATCAAATGAAGTAATGACTACCCAGCATTAAATAATTTGTACTACGCGCTAAAAAATATATTTATATGACACTGAATGTGTTAAGCAAAAGTTAAAGTGTTTAAAAATGCAAATATTGTTTTTATTTATTTTTTATCTGGAAAAAAGAGCAGCCGCTAAACTAACTACTGTGTACTATAATTTTTAAAGTCAAAAATGTATTGGAGGGAGAACACTATTTCAAAATGGTAACGGGTGGCCATTCTGATCATTATACTATAGGTTCAACTCAAACACTATCCGAGGATGACTTGTAGTTCCAAAAGTAGCCACCAAATGCAGGCCTTTTTCAATGCAGACTATTCAGCGATCGCTCTAGTTCTGGCGTTATCCGCCAGAGCACCTGTGTGAGAGCGTCGCTTTTTTTAACGACAGAGTGGAGTCTTACCGTACTCACAACGAGCACCAAGCTTTCGCCATTTTCATTTTGCCTTTCGTTAGAATAAATAGTGCTTATATTTTTTTTGTTGGATATTCGTTGTAAATATATCATATCATGGGAGATCAGCAAAATAATGCACAAGACCCTTTGTCTACGGCGCAATTGGAGTTAGGAGGAATCCGCCATCCGGTGCGACGGCCTTTTGATCCAGAATCAAATGAATTGGCTCCTACTTTCCGTTTAACACGTTTTGCGGATGTGAAAGGATGAGGGTGTAAGGTCTCTCAGGAGGTTCTTAATAGCCTCCTTGAGAGACTAGAAGTTGAGGATGAGGAGCGTAATGCTCCTCGAAACTTCCTACAAATGCCTGTCACGAAAATCGGTACGTACACCTGAGGCTACTCGGTACACCTTTCAGTAGTCACTCTCTTATGCATCACTAGCAAGTCATGCCGTTTCTCTTGCCTGGAAACTTTTTATGCATTAATGAATTGATTTGGAATTCTGCTTCTGTTATTTGGTTTCGCCCGAATAATACATCCCCGTATACACTGGAACACATTGATTGTATTTTATTTGTTTGTGGTGCTGTGTATTAACTTCTGACAGTTTTAAAGTGCCCATAACCTCGGTTTCCTCATACGCCAGTGTCATTACCTTGAAGTCAGGTTTTATGTGAAGTGGATAAATCTAAATTGCCCTTTTTAGTAGATATCAAAGTTTCCAGTATTGGTGGGTAGATGGCGAGACAACAGTCGAAAGAAATGTTTACGGAAATCCAATATGCGCAGAAATTTAATTTTCTCTCAAATTTACGCATGTATTTTTGCCATTCGTTTCGGATCTCACTTACGTGACTACCTAATTTGTGATTTGATCCCTACTGTTTGGACCAGGTCATCCCCTTGATGTTGCATAAAGAATTGAAACTACCACTGTGCAAGACTTGTTTTCTATTTATGAGCCTATCGGTAGGAGATCGATAAATATGCACCATTGTTATCTAATCTTGTTTGACGCAACAGGTTTCTTATCGATTTCTTGAATCTTGATCCGATGAATCGGAATTTATTTTTTGTGTTGATTCAAATTCAGTATAATTTGCTATTGGCAAACCTTTGCAAAACTCTGTGGCTTAAAGTGCATTAAATCATATTTATTTGCAATATTAATTCAAATTGTGCGTTCATGTATCAGTAATTGCAAGCTGTTCAAGCCATGTATGCGAATCCTGGAATAAATTTATATTCCTGATCCAAGCAGCATATGATAAATGTGAAGCAGGCTTATGTCCAATTTATGGGATCATGATTGGGTATTTTAAAAAAGTTTGACTGTGGAAGTGAGTGATGACTCATGAATTGAAGAGTTTAATGGGGAAAAAAATCTTTTCAATGTATACTGCTTTTCAAGCGGACTTGAGTTCCCAGGTCATTATTAATTTACAAACAAGAAAAACTTAAATGACATCTGGTATGTTACCAATCAGGAAAAATATTGAATACTTGTTAGCCTTAATAAGCCGTTAAAACTAAAAATGGTGATACTTATAGAGGAAAAGCCACGGGATATGCTCTGAATTCCAGTATATTGATTGATTATTGATTTATTTATAATCAAGTTGTCATTGTAGGCAGTTGGCTAATCACAGGTGGGTCTTGAATTGTCTCCAAGAACTGTTACAAAGCATTGTCCCACTCTTAAACTTAGTATCTGTAACATTTGATATTTTGCTTGATCTTTGTATCTTATTTTTACTCCCACCATGCAAAATGCTCATAATGTCCCCTTCTTTTAAGCATTTTCAGCATTGTTTTTTGTCACATTCTTTCATACTCCTACAACTTCAAGGTCTCCCAACTTCTTTCCCTGCATTTAAGTTTTCCCCAGACGGATGATAATTCTGTCCTTGGCCTTCTAATGGCCGATACTTGTGTTCTTGTCCAGGGTGGTCACTTAGCCATGAAAATCTGGGTAAAGACAGGAATTATTCAATTTCTTCCTATAATTGGGCTGCAATGTGGAAAGGGGATATATTTTGAAACTTCTGGGAATTAATATTTAATTCAGAAATTTACAGTTAGAATGGTGTTCCTTTTTTGTGAAATCAGTTCATGCTTGTTGTAGATGTTTGCAGGGCATGACTAAAAGCATACCTATCGTAGGGCTAACTTTGGACAATCGCTTTTGAAGTTATTAGGGTTGACTCACAAAAATACTAATCCGTTTCCAAGCACATCGGATAAAAGTTTGGAATAAATAAAACATTTTTGGGAAAATTTGAGGAATAGACATCTGGAAATTATGTAACCCTGTTGTTGCTGTGTGGCATATCATCTACATTCATCTTAACTGCATCTCAAGAGTCCCCAACATATTCTAATCAACTTTTCTTGGAAGAAGAAATACACATACAGGCTTATATTTGATAGCAATAAAGTATTATATAGGAGAACACAATGACATCTATTTACATAGTGTGTGTGCATATATATATGTGTGTGTGTATATATATGTGTGTGTGTGTATATATATGTATATTTTTTTTTCGGGTACCAGATCTTTGGGAAACCATAACCGGCACAGGGAAATGAACTGGCCTCCCTACCCTGTGTGAATTTCACAAGTCGCCAGGCTTAGTACTGGGTGAACTATACCATCACCTACCAAACCAATCTTTGGGTTGATTACTGTTTATGGTTTTTTATATATATATATATGTATAAAAACACAGATGTAGACTTTTAAAACATAGAAACACAAAGAAAGGACACTCACATTAGTAGTTTTGACATTTCGATGGCACGGCCATTGTCATCTGATGACAACAGTCATGCTGTTGAAGCGGCAAAACTACGTATGCGAGTGTCCTTTCTTTGTTTCTACATTCTAAAAATGTACATTTGTTTTTTTATATATTTGTGTGTCGCCAAAGAGCGCTCCATTTCATTCACAATCTGAGAACCTATTCAAGAAATTGAACCTGGGCCCTACAGTCAGTAGTCCAACCCACTACCCCTGGACTACCACATCCCCAGCCTTCAGCACAGTGGAACCATCAAATTAATTCAAACTACACCTGGTGTAGTTTGAATTCATTGTGATGGTTCCACTGTTACTAATATACCAATTGAAACAAATAATGCCAAATGTGGATTTGGAGAAATAATATGCCATCCTATTAAGTTGCCCTTGGATTTTTATGTACAAAAATTGTTGGCAATAGTAGTAGGCAAAATTGATTGGCTCTAATAGTAAGAACCTTTGGGTATTGTAAAAACTTGATTCTGTATAGAATGACTTTTAGAGACTGATTCAAAGGGGAATATGAAAGGGCTCTCTTTATTTGTGGCAAGTTGGTAAATGCGCACATGACTCTTTGAGTGATTAGTTCATAGTTATACATCATGAAATTAAATCTTGAGTTTTGCTAGTAATGGGACACTTGTTTGCTTTATGATCTACAATATCCATTGATACCTAAGATGTGAAGTCAAAACAAGTACTCACTTCACAAACTAATGTTTTTTTCACGGAATTACTTGGTATTTTAGTGATCGTGACTAATCATTATCTCAGCTACATACTTCACATAAACTCTTCTTATGGTGTAGTATTCAATAACTAACTCCCTCCTATCTTATTTGGCAATGGGAGATTCCCTTTAAGTTGTTTGCTATTCAAAAAAAGCAATTAAATCCGATCATTTGGATGTCAATAATTTTAGAGAAATATTTTCATTGAATTCTTTTGATCAGTAGTGCTATCAATATTATCAATAACAATTAAAGGTTACAATGCAACAATTTCAAAGTGTAGAAATCATTTGCCGTTAGAGCCCCTAAAATTTTGGAGTGTAAGAGGGCACCTCAGTAGCTTAACTGGCGAAACCACTCAGCTGGACATTGAGCTATCCTGGTTCAAATCCCAACCGAGGCGAATGATTTTTACCCTTGAAAATTATTGCATTTTAATGTGCTTTAGCGAATTACTGGTGAAAGTTACTTTGTGGCATCTCGTACTGTTTCTTCAAAAATTAAAGTTTCTTAAAATTTGGAATTGCTGAATGATTATAAAAAAGATTTTTCTTTTGTAGGTATTGGTTTGGATTCCTCCATCACTCCATTGCGTCAAAATGGGCTTTCATTGGTTCAAACTACAGACATTTTGTATGCATTAGTGGATGATCCATATATAATGGGTGAGTTATACTTCTTACTATTTTTATATATATATATATATAATGGATGACTACACTATTGAAAACTGCCTTAAAGTTATTAGTAATTATTGGAAAAAAGCCTGTTATAATAATGAGGCCCTTCTGTGTTATATTAAGCGAGCAGTTACTCATTTATCAACGATTTTTATTTATGAATAGTAGGGGAAAAGTCATACCTTCCATATTCTGCATTTACAAAATATTAATAATATAATTTTACTCCAAAACTATAATATACCTATGATTTTGATCTTTAGGCAGTTTCTTGGGACATGAACTTGTGGTAGGCAAGCAGCCATCAGGGTTAAATGGTAGAAGGGACCTTATGGCCTCAATTTTACCTGAATAGATGTTTATCTTTCCATCCAAGAATGCAATGCCTTGCTATTGGTAACAACCTTATGCATGGAATGTATGCAATTTAAGTCTACACAAATAATATTGTGGTGCTTTTATATGCAACAGGGATATATTTTATTGTTCCAACTTAATCAGGTAGACAAGATTCTGCCATGTGACCTCATATTTAAGAAAATACAAGCCCAAAATTCATAATCAAGTATAGATTATCCACCTTCCAACATGTAGGATGTATTAATTAACATATATTATTTCACATTTATAACTTAATGTACATTTTCGAAATATAATTGTTAAAAATAGGTGGAGTAACATAGGTTATGATGAACACTCTAGAATAAAATATCATGATTGGAAAGAGCAAGGATCCATTCCTTTACCATTTTAAAATCTTCCTAGTTTTGGTTTAATGCAATCTGACAATGTTGAAGCATTTTCTCTCATGTACAAAAAATGATCTCTTATACAATATAAGACTGGGTTTCAGAAGCAGAATATTGTACTTTCTCTGAAAATTGTAACAATGATTATTTATATGAACTACCCGCATTTTATCACTTTGCAAGGTAATTAACTGCAAGACCTTAAACATATACATGAGGTTAGAGGACAATGTAGATTGGAGCCTTAAAAGAGGTGGCTATGTGGTAAAGAATATAGATAGTCTGATGGATAGGAAGACAAATGCTGGGGTTCTACATTTGGTGGGCAAATAGAGAACGTTGAAGGTCATGATAGAAGGGAGAATGATGGGTAAGAAGGGTAAAGGAAAAAAGAGGATATGTTTTTTAGCCAGCATGAAGGCAGGGAGAAGTTGTATAGAAATGAAGGAAATTAAAGTACCTAAGTTACATAAAAATAGGTACTACTTAGGGACCATAGAAAAACTACCCTTCAAATGGATAGAAATCCTTAATTAAGATTCATTAATTAAAAATATTTATATTTAAGAGAGACAAGTCCAAGGTTAACAAATAATGGATTGGAGTGTTCATTCAGATTGCTCTTAGTAGTAATCCTAATATAGCTCTTATCAATATTTTAGCAAAATGTAAGGATTTGTTATGTATTCCTACCAAACAAACAATACCTACTTCTAATAAGAGGAGTGCTACGTCCAGGGACCACTGATTTCTATAATACTGATGTATTATGAATCAGCAATGGCACGTAGAATATGTAGTTTGTTCGCCAGTGAATCTAGAGAATGAAAACAATTTAACTTTCCGAGGGTGATTGAGAGGCTCTTTAACCTCACAGACTCATTTATCCCAACCATCATTCCAGAAAATGCATGTGAAATGATCTGCCTAAATTTTTAGTAATCATGTTGCCAGAGGAGTACCTACATTAGTTGGCAGAGGTATTTTTGGGCATCGATGAGCTAGCTACAACGCAATTGCTGATGGAAATGGATTGTACTTATGACAGTTTAAATGGGACAATGGATAGCTATTACAAGAAAGCCTTAAAGTTCTCGCTCATGAATGGGAATCTTCACACAGATCCCTGGCAATTAGCCCTTTTCAAAATCAGGTGTTGGGAGTTCCTGGGAAAGAAAAAGAGCCAGGTACAAGTAAATAAGGAAGCATCTTTGGAAGATTTTATTGCTGCCTATCTATAATTGGCATTCCTTTTGTAAATATTTGTTTTTTAATATAGGTATTTAAAATGCAAAGTCCATTTTTTAATTCATAATTTGTGGTTTTTGAATTTAACTTGTATGAGTTTCTCTAAATTTCCTTGCAACTTGGTAATTAGGTTCAACTTCATTCTCTGATCATAAAATTGTCCCCCTTTGCCCCAAAGATGGCCTATTGTTTGTTATGGCTTAATTGCATACCAATATATCTGAAGAGGGTGCACATGGCTAATAAATGTGAAGATAGGTATGCATTTGATTTAGTGAATATATTCTTGGATACTACTGTAAAGGTTGCAGATTGTGCGCTTTGGGTGAAATATTTTTCTGATTTATTGATTTATTTTTGCTAATTTTGTTGTGAAGCATTATTATTTTTGGATTCAGTTAAACTTCTAATTTTTTAGATGTGGCTGATGATAAATTTGAGCTTCAGATAAATTATTTTGGATTTTATTAATTATTTTTCATTTGTGTGTGTATGTATACACTGGAACTTCACCTAACAACCAACTTCCACCATAAGTAATTCATGTAACAAGAAAAATATTGATCCTAAGAGTGACTTGCTAAATGAGCAACTTTTCGCAAAAGAGTGACAAGGATGCGGGAATTCCCAGTTTCATTGTGCGCATGCTACTGCAGTTCGTCTGTAGCACTCATTCCACATCTTAGCGTCACTACCGAACACACATTTTCAAACTTTTTATTGGTGATTTTATCTTCCAAGTTGAAATAATATTTTGTGCATAGTTTTTAAATTGACCCTGAAGAAAAATAGGTAAGAAGGAAGGCTTAAGGGAATAAAAATGACAGATATGAAAAGTAAAATCATTGGGGACATGGTATGAGTGTGGCTGATATAGTATACACATCAAGAATCGGTCGACATCAATGTTTGGCCTTTTCTGCCAGAACTTTGACAAGACTTAGGAGATGAATGCTTCAGAGTGACAAGAGTATCTATGCAACGGTTACGTATTTCATAAGGAGTTTAACCTTCTCCGTTCCTTTCTTCTCTCCCTTAAGAAAGGTGGCCTGACCACCAAAAATTCGGAAACGTGCGAATTCCTTTTCTTTTTTGTGTATTTCTGTGTTATTATTTTTGTTTGCTAGGGCTAACTTAATGTACATTATATATATTATTTATTTATTTAACAGTTCTTATCTTGGAAATGTTATGGGCCAAAATGGTCAAAGTAGTCGGGACATGAGGAGAAGAATTGAATTAGGCAAGAAGCTTTATATTATTTATTATAAGGAGACAATTGATGACAGGGATTTGAGGAAGGATGTTAAGCAAAGTCTTGTGATAACTTTGATGTGGGGTGTAGTTATGTATGCCGCCGAAACATTGTTATTAAAGTATGATGATGGGCCTTGATTGGAGACTTTTAAAGTATGGGTGTGGAGAAAGATGAAGGTGAAATGGACGGAAAGGGAAACAAATGAGGAGGTGTTAGGTATGAATGGGGAGGAGAGGGGATTGTTAGGAGAAATCCTAAGGAAACAGAAAATAATAGGCGCATAGCATGTTTATTGGCAATGACAGTGACAGAGGGGAGAAAACCCACCATATGGTGAACAAATATTCATTCAAATGAAAATAGATTTGAGGAATATGAAATAGGAACTCATCAAAGACGAACACATGAGAGGTGGGGAAGGCAGAATCAAGGAGATTACAAGTGTAAAAATATTTTCTGGACCGGGAGTTTAACACCAGATCTTTCCACCTGCCGGGCTGATGCTCTAACCACTTGATCTATCAAGGAAACATAATTTACACTGAAATCTGTGGGGGTTTATGCAACCTAGTGCACCAATTCTGTGGCCAAGAGATAACGTTAGGGAGCTGTTTCAGCCACCAAAGGAGAGTTAGAAAACACACCAGAGGAAAGGACAGTAAGAAAGCAATCATACAACATCATCAAGGATAGGACCAGTGTGTTTCTTGGCAGGCATAGCCAAAAGAAGGAGACTAGCCACATTGGCCAAATACACATTCAACCACGAAAACTTGCATATGGCGAACCAATATTCTTTCTCATGGTAGTAGATAAAAGGAAATGGGATAGAAACACATTTAAAAGACGAACACAGGAGATATATATATATATATATGTACACATATGTATATGTATACACACATATGTATATATATGTGTGTGTGTATGTATACATATGTGTGTATATATATAAATATATGTGTGTGTGTATGTATACATATGTGTTTATATATATATATGTGTGTGTATGTATACATATATGTGTATGAAAGACTCTCCATTTTCGGGATGTCACCGCGTAGGTTGTTTTTCTGACAACAGTTTCGCCCGTGTTTCAACGAGCGTCTTCATGTCAAAGTGCTGGGAAGTTGTTTTGGCCGCGTTTATATGTGTTTTGCCTCTCCCTCCCTGCTCTGTGATTGGTTGGGGGTTTCCCGCCAAATCCTTTTCCAGGCTCCTGATAGGCGGTAGCCATCTTCTCTGTTAAAGTTATCTTTTTCTTTGAGTATCTCGATCGATTCTCTTATTAGCCTGGGGTAATATCTTCTCTCTTTGGATATTATCTTGGTCTCGTCAAATTTGATTTCATGGCCAGGTCCGCTCCAAGCATGTTCAGCAGTGGCTGATAAACTGAACTGCTTGTTCCTAGTAGCCCTTTCGTACTCTTCTGGGCGTGTTTTTACTGCTCGGTATGTCTCGCCTATGTATGAACTTCCACATGAGCACGGTGCCTGATAGACTCCCTCGTGCAATTCCTTGGGAATTCTATCTTATGGCCGTGGAAGTACATGGGATACCTTAGTGAGACAGTTGTATCTCGTGTCAATGTTGTGCTTTCTCAGTATCCAAGATAATCTTCTCACTTGTGCCGGTGGTGTAGATCTTGGTCGTTTCCGCGTGGCTCCGTATTTCACTATGGTTGAGGCGGCGTTTCTCTTCCTTGGCGGTCCTTTTTAGGACCACGGATATCTTGTACTCGTTTATTTATATAAACGCGGCCAAAACAATGTCCCGGCACTTCGACCTGAAGATGCTCGTTGAAACATGGGCAAAACTGTTGTCAGAAAAACAACCTACGTGGTGACATCACGAGAATGGAGAGTCTTTCATTTGAACGCCACGAAAATCTACGATCCCATATCATATATGTGTGTGCGTGTGTGTATATTATATATATATATATATATATGTACACATACACACATATACATTTTAATGTATGTGTTTGAGAGTTATGATAGATCCCAATGAATTTAAGTCCTTGGTTTTATATGTGTGTATACACATACAAACATACACATGAATTATAAACACTTCCTAATTCAGGCTTGCTTAATGTGGACTGAGGCTAGTCTTGTAGTGCAGATGGTTTCTGATCAGGTCACATGTTAGAAGCGCTATTATTTTGCCTAAAAGATTATTTTTTATGCAAGTTTTTCTTGGCATGGAGGAAAGCCATATTCTAATAATTCATCAATCTTGACTAGTGTTGCAAATAATGATTAACCAGTACTACATGATGCATAAAATTCGATTGATCAAGAAAATACCACATGATGCATTGTTGGTGCGTATTCGTTTACAACAGATGGTCAGTTCTTTTCATGTGCTGTTTTTTTGGCAGTAAAAGAGTGTAAAAACAATTGCATCGATTAAGTGTGTTTCTAAAAAAACATAAGTGTCAATATTGTTGACAAAATGGTTCTTCATATTCCTAGATAAAATAAAGATTTTGCTCTTAACCAGTATTTTAATGCTCATATTATGTACCAGCAGCCTCAGAAAACACTCGAAGATGATAAGCCAAATGAAAATGTCCATATTGCAGCAATATTCAACTTATTGCTGAAACTGTCATTGGTAGTATGGCTGGTTAATGTAGTTTTGGATGAGACAATGTTAGTGAAAAAAGTTTCTCTTGAAGTCGTGGTGCTGATAGTGATTTAGTTCAACTGCTTAGGATACAATTGCGTACACTTGATGGCTGAATATGATTTACAATTATGTCAAGCATATATTGCATCAGGAGAATGTGCTGGAGATTTTTGCCACTGTACGCACAAGTTTGTGAAGTAAAGCATTTGTTTCTGGTTGATAAATCAACTAGAAAAGGGCCTCTATACTTGTGTAATAACGAAGATGACAGCTACAAACTGCAGGGTGCTGTTATGGGAGAATTTCGACAACCCTGATTTCTGTGGAAAATGATGAACCTCCCTGTAATTTATAGGCATCAGTAAATGCATGGTTTGCTAGAGTTTGCCCTAAATACAACTTTGCTATTTCTGATGATGGTTCAAGGATTAATTATTGCTTGCCACATGTTGTTCTGGCCACTTTTTTTAAAATGAAGTTTTAGAAATGCTAAAGTTGAGAGATCATAAGATTGAACAGCTGGGGACAGAAGACAATAATGAATGCATGAAAACTGTAATTTGAAGCATGTGTGCTTCCACTAGACTGACTCTTGATGGGGGTGAATCAATCAACTATTGCAAATGAATGGAAAATGTTTTATGAAATTGGGATTAATTTCCAATTCATAGAAATGAAATCTGAAGATTATCAGGAACTTTTGCAGTCTGCATGGAAAATATCATCGAGTCTTGAGAATGTTGAGCACAAGCTTTATATTGATGAAGGTTATTTGGGTTTACTGACCTCACTGAAGAAAAAAATATCTGATAGTGTTTTTGCAGTAGGAAATGTACATTTAGATTCTAAATAGAAGCTGCTGAAAAATCACGTATAAATCTGCAAGGTCAGCGAGAGCCTGAATGCTGTCATAAATTTTATAGATGAATTGGTGGACAGAGACATACATAATTAATAAGGACATGTGTAGTTCATAAGGAACTGCCACGAAGCAAGCTAAGTAAAATTGTAGCTTGTTAAAATATTTCCATCCTCTTCCATCTCAGCAGCCTAGTATAGCATATGCCAATGATGGAATGTTTAGTCTATATGCATGTTATAATAATTAAATCTTCTTCAAGTTTGGTTTAAAAGGTAATATTATCTACCTGCGGTTGCTTCTTTTATGCCATCGTCTGTCAATCATTTTATATCCTCTTATATTATCTTCAGAATTTTTAACCCCCTTGAAGTTGGATAGAAATCATGTGCGCAATTTGGCATCAGTAACTAGCTGTTAAATTTCAATAAAATGGCCATCTAGTGCTATGCTCCTCAAGGAATAATATAAATATGATTTGTGTTATGAAATTGTTCATAATTGTTTATCATAATGATCACGAGAATGAAAACCAGGGCTCTCACAGAGTTATTCATTTGTCAACAGCTTTTAACTTGGTCAACTTCATTCGTACGTGGAATCCTGCTTACTTCAATAAAATCTAGTGGAATTTAATTGCCATTATTCATATCATGTTTTCGCATAGAAAACCATCTGCTGTAATATACTTATACATTTCTGCAAGATGAGAAAGTTCTTCATGTAAGTATGTTTCTTCTGCTGATGGTATAATTTAAGCATGCCTGAGAATGGAGTTGATCTAACATTGGGTCAACACTATGTATTTACAAAAGAAAAATAGCTCTTATTTGGTTAAACTCAAATTTATTTAATAAAAACCTGGTCAATTCAGTTGAGTAGGAAAATGCCATTGGTAATGACCTAATAACACGTAATTATGAGGGTAAAAAAGAAACATTACACTTCCACAATAAAGATGTAATATTTCACGACCATGGTTTCAATGCTGTGCATCGTCAAAACTATGGCTGTGAAATATTAAATCTTTATTGTGCAAGTGTAAAGTTTATTTTTTACCCTCATAATTATGGAATTCCACATAGTTAAGCCTGAAACTGTTATGCTTACCTAATTACACATTATTGTTATTGATTGAAGTTACTTAAGAATAACGGAGTCAATTTCTGGGGATAATCTGTGACTTACATTATTCACTTGGGATTTTGTCAACTTAATATAAGATGGGTTAACACTTCAGGTTTCCTATTAATTATAAAGTCATTTTAAGTCATAGGCAATTAAGCACCCGCAATAATAATGGTGAACAATACTGTTGGGCTATGTTGGGGTATCAATTCACCGATTAATCCAGATTTTGCTTAATCCAAATTCCCAAGAAACTGCAGGAGATGCCGCAACAGTAACTTTTAACAGAGTCATCTGCTAATATGCATTTCGATGCAACAATTTGAGAGTGAAATTGTTGCATTGTAATGCATATTAGTGGATGACTGTCAAAAGCTACTGTTGTGGCATCTCCCGCAGTGTTTTTGGAATTTGTCAATGTATAAAAAGCCTAAGTGTTCAAAAGTTGGCTTTAACCTCGTGGACTGTGGTGTCGTCGTGCACGACTACGAATGCCTGTGACATTGTATGTACGGTATTTCGTCACAACATCTTGTTCCTTTAAAGCCCCCAAAATTACAGAGTTTAAGAGGACGCCTTGATAGCTTAACTGGCTAAAGCACTCAACCAGACATTGAGGGATCCAGGTTCCTATCCCAGTCAAGGTGAATAATTTTTGCACTAAAAAAATTTTGCATTGAAATTACTTAATCCAGGCCATCTCTGACCCCATATAGAATGTGTGAGTGTATTGCTCCTAGTTAGGGTCACTCACGCCTGATAGAAAGGGTAGAAGCCAGACAAAAGGTGGTAAACTCAGAATCTGTTCTTCAGCAGGGGGGCTGCAACCAGAACGTTCAGTCAAATTATGGGACTCAGACAAATTGGTTAAGTCATACCCAGCAGTGGGAGATGCATGGCTTACGTGGTCATCATCTTAAAATCTTGCCAAGCAAAAGAGAGACAGCAGTACAGATGACATGGAAGAGGACCACACTAGTTCGAATAGGGTCTTGGATTGTTAGGATGGTTTTGAGGGCAGGAAAATTATAAAATTTGTGAGACATGTCGAGAGGAAATATTTCTGTTTTAGGGCTGTGCGAGGGAGATGGAGGATAGTGAGAATTAGTGGAGTGATAGTGGAGAGTAATTTATAGCAGAATGAAGAGAGCCAGGAAGGGTTGGACATAATATTGAAAAAAAAGTTTGGTAGAAATATAGTAAACATAGGGCAAGAGACTCATGGAATATTGTTAGTATAGGTAAAAGCTGAACTAGCAAACTAAGTAATTGTTCATGGCTTTATATAGCTCCAAGCAGCCATTGGGAGAAAGAAGTTGAGGGTATATGATCAGTTGGAGGGTAATTGTGGGTGTTCCTGGAAGGAAATATCTCTTAATGGTGAGGAATCGGAATACCATGGTAGGCAAGAGTTGAGGTGGTAGGTAGGTTAGGGATTAAGGTTTAAGAACAAAGGATGCCTGCAGGGAGATGACCATGCATAGTTCTACAGGAAACAGGGGTTTAATCATTAGGAGCACTTAACTTAAGTACCAAAGCAGGTATAGGTATGCATAGAAAATATGTGAGAATTCAGAAAGATTTTGGTTTGATTATATTATGGTTAGCAAAGATTTAGGAACATCAGAACAAATGTTCAGTTTCCTGGGAGCAGATATGGGTTTAGATCATAATTTTGTTGTAATGAAGTGTAGTATCCAATTCAATATGATGAAACTGGGAAGACTGTTTAGGAAATGGAATCTAAAAAAATTAACCATAATGGCAAGAAAGGAGTATATGCATGCTGTAGAGGAAAATTATGGGTGAAGACAGGAAGCTCGGTATTGTAGAAGAAAAATGGGAGCATTTGAAAAAAGGGATCTCAAGAGCTGCAAACAAAACAATGAGAACAGTAAATTGGCAGGACATGGAAACCATGGATTATAAACTAAATGACTGGAAAGATACTGTAGAGAAATAAGATGAAGAATGTAAGAACAGAGTTTGAAGAAACATGGCAATGACTTGGCCAGCAATGGTAGACTTAAAAAGCGGATATGATGTAGATGAGGATAGCTTAGGTCAGAAAATGCTTAATGACAAGGTAGAAAGGGTATTTAAGCTGCATCCAAACTGTTAAGGCATTGGGGAGTTGTTACACTTCCACTTGGAATTATGGCCTTGCAATATGGGGTATTTAGGATACACTTCTTGTATCCTAAATCTGGGGGTGGAAATAGCTGCCTAAATTTGCACCCTCTTGCTGCCAAATGAGTTTGGGCACCCTTCAAGAAGGCACCCTCCATAAAGTTAAGCAATTAAGATGCCTAACTGATGAGTTTGATGCTGTTTAAGGGAATTGGTATCAAATAAGGCCATATGAGTAGACAACATTTCCACCGCTACTTCTTAGAGTTTAGGAGAATGAGGGAGGTAAAGTTGATTTGGACTAATTCAAAGCAATTTGTGGGGAGCAATTCGGCTGTAAGATTTTGTCAGATGAGTGTTTGTTCTCAAAATAGGGAAAGGCAGCCAAATGTGAGGAACACAGAACAATTAGTTTGGTTTTGCCCACAGCTTAAGTGTCATTGCAGGATCATCAATAAGATGATGGGGAGTAAGGCTAATTAATATTTAAGGGATGGGCTTGGATTTAGAAAGGGAGAGGCAGGCATGGTGCCTTAGTTGTAATGAGATCACTAATAGCAAGGAATGTGGTGATAGGGAAGTGGGTGGAATGAATGAATGTGTTAAAGTAAATAGCTGTGGATTGGTGGGATAGGAGACATCCACAACATGTACTTAAAGCAGTTTGCTTAAGTGTGGTGGATGGAGAGTCATGATGGGAAATTTAGGAAGTAGGGTAATGCAGGGATGTCCATCTTGTCCTGGGCTTTTCATTTTATGCATGGGTGATCTGGAAACTTTCTGACCTCAAGAGTGAAATGGCAGTACTCTTGAACAAAATTTTGGGTAAGTGTTGTGCATGCATTGAATGGTATGCATTAATATTTTGGCCATTTTGGACACTTAGTTGGTTTGACAATAATTTGTGTGACTCTTTGTGAAGGTTTTTTTGATAATAGAAAGAATTTAGTGTCAAGCTGTCGTTAATTATATGTTTTTAAAAGACAATTCATCTATGCAAATCAAAGACGAGTACAGGAGTTCTACAGTATCACTTAAGACCATGAAATTTTGGACTGGCAAATTTTTAATATGGCATTACTAGCTGGACTGATAGTGAGCATTTGGGATGACCAAAAACAGCAGCGACCTCCAATTACATCAAAAACGTTTACAAATGATACTGGACAACCATCAAATTGAGGTTCTAGAGATAGCAGAGGCTATGTGCATACCAAAGGGATGCATTTGCCATATAACGACTGAAGTATTGGATATGTGTAAGTTAGCTGCATGTTGGGTGCCGTATTTGCTCTCGTAGGACCAAAATCACATTCAAATGAACATTTCCAAGTAGCGTCGGAGCGTTTTAAGTAAAGCGAGTCAGATTTATTGTATCAATTCATGATTATAGATGAAACTTGGATCCACCAGATGAACCATCCTTAGATGAAAGAATAATCAAAACAGTGGACTGCAAAGGGTGAATCTGCTCCAAAAAAGGCAGAGGCTTCCATTGGCCAGGAAGATGATGGCGACTGTTATTGGGATAGTCACGGGATGGTGTTCATCCATTATCTTCAAAAAGGTAAAACAATGATGGCAGAGTGTTATGCATTATTACTTGACAAGTTGATGGTAAAAATTGCATAAAAACACGTATGTTGGGTAGAAAAGATATTAAGTATCACGTTAAAAAAGTTAAAGCATCACTGGGAAATGTGTAACCACTTAATAGGAGAATATGTTGAAAAATAATTATAAATTTGAGTAAACAATGTCTCATTTATTTGTTAGGTCAGCAACTTTTCAGACTACTAATGTATGTGGAGGAAATCCTTAAAGAGGCTTGACGAGAACTGGAGATAAGAATGAAAGTCAGTGAGGAATTCTTAAAAGCAGTTAAGTTAAGCTTCCAGATAATCAAGATTTAGCTAGCGAGTTAGCCAAGGGGTTAAAAGCACTTTTAAATACATTAGAAAATCAGTGTGATAAGAATGAGAGGAGAATAAAAGTATACATTAGGGAGATTTTATAGAAAGAGGAAGGCTAAGTTAAATAATAAAATTGGATGGCATAAACTAAAGCGGATAGAATGGTTTTCCGATTTTGGAAGTGTTTTCAACCAAATAGGGAGATGAGGGGAAATTGTATTAGGCAAAGAAGCCCTCATAAGCTGGAGAGATTTTATGACATGGACTTCAAGTATAAAGTAGTAAGTATTTCTTAGAACCTTGATATGAGGTGTGATTTTGTATAGCACAAAAACATTTTCATTGAAGCAAGAGGATAAGCATAGATTGAAGGTCTAGGAAAAGGAGCAACATGTTGGACTAAATAAATAGAGATAATATATATATATTTTTTAAGGTAATCTACCGGTTAAGGTAGGTTTTTGGATGGACACAACTACCAAACAAATATTTCATTACTCCTAACAAAACACAAAATCCATCATCCTATTCTATATCAGGTCCCTCTTCATCTCTGAGTGCTTTCTTCCTCCCTTCATCCCATCCAACATCCCTATCCTGTTCCTTCCCTTTCCTCTTTTGCCCAACATTCTACCCTCTATCACAGTCTTCAACATCCCACTGCCGGTCAACACCCCCTTCATCCACATTTCCTGCCTCCATAGGATTGCTCCCAACAAACCCCTCTCTTCGCCCACCATACCAAGTACTTCCTCATTTGTTTTCTTCTCTGTCCATTTCACCTTCTCCATTCTTCTCCACACCCACATTTCAAAAGCCTCCAATCTACGTCTATCCTCCCGCTTCAATGACCACGTTTCCGCGCCGTACATAGCTACGCTCCACATCAAAGTTTTTATGAGTCTTTTCTTAACATCCTTACTTAACGTCCCTGTCATCAACTCCCTCCTCATTCTGAAAGCCTCTTTGCCCAGCGCAATTCTTCTCGTTACGTCCCTACTACTTTGACCGTGTTGGTCCAAAAGACTACCGAGATACGTAAACTGTTCTACCTGCTCTAGTTTTTGCCCTCCTAATTTAATGTTTAGCTTAGCCTTTTTCTTTCTAGAAAATCGCATAACCTTTGTTTTATTAATATTGATTCTCATCCCATACCTGTCGCACTGAATTTCCAACTCACTCATCAATGCTTGCAACCCCTTGGCTGAGTGACAAACTAAAGCTAGGTCATCAGCAAACCTAACTGATTTTACGAATTCCCCGCCCACTTTCATTCCTACCTCGAGTTCTTCCCATGCCTCTTTGATCATTTCACCTGCATACAGGTTGAACAGCAACGGTGATAATGGGCAACCCTGCCTTACACCCCTTCCTAACACTGCCCATCCTGACTCCCCGTTTCCCACCCGCACCTGAGCAGTCTGAGAAATGTACAGGTTGCGGATTAGCCTCCTTTCCCTCCAATCTATTCCTATTTTCTGCAATATACTCTACAATAGTTTTTCCCAATTCACTCTATCAAACGCTTTTTCGAAATCTACGAAACAGGCAAATACCTCCTGATTGTGTTCTATATTCCTCTCGATTAATAATCTCATTACTGCAATGGCATCACGTGTACCTCTCCCCTTCCTAAACCCAAACTGATCATCCACGAAGTAATCATTTGCCCTACTCTCTATCCTTTTGTTTATGATCCTGAGAACAACTTTAGCTGCGTGGGATATCAAACTAATTGTCCTATAGTCCTCACATGACGTGGCCTTTACCTTTTTCGGAATAGGAACTAAAACTGATCTCACAATGTCTTCCGGCCAGATTCCCTCCTCATAAATACTATGGATCAGCCCATATAGCCTCTTCCTCCCACATTTTCCTAAGCATTTTAAAAGTTCCACGGGAATGTTATCTACCCCCGCGGCCTTATATAGTTTCATCTCCCTTAATGCCCTTTCTATCTCATTGTCTAGTATGCCTGGACCTAAGCTGTCCTCCTCTACGTCATTTTGTTTTTCAATGTCTAACTGTTGGTCTGAGTTCTTTACTATACAGTTCTTCTATATACTCCTTCCATCTCTCTTGGATCTTTCCTGCGTCAACTATTACCTTACCCGCCTTATCTCTAACTGTTAGCATAGCTCTTCCTTTCTTACTTCCCGATAACGATTTAACTTTGCTGTACAGCGCACCGATTTCACCCTTCCTCCGCAGACTTTCCATATCCTCGCACTGCGTCTTCCACCATGCTTCCTTTACTTTATTTGTTACCCGCCTCAATTTATTGTTCAATTCTTTGTACTTCATTTTGCCTAATTCTGTTTTGACATTCTTCCATTTTCGCCGCTCATCCATCTTTGTAATCATCTCATCCGTGATCCATAGTTTCCTAGTCCTTTTAGCGTTAACGGTTCCAATAGTGTCTTTTGCGGCTTTAGACAACCCTTCCTTGATCATTTCCCATTTTTCTTCGATAGTACTAAGCCCTTTACCATCCTCCATGATTTTCTCTACCGCCTGTTTGTATTCCTTCCTTTTCAACCCATTTAATGCTTCTACATTCCATTTTCTAACTCGCCGCCCCTGCCTTATCTTTTTGAAACGTACGCTACATTTCATAACAACTAAATTGTGGTCTGAGTCCGCATCCGCTCCCGGGAAGCTGTGGGAATTTATCACACTGTTCCTAAACCTGTGTCTAACCAGGATATAATCTAGCTGCTACCTTCCTGAGTCACCTGGCATTTTCCATGTATACCTGCGTCTTTTGTGGTGTCTAAACCAAGTGTTGGTGATGACTAGCCCTTGTCTCCTGCAGAACTCAGCTGCTTTCTCCCCGCGGTCATTCCTCGTGTCTAAACCGTAGTCCCCGACCTCGTCACCATCTCTTCCTTCGCCTACCGTCGCATTGCAATCCCCCATCACTATCAAATGTTTCCCTGCAGGAACACATGCGATCATGTCCTCTAATTAATCGTATATCGTATCGACCTCTTCTTCCTTATGGTTGCTCGGTGGCATGTATACCTGAATAATAACTAAGTTCGTCGGTTCTGCTTTTATCTCCACTAGTAGTATACTATCTGTTACCTGCTCTATGTTGACTACGCTTCTTCCTACCTCTTCATTGAATACTATGGCAACCCCTCGTTGGCTCTCGTCCCCTCCGCTGTATATCATTCTATACTTATCACTCCAGTAATCCCCGCTATCTTTCCATCTCACCTCGAATAGACCTAAAATATCTATATTTCCCCTTTCCATCTCTCGCTTAACATTCTCCAATTTCCCTGTCCTCATCATTGTCCTAACATTCCACGTTCCTATTCTAACTAATTTGGTCTTCTTCTCCTGCGTCTTCTGTCCTGCTGCTGATTGAAAATTTTAATTTAATGTCTGATATCAGACATGTTGTTTAGTTAGGTTAGATAGAGAAATTTATAGATGAACCTATGTCCAAAACCTACCTTAAACAGTATAATACAAATAAAAATTAAGGAGTTGTTATACATGAGCAATATAGCCAACTCACTATATTTTTTAATTCGTACACTTAGTATTCCTGAAACTCAAAACAAAAGTAAAATAAAACTATATGGCAGGTGGGTAGTAAAAAACATGATCTTGTACTTGCTGCCATAGATGAACTTCTTGCAGATGGTCAAGTTTTGGTTGGCTGGTCATGGGGGTTATGCAGTTCTCAAGAAAGAGAAGAGTTAATTTAAATATTAAAATAAGAACTCATAAACTGGAGCAGTTTACCTATCTCAGAATGTTTAGGACCAAAATGATCAAAGGCATAAGAAGGGCAGTAGGCAAAGAAGCTTTCACAAGTTGTAAGAAATGTATGACTGGCATTGAGTAAGGAAGTTAAGAAACCGCTCGATAAAACGTGGAGATGGAGCTTGGTTTCTTATGGTGTGGAAACTTGGTCATTAAAGTAAGATGTTAAGCCTAGATTTTACACTTGTGAAATGTGGGTATAGAGAAGGGTGGAAGATTTTTTATACATATATATATATGTATACATATATATGTATATGTATATATATATATGTATGTATATATATATATATATATATATATATATATATATGTATATATATATATGTATATATATATGTATATATATGTATATATACTACCTTGATCAAAAAGTTCCCGGAATAACCACCGTGTGGCGCTCCCATCGTTCCGATTTGAGTTCTGTTTTTTTTGTTAAATTGGTACATCTGTTGTTGATATTCCCTTTAAATCTTAGTGTCATAAGTTGACATTTGCAAAAGTTACGTAGCCAAGAGTACATCTATCTCTGTGTGTGTTGGCGATTTTTTACAATTTCAGAAATGGATTTAAATTTGCAACAACGAACTTGTATTAAATTTTGCGTAAAAAACGGATTTAGTGGCGCACGGACGTTGGAAATGTTGGAAAAGTGTTTCGGCAATGATTCTCTAAAAAAAACGGTCGTTTACCAGTGGCACGAGCGGTTCAGAAGTGGTCGTGAGTCAATCAAAGATGATGAACGCAGTGGCAGACCATCGACATCGAAAGTCGGTGAAAAAATTGATAAAGTAAAAGAAATGTTGGTCAATAACTGCAAATTAACCATCAGAGAAATAGCGGAGGACTTGAACATTGCCTATGGATCCGCCCAAGACATTGTGGTTAATGATTTGGGTTTCCGTCATGTAGCAGCAAAGTTGGTGCCAAAAGACCTCAATTTCATGCAAAAAAGAGACCGTGTTGACGTCGCAAAAGACATGATTTGCGAGGCTGAATCCGATCCCACATTCATCAAAAGGATCATTACTGGAGACAAGACGTGGGTTTATGAGTACGACACGCAATCCAGACATCAGGCAAGTGAATGGCGTTCACCAAATGAGCCGAGACCAAAAAAACCACGTCGTTTTCAGTCAAAAAAGAAGGCAATGCTGACGGTTTTCATGGATTACAACGGTGTAGTGCATCATGAATTTTTGCCAGAAGGCCAGACAGTAAACAAAGAGTATTATTTGGGCGTTATGAGACGTTTGCGTAAAGCAATTCGCCGAAAGAGACCAGAAATGTGGGCAGAAAACTCGTGGATTTTGCATCATGATAACGCACCGTCGCACAGTGCTATCATTATTCGTAATTTTTTGACGAAAAATGCAACAAATACCATCCAACAGCCACCGAATTCCCCTGATTTGGCTCCCTGTGACTTCTTTCTGTTCAATCGAGTTAAAAAACCATTACGGGGAACGCGTTTTAGCAGCCGAGAGGAAGTAATGGAAAAATCGCAGGAAGCACTGATGGACATACCGAAAACCGAATATAAAAAATGTTTCGAGGATTGGATCAAGTGCTGGCATAAGTGTGTTGCAGTCGATGGGGATTACTTTGAAGGGGACAATATAGATTTAGATGAATAAATTTGTATTTTTAATTTTCTGAATAAATTCCGGGAAATTTTTGATCAAGGTAGTATGTATATGTATATATATGTGTATGTATATATATATGTGTATGTATATATATGTATATGTATATATATGTATATGTATATATATGTATATGTATATATATATGTATATGTATATATATGTGTATGTATATGTGTATGTATATGTATGTATATACTATATATGTATATGTATGTATGTATATATATGTATATGTATGTATATATATATGTATATATATATGTATATATGTGTGTGTATATATGTATATGTATATATATATTTTATTTATTTTATTTATTTAGTAAAAATTGTGCACATACAGCAGGAATTGCCAATTTACAGTGACACATATAACAGGAACATATAAGGACACAAACATACAAACATCAACAAGACTATACTATTGAGGGAGGTGTGAGAGATGTGTCAGAGAAAGGTTTATGAATGTGTTGGCTGGGAGTGAGAGGGGGTCGATACTTTCGGGAAGGGAATTCAGTAAAGCGGGGAGACGGAAGAAAAGGGACCGTTTGGTGAGGGACAATCTGGGAACGGGTTGGTGGAATAAAGAGCGATCGCGGGTAACTCGGGGGGGAACTCTGAAATTGATAAGGGAAATTAGTTCAGGACAGTCGTTAATGGAGTTAAGGGTGTTATGCATGAGTTTTAAATCGGATTTTAGACGTAGAGTGGAGAGATTACAAATCGAGAGCGAGGAAAGAAGTGATTCAGTGGGCGAGTCCCGAAGATGGGGGACTCTGTACTTGACAATTTTACTGAAAAAATTAGTTATCGTGTTAAGGGTATTAAGGTTAGATAGGGCAGACATTGACCATATAGGGGAGCAGTAGGTAATTAATGGTAAGATAATGGTTGAGAAATATGCGGTTAGAGATTGTACATCTTTTATTTCTGTGTAGCGGTAAAGTAGACCTAGAAGAGACATGGCTTTGCATTTAACTGCTTTGATATGACCTGAGAAATTTAGTTTGCGATCAGTTAATACACCAAGATCCTTGACAGAAGCAACACGATTCAGAGGAACTGAATTAATTGTATAGTTAAAGGTAAGAGGAGATTTTTTTAGGGATAGAACTAGAGTATTGCATTTATTTGAGTTTAAATTTAGCATCCATGTGCTGCACCATTCTGAAATTTTATTTAAAGCCTCCTGAAGGTGGTAGCAATCCGTGGGGGAATTAATTTCCTTAAAAATTTTGCAGTCGTCGGCATATAGTAACGTGTGGGCTAGGGAGGTCGGGACTAGGGAAGCTAAGTCATCAATGTACAGATTAAAAAGATATGGTCCGAGAATACTACCTTGAGGAACTCCAGATGTCACAGAGGACCAAGGAGATGAGGCGCCAGATAGTATTACTCGCTGATTTCTATTCGAAAGAAAGCTGGTCAGTAATTTGAGAAAGTTTCCATGAACGTTAAAACGCTGACTGAGTTTATTAATGAGGAGGTTATGATTGAGGGAGTCGAAGGCTTTTGAGAAATCCAAGAAGATGGCATCTAATTGAGTCTTACTTGTTATCGCACTAACAGCGTGGTGTTGAAAAAGTGCTAAATTGGTCAAGCATGACCTGCCCGGAAGGAAACCATGTTGGTTGCTAGACAGAAAAGGGGAAGTAAAATAATAAAGTCTGTTGAGAATAATCCTCTCGCAAACAGAAGAAAGAATAGGTAGTAAAGAGATAGGGCGATAGTTAGATATTTCATTTTTCATTCCAGTTTTAAGAATAGGGATAACATTAGCGGATTTCCATTGGGGGGGGAAAGTACCGAGGGAAAAGCAGCGATTTAATAAGAGGCTTAAGGGAAGAGAGAGGGAGGAAGCGCAGTTGCGTACAAATATAGGACTTATGCCATCGGGGCCAGGGGAGCGACGGAGGGGGATCTTACAAAGGAATTTAAAAACCTCCCGGGAATCGGTTTGGATTTGGGATAAAGAGTAGCAACAACTTGGAGTGAGGGAAAGATCGCTAGAGACGGGAGGGTTAAAAGCAGGAGTCAGACATTCCGTGAAGAATTTCAGAAATAAGTTCGGTCTTTCAGGTCCCACAGCTTTAGCATTGCCATAAGAAACAGCAACGGGAATCTGCGGGCGATTACGACGACGATTGACAAACGACCAGAATTTTTTTGGGTCAGATGTGATGGACGATGATAGCCTTAGTGTATATTCTTCGTAGTCGCGACGGATAAGAGATTTGGAAAAGCGACGTAATTCGATGAAAGAACGCAGAGTGTTCTCGTTCGGAAAATTTTTATACAGGTACCAAGCGCGATTTTTGTTACCCAGAAGGTGCACAGTGTCCGGCTTAAACCACGACGGGAATTTCCTTGACTTGGGTTTCACAAGAGGGACGAAATCTTTTATCACACTTTCAATAACAAGGTAAAGGAAGTCCACCCCTTCTTCAGGAGACAGAGCGGTAAGCACACCCCAGGGGAGAAGGTCGAGGCAGCGATTAACGTCCTCCCAGCGGACCTTCGACCAGGCAGGGAAAGGCTTCATGTGGGCAGGGGGATCCCCGCGGAGTTTCCGGGAACCTCTAATGCGGAAAACTGCATCCAGAGACTCGTGGTCAGAGTTGAAAATATTCCTTCCCGGGGTAAGAGCCTCAGGGGGAACGGACGAGAGGAGAAGGTCCAGGGTTGCCAGGTTTCGGGTGCGTTGGGTGCAGTATTGCGAAAGTTGTAGAGCACTTATAAAATGTTCAATGAAGAATTCGTCGTGACCATTGAGAGGGGTACCATGCGTTGGGGTGTCCCATTGAATGGATAAATTAAAGTCACCAACTAAAATAATTGGACCAAGATTAATAGTTTCAAAAACAGAATCAAGACAGTTTTCGAGAACCGAGATATCACTGCTTGGGGGACGGTAAAAACAGCCAACAAAGATTTTATTAACTTTGGAATGCGCACCATGGGGTAGAGAGACTTCACTCCATACGATTTCGCAAGCAGTTTCGAGGTCTTTGCGTCGCTTTGAGGGGTACTTGGAATTAATGGCAAGGAGCACCCCGCCACCTCTAGTCAGACGATCTCGGCGGTAAACACTGTGTGAGACCGAGAAGGATAATTCACCATCGGCAAATGAGGGGGACAGCCAAGTTTCGGATAACGCAATTATATCAAATTGCGCAAGTTCATGCGCATGGGAGTCACAAATTGATAGTTTGTTTTTAAGACTTCTCACATTCTGGTAGTACACATGCACTGGGGGGGCACAAGGAGGGCCGGGGTTAAGGTTCACATCACCCGAGAGCAGGATGAGAAGCAGGATGACAACTCCGCAGCGAGAGTGTGGCGTTGAGGCAGTCGGCGAGGGTCCGAGGAGTCGCCGGGAGCCAGGAGACAGGCTGACGGGGAAACGGAGGCGACAGGGGGATAAACCACTTGATGCGAAGGCGGAAAAGTAAAAACTTCTGTAACTGAAAGTATCTTGAGGAACTGGGATATCTTCACATGGATAATGATCACAGGATATATGCACAAGAAGTCGCGTGGAAAAACTCGGAGAAAGTAGCGAAATAACGACACAAAAGTAGAAAAGCGTAGGAGTGAGAGAGACACGTGTTCTACTACTGGCGGCCATCTTGGGTTTTTTCTTGGGCGGCATCTTGGGTATATATATGTGTGTATATATATGTATATACAGGGTTTGTCCGGAAAATAAGTGTACTGAGCTCAGGAAAAAAATTTATTGCACTTTTACATATCTTAAGCTAATATTCCTCAAAATAGGACCCTTTTGAGTCAATACACTTGTTCCAGCGGCGTTCCCATTCCTGGAATGCTCCCGCGAAGGCATCATCGGGAACCTCTCGAAGACTCGTCGTCGACCTCTTCTCTGCCCTCCACGAACATCTTGTGCCACCGAAAGATCATGTTTCTGGACATGGCTGACTCCCCGTAAGCCTGGTTAATCATACCGACAGTTTCGGTAGACGATTTCCCAAGCTTACCGCAAATTTGATGGAATAACGCTGCCCAAAAACTTCGGAATCGCGTTCCGTGACGTAAGTCGAAGCGTGGAGGTTTGCGTTAACAGAGCTCCTCACTACACCACAGCTCAGAGCCGACTGCCTTTTTCAGCGTCGCTTGCCAACGTACCCCCCTCCAATTGCAGCCCGTGAGAGCGATGCTCCAGGCGTTCCAGGGGTCAGTACACTTATTTTCCGGACGAACCCTGTATATGTATATATATATATGTATATATATATGTATATATATTTGTATGTATATGTATATATGTATGTGTGTGTGTGTGTGTGTGTGTGTATATATATATATATATATATATATATATATATATATATATATATATATATATATATATATATATATATATATATATATATATATATATACATATACGAGGGTCATCCGGAAAGTAGTACCCGTTCGTGCCGCATGAAGTGCTGACGACGCGAGTAGCCGCTGGACGAGGTCAGATAGCTTCAGTGGCTTGTCTGCCTTCTCTGAGCCAAGTTGCGTGACGCTAGCATTGCCTGTGTTGTTTCTGTGATTGTTTACAATGTTTAAAAAAATTGAGAACGCCGCCAGTTGTGAAGTGAGGGCAGTGATTAAATTCCTCAATGCAAGAAACGTTCGCCCATGTGATATTCATCGCCAATTAAAGGAGGTGTATGGAGACAATGTAATGGACGAGTCGTCTGTTCGGCGGTGGTGTCGCAACTTCAACATGGGGAGGGGGAACACACACGACGATGAGCGTTCGGAGAGACCGTCTGTCATTACAGACCAACTGGTGAGCTCAGTTGACGAATTCGTGAGGAACGATCGGCGCGTCACAATTGATGACATCTGTGAGCATTTTCCCAATGTTTCTCGAACAATTGTTCATGAAATTGTTAAACACCATCTGCATTATGCAAAAATTTGTGCAAGATGGGTCCCTCGCGTATCTCAATGAGCTGGCGGCGATGCAGCAGGAATACAGAAACTTGTCACACGTTATGACAAATGCCTTAATTTGCTTGGAGATTATGTTGAGAAGTAGTTTAAAGTATCCTCTTTCAAATAAAATTTTTTATGTTTGTTAATATTTACTTTTGTGTCTTTATTTCACGAACGGGTACTACTTTCCGGATGACCCTCGTACATATATATATATATATATATATATATATATATACATACACACATACATTCATGTATCGATGATGTAGAAGCACTCACGAGAGCAATATAACATATGGACGGCACAGCAGAACAGAAAATAAAATAGGTATCACGTGAAAGGACCCTCACATTTTATATTGAGGTTTCAGCTTTCTTCAGGTCAAACTGGAAGGTCCAGGATGGTGGCTATGGAGTCTGGAAGGTGGGGGAGCAGCAGGTTATGTTGGGAAGGGTATTAAATATGGCAGTTAAGGGTGGGTACTTTAAAAGATCCGAAAGCTAGTATGCATGCGGATTTGCAAGTTCTCGGCTCTATTTTGGTGGCTGAATCGGGTAGGGATTCTTGGATGGTTAGGAAGAAACACTGGTTGAAGGAAAGGTTGTGGGAATTTGCATGTGAAGGGATAGGAAGAGAAGAGAGTGAGGCAGAATTACAGGAATAGTGGTGATTTTTCATTTGAATGGGTAAGGGGGTATTGCATTAATGTTTTTCGAGAGGCAATTAGTGTGGGAACGAGGTGATGGGGCAATGTGGGGACAGGGGAGCAGATCTGATAAGTAGATATGTTTTACATCGCGGAAGGTAGCAAGTAGGAGAAATATGAGGATATTTGTCGGGGGGGAGGGGGGGGGGCAGAGGGTTGGTGGGTCTCAGAAGGTTTTTGAGTTTGGTGGGTCATCAGTATGCGAGACGGGCATTGGGGCAGTAAGGACAAGGTAGTGTCGTTGTTGCGTGAAATATGGCAAAGTTCTTAAAGAAAGATTTTCAGTCAGTAGGATCCAGGGAAATATGTGGTGCAAAGGTTAAGTCTTGCATCAGATGTGGGGGTTATTTTTCTGTAGTGTGTGGGGTCTGGTTGAGCGGTGGATTTAATTTTGTAGGAGCTTTAATGGGTAACCATGTCTTTGGAGTGCATGGTGTAGATTGTGGATGTATTTTTTGAGGGTGGCTGTGGTGTTGCAATTCTGGTGTCCATGGATGGAAAGAGTGTGCTAGGAATCGAGTGTTTGGTGTGAGAAGGATGACAGCTGGTGAAGTGTAGGTGTTGCTAATGGTTTGGGGCTTTGAAATGTGCTGAACTGGTCAATTTGTTATGGTGAAGTGAGATGTCTGGAAAGTCTCTTTAAGGTGGTCCTTGAAGAGATAGGCGTATGATGACGTCATCCTCGTCCCCATCGCTTTGCCTTTGATTTGTAGATAGAAACATTTTGGGAACGAAAATGCATTTTTTGTCAGGATGAAGGTGGCTAGATGAGGATTAATTTGGTCGAAGGGTCCTGGGGTGGGGGGCATAGAGAAAAATAATGTCGGAGAGAGGATGAGCCTTCTGTATGGGAAATAGAGGTATAGAGGGAAGTGCTGACCAGATGGAGGTGGAGGGGACGGAGACAGAATTTAAATGTTGTGGGAAGTGATATGTGCCTTTCATGAAGGAGGGGAAGGAGAGTACAAGAGGTTGTAGGTGGTGGTCAAGGCATGCAGAGATACTTTTGGTGGGAGAGTTGAAACTGGAAACTATAGGGCAATGGGGATGTGAGGTAAGTATATTGTTGGGAGGAGATAAAAATAGGATGTTCTGGGGTTTAGGGGTGAGAGGAGGGATATGTCTTGGGAGGTAAGGCATTCGTCTGATCCAAATTGGAGGGGGAAAGACCAAATTTCTGTTTGGAAAATTGGTGTTGGGTTGTTGCTGAGATTGGTACAGGTAGATGTATTATCGAGTCTGCCGAGGGCTTTGGAAATGTAATCATTGCAGTTTAAAATTACTACTGAGAAGCCATATTGACGGTGGTGATTACGATGCTGGGATTGGACTATTTGTTTGTGTGTATGACATTTGTTAGTGGAGAGGTTATTTTTAGGTTCTATGAAGGATTTATTGGAAACTTTGTGGAGAAATAGACGCACACATTTCAACAGGATGGTTACTTGGAAGAGGTTTTGGTTCATGGATAGAAGCAGGTTGGAATTTGTCAAGTGCTGAACTAGTGTTTATGTGAGCCGAAAGGGTTACTTTGTGATTTGCGGAAACTGCACCATCGGAGGTATCTGCAGAAATGTAGGGTATTGGTAAGTACATTGATGTGGTTGACTTGTGGTGTAGGAGAGAAAGATAGGTCTTTACTTAGAACAGAAATTTCACTGTCAGAAAGGCTGGTATTTGAAAGGTTTACAATGTCATGAGAATTGTGAGTGGGGGTGGTCTTGGAGAAGGTGGCGGGAAAGGGTGGCAATGTGGAAGTTTGACCTA
>NW_027286292.1:27475496-27495496 GCF_022747635.1 Hetaerina americana
GTATCGGTGAAAACTGTCCGCGATATGATACAAGCAGTCTATCATAACGTTAATCAAAATTATAAAAATTTAGAATGGTTGCGAGAAAGAGCCATTCTTGCTCCTAAGAACGATGATGATAATGAAATTAACAAGGAGATACTAGCCATGCTGCCAGGAGACGTGATTGAATATAAATCGGTTGATACCGTAGTGGATGCTGACGAAGCCGTCAATTATCCAACGGAATTCCTAAATTCACTTGATCCAGCTGGATTGCCACAACATCGCCTTATACTTAAAGTAGGATCTCCAATCATTTTATTGCGAAATTTAGATCCACCAAAACTCTGCAATGGGACACGATTGTGTGTGACAAAATTAATGAAAAATATAATCCAGGCAGTCATTTTAACTGGAAAAGGAAAAGGTGAAATAATTTTTATTCCACGAATACCTCTAATCCCAACTGATCTTCCCTTCAACTTTAAAAGATTACAGTTTCCAGTCCGGGTAGCTTTTTCAATTACCATTAATAAATCACAGGGACAGTCTTTAAAGTTTTGTGGTGTTGATCTAAGATCGCCATGTTTTAGCCACGGGCAACTTTATGTTGCTTGCTCCAGAGTAGGTTCGCCTAAAAATTTATATATTCTTTCTCCCGGATATGAAACAAAAAATGTAGTTTATTAACAGGTGTTAAATAAAAAAGATTCTTAAATTTGTATGAAGTAGTGTGTTATTGTACTTTATAATTTGTTGTTTTTATTTATGTAGTATATTTATATTATTGTTTCTCCCTAACCCGTGCAAAGCCGGGTATTCAGCTAGTATGTATATGTATATATATGTAATTATATGTATATGTATATATATGTATATATATGTATATGTATATATATGTATATATATGTATATGTGTATATATGTATATGTATATATATGTGTATGTATATGTATATATATATATATATATATATATATATATATATATATATATATATATATATATATATATATATATACACATACATACACACACACACACACACACACATATAATTATATTTGGGAACACTTTGAGTGAGTACACTGTCCATCGGATAGGACGTTAAGCTGTGCACCCCTTGGCACCTTTCGTCAAAGAGTAGGCTAATGCTGGGTTTCTATCCACCTTTCATCCTTTCCTATCCATCCCCTATGGAGCAAATGACCTCAGCTGTCTGTCGCCTGCCCTAAATACTACTACTGAATTATTTCTGTAATTGCTAGAATTACCATTTCTTTCACAATCCCGTCTTCCATCCTATCATCTTCTATCCTCTCATAAAGGTTGAAGTGTCCTCCCTTATTTTAATGCATGCTTATTTATTTTTATGCATTATATGCAAGGCTTAGATGCAAAAAAATCTTCATGTTTGTGTATTGTATTAAGAATTTATTATCACATATTGCAATTTTATGGCATATTTTGTGGAGGAAAAGCAGGGCTCTGATGCTGAAAATCCAATATCCTACCCATGTGTGCTTTCTTTTGTGTTGTTTGTCATCTTAACAGGTTGTATTATTTTTGTTAGGCCAGGATTTTTAAAAAAGTTTGAACAAATAGTAAAGCTCTCCTAACTGCATAAGGAAATGTGGAATACCTGATGTGTACTGTTTTGGAATTAGGGACTGCAGTTTCATAAATATGTATGTGGAAGATATTACCCAAAAATGTCTAGTATTGCCTGTTGGAAAACTTAATTTACCTTAATACTTTGTAAGGCTTTTTGGAAATACTTCATCTTCCAAGATTTGGAAAGAGTTGTTACAATTTTTCATTTTGTGTTCTATGGCATTCATATTTTCCATCTCTGGAGAATTTCAATTGAAGTCCTCACATTGCAGCTCAGGGGCTTTTTATTCATTATGAACTTAAAATTTCTAAAATTCATTGTTTTCGCAACAGGTTCCTCTGAGATAAAATCGGTGTAATCATTCCTCTTTACGCTCAAGTGTAAAAATGGTTCAATAGGTATTCAATTGTTTATCATATACCTAAAGCATTTATCAGCTTAGTATCCATCAAAAGAATTTGGGCGAAAAGAGTTAAATGAAAAAAACTGTGGTGATGAAAGTTGCTAAGGAAGAGAATTGGTTTGTTGAGATGCTCAAAAATGTGATAATTTCATTTTGGTGTACATGGTTTACAATACATGGAATAAATTATTGTATAAAAAGTATTTGGAAAAGTTTCTGGAAAATAGATGTATTTCAGATATTCCTACAATGCCTCAAAACTCTTTAATGTTCATCCCTTGAGGGCTGACGCACTCTAGCCAGTGGCTTCTCTACAACTGTTAAGGTTACCTGGTAGGCAGATGCTGGAAGATCCGTAGTGGTACGCGTGCAAGCTTCTTTGACGGCACTTATTGTCTCATGTAGGTGTCCTTGAAGGGAGATTTTTACTTTTCGGAATAAGAAAAAGTGTGCAGGTACCAAGTCAGGATTGTAAGGGTTTAGGGGAATCATCATGATGCCATTGCCGGTCTTCATAAGCAGGCGCTCAATTCTGCTCTTTTTCATCCGTCAAGACCTTCGGGACGAGTTTAGCAAAGATCTTTCGCATCACCAAATTTTCAGTGAAAATGGTATGCACCGTCATCTTATCAATGCCAATAAGATCTGCAATCATGCCCACACTTAACGAACACTGAATTCAACACTTCACACACTTGCCAGGAAAAATGTTACCGATACTTTTTACGCAAACCTTGTAATACAGTGTGTGGTACACTGACATTATTTTAGGAATGTGCTGCGTACATTGAGGAAGGTAAGGATAAAGTGGAATGGTTGCGTTTACCAATGTGTCAAAGTTGAGATCCCTTCTGTTTGGGCATTTTAGTTAAGTGTGTGCCTGAGAGAAGGAATTACAGTCATGCATTTTTTTCAGCTCCTTCCTTCTTGTTTTTCCTGTTTTGGGGTAGAAAATAAAAGTATTGAAATACTTAAATGATGGTAATTTTGAGCTGTAACCTTCCACATGTTATCAATTCTCCAATCCCTTATTCCTTGAAAGTCTGTTATAACAGTGCCTCATTTCAAATTTGGCTGTTGTACATTATAATGGCTTGTTCAAATTTTATTGTAGTGGTTAACTGTTGAATACATTCCTTTCCTACGTGGAGATTTTAAGTTGCAACCATGATACATGAGAGTAAAGCAAGAACAGATTTTGGCTATGAGGTTTTCAGCAATAGAAATTGGCTTCTTTTTATATACAAGAATTTATTGAAAGGTGTCGATAAATTTTGATGTAGCAAATATAAACATAAATATTACTATTCTAAAGTTAATTTTTACTTCATTAAAAAGAGTTGCCTCATTTTACAGAGCTTCAGTCATTCATCTTTAAACTCTTTTATTGTCATCTTTGATTTTTCTATTTTCATATTTTTAAATCACAGATTGTAACAGACATTTTGAATTAATTTAAAAACATTACTTTAAGAGGATTTTGAAAACATGATAGTTTTTTGTGGAATCAAAATTAAGCTATTCATCCAATATTCAATCCAATGAATTCTGAATTGTTTGGGGTTTAATAATGTTCTGACAGTAAAATTTATAATGGGATCCAAAGTATTGTCATCCTTTTATGCACCGACAAGGGCAACTACAAATGACTAATGATTGGATATCATACTTGTAAAAATGAATGATGCGGCGTTGTTGTCATCCATCCATGGCCTAAATATTGTAGAAACATACAGAAAAAGCATTTCATGACAAAGTAGAATTTCAACAAATTGTGTTACTCTAGTCAATACCTTCATTTGGCATCATTGTACATCTGGAGTTGCAGATTATTACTAAAATAGCCACTATTAGCTCTGGAAACATGGGTTGCTGATCCCTGGTCTTAATTATATTGTTTCCTAATCTGCAAATTCTTTGACTTTATTTAATGAATCACTCTAAAGAGAATGAAATTTCCACAGTCCATCATTGTCATTCAGAAACTTCTTAAAATGCATCAATTTTATGATGCCTTCAAACCAATTTCAGTGCCTAACACAAGATATGCCATGTAATGAGTGTTTGGGAGTGGTTCACAAAACATCCTCATGCCAGGCATTGTGTTATAGCTACTGATAAGGAATATACCCAAAAATCCTTTCGATGTTTGTACCTCAAACTTAACATGTCATTTACCCTTCTGTAGTGTTTACTAGGCATTTTCATAAAAAGGCGGGACTGAGTGCACTATGCACATATCACTTCATGGAATGAAATTTATGAAGTAGCACCATTAAGCGGAATCCTTTTGGACTGCCTCCACATAAGGCGAGTTGTTCTGTGTTGAGCTACTCCCACACACCAGCAGTAATGGTCAGAGTCTGCAATGGCCACTGGTAAAATTTTGATCAGCAGAAACAAAAAAACTTGGATGAACGATGAATGTCATATTTTCATTCAATTTTTTTTTCAAGCTCAGGAAATGTGCCACAAATTCTAGTAGTAGTAGTTTTGAGGGGAGGCGACCGACAGCTAAGGTCATTTGCGCCATAGGGGATGGATAGGAAAGGATGAAGGGTGGAGAGAAACCCGGCATCGGCATTAGCCTACTCTTTACGAAAGGCGCCAAGGGGTCCGCAGTTTAACGTCCCATCCGACGGACGGCGTACTCACAAAGTGCCCTCCACAAAGCACCTCAAGTAGGGATCGAGATACCTCTGAAAAATATTCAACACCGCCGGGATTTGAACCCGCGCCCTCATGGTGGGAAGCCAGTACGTTAGCCCCCGCACCATCTCGATCCCCCACACAAATTCTAATTGCTTCAACAAGCCCTCAGGATTGAATCTAGAAGATGGTCATTGTGTTTTGACTGGTACCATTAATTTAAAACTGGGAGAACTTTTACTGGTGTAGGTCCTCAACATGGACCACCTTTCAATTTAACAGAACACATTCACATTAACTGTGCATGATTTGATTCAGGCAAATTGTCTGTTAACAGCCACGGAGCTAATGGAAGAGGATGAAGTCAATGTGGGATGTCACTCCATTTTTATAGAATAACTTGGCATGCTCCACGTCACATCAAATTTGTGCATGTTTGCCGAAGAACAGGAAAACAAATATAGAAATCAGCAAGAAATACTTTCTCATGCGAGTGCTGATCCAAATTTTCTAAGCACCATCATCACAGAAGAGGAAACTTGGACTTATGAGTACAATGTTGAGACCAAAGTGGAGTCTTCTCTGTGGAAGGGGCCAGACCCCTATCCAAAGGAAGCTAGCATGTGTCAGTTGGGAGTGACAGTAATGTTAGATTTTTTTAATCGGCAAGGGATAATTCATTATGAATTCATCCCAAAAAGTTAAGAGTCAACGAGTAATTTAATGTAGGACACGGTGATGTAGGCCTGAGAGCCAGAGTTAGATGCTGTACCAAGACAATGTGCTGGCTCATAACTTTCTCTTTGTGAGAGAAATTTTGACCAAAAACAGGGTAATGGTGGTCCTTCCCCATCCTATTCCCCAAATTTGGCTCTGTCCTTTTCATATTCCTAAGTTGAAATCAACTTTGAAATAGTGCTGGTTTGATCTAATAGATGACAGAAAACATGTACCTAGGACTTCTGATAAGAGCATTCAAAAGTTGGGTGTGGTGCGTGGCTATCCATGAAGAGTACTTTGAAGGGAATAAATATGAAAAAGGTGTTCCTATTGAAATAAAGTTGCTATATTAACTGTATGTTCTTTTTTGAACACAATCTGTATTCAAATCTTGGTTCCATTACAGTTTCTAAAATCTTCAGTATAAAAGAAAAAAATTATTTGTACCAGGGATAGAGAAAATTTAAAATGATTAGGACCCACCTTTAGCCCAATAAAGTGGAACCCAAAGATAGTTAGTTAATTTACTTGGTGAAATATCATTGTTCTTCATTCTTCTTGAAGCTGGATTATCATTCTCTGTATCTTTTTCGGGAACAGGAAGAGGTTTCTGAGGAATCAGTTGTTTTTTACCATGGGGATTCAGGTGTATGATAGCCTGATGCTTCTCCTTTAACAATGACACCATCAGTTATCTTAAGAAGGCTTGTAAAAGAAACAATCATTCTGGTGATGAGGTGCTAAATATTTTGATATGTTTCGTATGAAGTTACTTATAACTGAGCATCTGTTGAGCGTTGCTGGGAGATAAGGTTGTCAAAAGTTCCAGTGGGACGTTTAAAAACACATCAATGTCTCCTTGTCGAGCTTAAGTACCCTTTTTCTCCTCTTCCCCCGATTTATGGTAATGCAGATTATTTTATTTAGAGAATATTATGATCTGTAACAGAACCAAGAATTTTTAAACCATTTTTACTTTGTGTGAAGTACTGAATTAGGAACAGGAAGAGGTTTTGATGGGAATTTTAACATTTGAATGGGGAATTTTAATTTGATGGGATCAGTTGGGAATGGCATGCTAACATAACATTAATATGTCATTCCCATCTGAAAATACCTAATACTTCAGGTTAAAAAAATTATGAAATTCTTTGTTTGTTATTATATTCTTTAAAAACATAATGTAGAACTTGTGAACTCACATTTTTAAAGCTTTTATGAAATTTGTATGCATTTTGATAAAATAAAAACTCCTCATTAAATGTTATCTCCAATTCAGGCATTGAAATTTCAAATCACCATCCTGTGCTAGTGCTATATACTGCAGTAGAGAGTTAAATTATGAGTCCATCATTTAATCCTTTACTGTTGAAACAACCACAATGTGTTTCTATTGTTTTTTCATTGCAACTGAAACTAAGCTCAATTTTGTTTGGAAAGACATGTTGGAACAGCACCTTTAATAGATAAAAGCCCCAAGTTGTACTGCCCATTTATTTTATCTCATACATTGGGTTTTAATTCCTGGGTGTCATCATCAGGTATAATATTTATGTAAAAGTTAATAATAAAATTAATAATTTCAGGCTTCACCTTGTGGAACTTATTCATTGTAAAAAGAAAAATAACTTTGTGAATTCCACGTAAAGTTTAATTTTATGATCTGGGTTTCATTACCTAGTGTCATCATAATGATGATACTATGTTTTTAAACCTGATTTGTACAATTAAACATCAAGTGAAATTCTCATTTTTTTATTTTTCTTTTCTTAAAAGGTTGTACCTGATGATGCCTAGACATTGAGATGGATTGTTTGAAATAAATTAGGTGGGCAGTACAATTTGTCATTTTTATCTGTATTGTGAAAACTAGTTCCTCTGATCCAAACATTATTTTCATAATAATAGTTTGAATATGATATGGAAATCTGTTTATATTTCTGAATTCATATTCAGCATTGTTGACATTTCTTAAACCTAACCTCTGTGGGGTGGTGAAATGCATTATGCCTTGGATGTGATTGTAACTTTTGAGGAATTTTTAGGTAAAATTGCATGCTCCAATGTGCTAAGTGATCTCTATGCCATGGGGGTGACTGATTGTGATAACCTATTAATGATCCTTGGAGTATCAACCAAGATGGCTGACAAGGAGCGGGACATTGTGATGCCACTGATGATGCGTGGGTTTAAGGTATAGTGTGTGTGTGTGTGTGTGTGGTTACTTCCAGAGTCCAATGCCAATGTAGCTGTTACTTTTCATTTATTGTTTCATGTTTAGGATGCTGCATTGGAGGCTGGATCAAATGTTACAGGAGGCCAAACTGTAATAAATCCATGGTGTATGGTAGGTGGAGTTGCTACTGCGGTTTGTCAACTTGATGAAATAATAATGTAAGTTTTTAGTGTGCAATGTTAAATACAGTGGAACTTTCCGTGGGAATTTTTGTGCTCTGCTATCTCGTGTGTGTTAGCCATAAAATGGCCTAAAATTAGTTAAAACTAGACGACTACAGTTTTATGACTGGAGAACTGTGGTAATGTTGTATGTTTACTAGTTTAATGCAAATGGTATTTGATGTGGTTAGTAGAGCTTGGGTGCTTGATCTTGATTTTTGGTTAGAAAATCACTTTTATTTTAACAATTTTACAAGCAATTCACTTGTTCTCTCACTTTGAATTATTTGCAAGAATGCCTAGTGTTTCAAGTAAAGTTAGTGTTTGTGACACACAGCCAATATGTGAGAATATTATTATTGGCAACACCTTAAGGTATCATTTTAAAAAAGATATTTTGAAAATAGCCCTATAGGGGAGGGGATTGGATAGCTCTAGGAAGGAAATATCAGGATACTGGTATATACAGGGTGCCACGCTTAAAACCGGACAAGCAGGCGTTCCATCAAAGGAGAGTTCCTTGCTGGGTTAGCGGAACCTTCACCCAGACTTCTCCGAAGCATTATACTTAGCCACAATATCATAAACAGTTGATCTGGGGTACGTGAAGAATTGAACTATTTCAAAATATGATGCCAAGTGCGAACACTTTCTATAATAGCGGCTTTTCGGTTGTACTCCGCACTTTTACGTAACATCTTGGCCATTTTGAGGTTATGACTGTGAACTAGATGCCTATAGCTTTCAAGAATGCCAATTGTGACCTCCAGTGGAACTCCGATATGGTGGGACATTCAAATTGAAATTTGTCCGGATTTAAGCGCTGCACCCTGTATTTCATAGATAAAGCAATTTATAGTTTGTCAAATTAATTTAAAAAAATTAATTTGACCAGTGGGGTGAGGAAATAAATCATACAGAAAGAGGTTAGTACTTCGGCAGAAACAAGCGGAGAGGGGAATAAACTGTTGTGTAAATCAAATGCCTTTATCATAATGAAAAGATTAAGTCAATTTGTCCATAAATAGGAGGTAAGAGGGGGATTAGGCAATCAAGGTTGCAAAGCTATTAAGGAGAGAATGTATAATCTGCCCTCAAGCAATGTGGGAGCTGTAAAATGCCTGGCAGGAAAAATTAATTTGCTTAGTGGTATTGCTTATATCCTGAATTGCGGTAAAGAAAAGAAACGGTACCCTCATTGTAATAATTGACATACCACCTATGGTTTCCGCTGTCTTGAGCAATACCAGTGGTTGTGTTAGCAGTAAAACCTTGTAAACTTGTCAATTGCAAAAGCTTTCCTTAGCGCCATGTTCTTCTGCTCATTGAGAACCAACTTTGTAATTTTATTTTTTTAAACAACCTAGTATGTACTATGTATTTGGTGAACTGTTTTGGTTATAATCAATTATTTACTTTCACTAAAATTACATATGGTTAAATTATTGTAAACTTGAATTTTTATTGTGTTCTAGACAAATCGTAGATACCAATCGCAGCCTAGTACCTCTGAAGTGTCTCTTTGGTACATAGGTTGGATAAGACTGATAAAAATGTCTCTTGTTAAAATATTAATATTTTATGCCATTTAGTTTGCATCGTAAATATTTGCATGGTGTGGATTTCTCTTCATGTTACTTTGTGTTACCTTTTAGGCCAGATAATGCTGTAGTTGGTGATGTTCTCGTTTTGACAAAGCCACTTGGAACACAAGTTGCAATATGTGCCCATCAGTGGCTAGAGCATCCGGAGAGATGGAGTAGAGTAAAGCTCGTTGTGACTGAGGATGACGTTAAAAAAGCTTATCACAGAGCAATGGACTCCATGGAACGACCAAACCGAATGGGTGAGAATAATAGGATACTTATCATTTACAACTGGCCAAATTTTATGGCAATAACTCTTTGACTTTCTTCATTTATTTTTCAGCTGCCCGTTTAATGCACAAGTTCAATGCTCATGGCGCCACAGATGTAACAGGTTTTGGTTTATTAGGGCATGCTATGAATTTAGCTAAACATCAAAAGAATGAAGTATCTTTTGTCATACATAATTTGCCTGTAATAGCAAAGATGACAGCTGTTGCAAAAGCGTGTGGCAATATGTTTCAGTTACTGCAAGGGCACTGTGTGGAGACATCAGGTAAGATGCCTTGAAACTTCTTTAAGCTAGTTTTAGTACTGTATCTGTTAAATTGTTCCTTATTTGATATTTATTTTTTAATATGGTACTTCAGGGAGTGTAATGAGGATGTAATCTCTTACTATATATGTGTTCCTCATGTGGGTCATGGTAGTCCAGGGGTATTGTTGGATTACTGACCAGAGGGCCCGGGTTTGATTCCCAGGCAAGCCTCTCCAGCTCATCAACTCCACCCAAGCTATGTGATTTTTCAGGAACCAGATCTTCTTGGAAAACCATAACCTGCACAGGGACAGGACCTGGCCCTCGTACCCTAATGTGTGAATTTCACACGCTGTCAGTCTTAGCAATGGGTAAACTCTACGATGACCTACCAAACTGACCCTTGGGTTGATTATTATGTTTATGGGTTTTTTTATGTTCTTCATACCAATTGTTTTACTGTTACAGTGGCATGTCATAGTAATTTTGCCACTAAGTAAGTTATCTTCAACCAATGCATTTTTCTCTCTTCATCATGTTTGGGTCAGAATTAATTTTCATTCCTCATAATTTCAACATTTTATGAAAAATAAATAGTCTCCTGCAAGTGTTCTTCCAATGTTTAAATTACACAGCTAACTCCTGGGGGGTTATTCCCTAATGAAGCTGCCCGATGCTATTTGCTTAAGGATGCCATTATGGTATTGGCTACATGAAATATCATAAGAAGCTATTCTGTTAAATTTGCCGATGTCATTTTTGGATGTTTGGATGCCAGTTGGGCTGCTGTGATGCAATGACATCGCTGTAATAGCATCGATAAATGCATTGCTTTGTGGTAGTCATTGAACAGGAAATTGAAGTGGCTGATTTTTATTCGCTTGCTACAGGCTAAAATATGAGCTTTAATAATTCTAAAGAGAAGACAGGTTCAATAAAACCATTTTGCGGTGTGTGACAACGATTTTGTAAAAAAAAACATTTTCAGGTTTAACTTTGTGGAATTCCTTCATTATGACCGTAAAAAGAAAAAAAGGAAGTGTTAAGTTTCTTTTTACCCTCATTAAGATTTTGTCCATCTCTTTTGAGCTCTCTATGAAAATTGACAACTGTGAAAGATGGGAGAAAGTTAGATCAGCCAGGAAAGGGAATTAAAGGTGTTGGATGTTGAACGAAATGAAGGAAGTGTTATTGAAGAGGGGCTTATTTTAGTGTCAGATGTTAGGTTATTTTGGTTGAAGAGGCAAGTAAATGCATCGTTGAACTGTTGTCTAGGCTGTGGCCATCCAAACCCTACCTTTACCAGTGGATTATCAATAGTAATAATGATCATAACACAGTGCAATTATATAACTATGTCAGCAATTTGAGGTGTAACTTAGATTTCACTGATCCACAATTTTTTACTCCGATATGAGCCAAGTTAATCAAGAAATTCCATAGATATTTGTGACACCACTACATAAGATACCACCAGACTAAGAAAAAAGTAGAGCCAACCTATCGTTAGGAGGAATATTTATATTTATGATCGTTCAAGTTTTTCTATGATTGACTGCGTATGTGGTCTGTGCAATAAATGCACGATCTGGTGCCATCTTGCAGCCATGACACAGACTAGCTAGCTTATTTCAGGTCTATATATCATCACAGGTTTAGGTACTCCAGGAAGTAGAAAGAGGTAGATGTCTGTTCAAAAAGTTCTCAAACTTTTTTATTGTACACCTACAGTTACTTATTTTTTAATCTGCTTGCTGGTGTTGTGTCTGCGTAAACTTCCTGAATAACTGCCTTGAACCACTTGTTACCTTGTTTTGTTGATTAGATGTGGCTGTTTGTGTAAACGGGTATTTGTGAAGTGTGGCAAAAAATTGGATTTGCAGAAATAAGCTCTTTGAAGGAGCAGTGTTATTCTGTGATATTTCTCTGAAACTGTGCAAATCCTTCATGGAAACTTTTGAGTTGATGAGGTTTATGGTGAGGATGCTATGAAACATATCGTGCATTATAAGTGGTTTACCTAGTTCAAAAAAGAGTGGCAACCAGTGGAAGGTTATGAGCATTCCAGAAGACTATCAACATCAACTGATGACCCTGACATCAACAAAGTGAACAATCTCATTCGTGCAAATGAAGAATTGTCTGTTAAGGAACTTACAGAAGAGTCTGGCATCTGCACTTGTTCATGCTATGGAACCCTGACTGAAAAACTGAGGATGCAATGAGTTGCCGCCAAATCCGTGTCTTGGCTGATGACAGGTAATCAGAAACAAGTTGAAGTCTGTCAGGAACTATTTCATCAAGCTGAAGAGGAAGAAACCAAGCTTCTTGACCAGAATCATCACAGGTGATGAGTCTTGGGTCTATGGTGATCATATTGAAACAAAAGTGCAGTCTTCACAATGGATTGGTGAAGCATATCTCCATCCCAAAAAAGCTCGACAAGCTTGCTCAAATGTCAAGGTGATGTTGACTGTTTTTTTCAATCCAAAGGGGATTGTGCATCAGGAATACTTACCTAAAGGCCAGACAGTCAATACAGAGTACTACCTTGGGGTTAGGAAAAGCCTAAGAGAGAGAAACAGGTCAAAATACTTGCTTATTCATCTCTCAGTACTTGTGAGCTTTTAGCCAAAAACAAAACTACTGTGCTGCCCCACCCACCCTATTCACCAGACCTGACCTCATGTGACTTTCCTGTTCCCCAAACTAAAAACTCCGCTCAAAGGGAAAATATTTGCCACCATTCCAGAGGTTGAGAAATATTCAATAGAGGTTTGTGAGAGTATTCCAGAAGCAGCATTCCAGGGCTGTTTCAAAAAGAGGAAACACTGTTGGGATAAGTGTATACGTTGGGGAGGAGACTACTTTGAATGGGACCCTGACCAATAATTTTCTTAGTAAAGTATTTTTTTGTAATAAATAAAGTTTGGGAACATTTTGAACAGACCATGTATTTTAGAGGAATATTGAAATTGTAAATGGGACATGCAGAGGAGAATTGTGATAGGGAAAGAAACATTTGCTAGGAGAGACTTAGTGATTGGTAAAGGTGTGGAGGAAAGATAAATAAAGATATAAATGTGAGACTTGATTTTTAAGGCCAGAGGATGATCATAACCTAGATTAGAGGCTTTTGATTTGGGTATGGTGGAGAATGGAGAAAATTAGTTAAATAGAGAAGAAGACCAAAGGTTGAGGTTTTAAATAGGTTGGGGAAAGAGAGAAAGTTATTGGGTAAAATCAAAAAAATGACAGAGAAAGTGAATTAAGGAAAAATTGAAAGACAGTGATACATAGGAAGCCATGAAAAAAGGGAGAATGTTGGGAAAGTGTGGTAGAGGGGTGTAGAAGGTGGATTTTAGGGCATAGTGAAGGCAGGCAGAAGATGGAAAGAAGTGAGAAAAAATAGGAAGGTCCCACAATATATAGAAATATTTATTAGGTACCGTCCAAAATCTATCTTCAAAATGGATATCCTGATTGATTGATGAGACATAATCTGATGAAAAAGCGCTAACGGAAGCATAAAATTTTCATCTTTCAGGTATTTTAAAATGTCTCTTACATCTGCAATGAATATATCTGCTTTTGATGTTAACTGAATTTCAGTGAGGCAGCTTTAGTTTCCAGGTTTACTTTGTGGAAATGATCCATAATGCAAAAGAATACTCTTCGTATTTCCACATAAAATATATTTGTAAATGATCTATGATTCATCACGTAGCATCATCGTCAGCTGATAATAATGACTATGCGTTGATTCTTAGGTCATCAACACACATTTTATGTGGAAATACAAAATGTAGTCTTTTGAATTTGAAGCTTTTTAATGGCTAAAAATTATTTGCAACTGTTTACAGTCTGTATGTTAACATTCCATCTTATGACCTCGTGAGAAACCACCCGCACTACACTCTGTCTGAATGAAGTAGGTGTTTGAATTAGTGGGGATTTACTCTGATATTAATAATATGTTAGGTGCTGAAGTAGTGCAGTGCCTATGCACAAGATGCCAATAACTGTGTGAGCATTGTTTTAACTGTATAGTCGGGTTACATTTTAAACAGTTAAATAACTAATCATTAAATGTGGTCTTTCTGCCAATTTTGTTTGCATCTAGGGTTGTTGTATAGAAAGATAAAAGCTAAATGATGACTGTGCTGTGCATAAGATGGTTAAGGAGGGAACTATCAGACATGCCTGTCAGTAGTTAAGTAATAGTTTCCCCAGATCTGATATTATAATTCTCCATTTAGGGCTATGTCACTGGGGGCATAGCATGATATATTGGCAAATTCAATGCCCTAATGTTGTGATAGATGTTATTTAAAATCTAGAGGCACTGAATGTATTCAGATCTTGTCCATTTGAAAAATAAAGCCATATACTAGGTGATCTACGGTTTAATGGCTTTTGTTGGCACGTTTTGCCATTCATATCCCAAAGATGGTGATGTTATTCATAATTATTTTATTAATATTTATAAATTTCATTTTAACTTGTCAAGTATTTACTAATAAAATGTTTCATGCACTAGGTGGTCTACTTATTTGCCTTCCAAGAGAACAAGCTGCAGCATATTGCAAGGATATTGAGAAGAAAGAAGGCTACCAAGCTTGGATAATAGGTATAGTGGAGAAGGGAAGCAGATCTGCTCGTATTATTGAAAAACCTCGTGTTATTGAGGTGCCTTCTAAAGAAAGGGATGGGGACCTGTGGTAGCAGGTGAATTTTGTTCAAAGTTACCTGAATATGTGCATATAGATTGTTATGTATTTGGGTAGTGCCACTATGTTTCAATGAATTTTTAAATCATCCTTGAAGCTGATATGTCTTGGAGTTGACTTTTTGTCTCCTTGCGCAGTTAATAAATTGACATATTTATATATAGTTACCGGACTTGATATGTCACTACTTTGGTAAAATCAATGACTAAATTGTGTATTGCCAGAGTGGTCAATTAAGTTTAGAGAATTAAGAATTGCACAGCTTCTTCATAATTTCAGGGAAAAAAATGGCAAAAATACAAGTTTTTTTACATTGCAAATTTGATATGCAAATTAGGAATATGATATAGGAATTATGAATTGACAATGAACATCTAAATTTTTTATCAATATGTATTAGCATATATCATTGTGCATTCAGGCCCTGGGAAAAACCGAAACTATAGTTTCGGGCTGACTTCTGTGATACCAGTGGCATTTGAAGCAATAAGGAATGATCCACGCATAAAAATATTTAATCAGTTCCCAAAGACATGGGAAAAATCAGGACAGAGGATAGCATGTTCATTGGAAAAAATCAGGAAAAGTTATTAATGAAAAATTGTTAAATCAGTGGCTGATGTGATTACAGCTCAAAATATAAAAATCTCCTGAAAGTGTCTAGTAGGTTAATGAGTACTTGAAAAAGTGTTTGAGTTGATTGGAAGTAGTTGGTAGTTCTCTATTGAGGACACCTTTCCAGAACTTTTCCATTTTTTCATAATAAACTAGTATGAATACCCGGAAACTTTCGGTAGGAATATTTTAAATTTTGATTCATTTGTAAAAGTTGTTTTAGTTATTCCTTGTCAAGTTATTTTACTGATTTGATTCCATTGCACAGCTATCGAAATTTACACATTTTAGTCAATTTAGCTTCTAACAACAATATTTTACTGGGAAGGTAAATCGTAATGCGTTGAATAATATATCATATGCTGGATTGTAAAGCAGGTGTGTTATAAAAGTGTGATTGAGTAAGCCTGGTTTTGCCCAAGTGTTGTTTGTATGTTGTACCAATCATTGAAAGTGCCTACATTCTGAAGTGTTTTGTAGTTATTGTACTTCATTATTCTGTAATCTCTTTAGTGATACGTCTGATTCAGATTATGAAAACAATTGCTTTCCATAACTAATTACCAAATGTCAAAAACTGGTTTTGAAATGCAGTGAAATACAGATTATATCAGTCAATCTAAATAATTTGCATTGACCATGTGGTGTATACCTTGTTTGTTGAATAAGTGGAAATGGGTCAAGTTTTACCCTAATAAGAAACAGTATTGATAGTTGGTTACTTAGGTAAATTGATTGTATTGTTAGTGTATGAAATTGTAAATCAAGTTTTTTTTATTACCAGAGCTTATAACTTTGACTCGAGTTAAAATGACATGACTTTTTTTAAGTAGCCTATTGTTAAGATACTTCTTTAAAATATGAAAACAAAGAAATGTAATACTTCACAAGACCTAACACCAGACTTTTGGTTCTGTTCAAGAATTTTTGCTCCAAATAATCAAATCATGTTGAAATGTGTCCCAGACAACTGCCCTCATTATCTGCAAGAAGTGAAGAACTTCCTGATAGGCTTGCATGTAATGACAACACTTGAATGCTGGAAGGGGAAGTTGTTGATATCCGTAGGCAGTGACCTTTGAACATACGAAAACCGCTGTGGGAGATAGAAAGTGATGTTGTCCTGTGTGTGTGTATAGGTTAATCTGGTATATACATATGGCTTATGCTAAGTCCTATGGCTCAAAGTAAATAATATTTGCTGGTATATATTCAACCTTACTAACATCCAGGCCTAGCATGTTTCTCATACAAAAACCTTCTTGATTTGCCGCTAGTCATTATGTTTGAACTAAAATTCCACATTTTTCTCTTTTCAACATTTCATTATTAATGTAGTCTATATTATGAACATTTTTACTTTTCTCTCTTTTCTGCAGTACTTCATTAAAAATACTTGTCTCATATTAAAATCTAACTTATTACCAATGAAGGAGCAAAATAATTAATCAATCCTCTTGAAATTACATTCATGGTGCGAATATGTGATTTTTAAACCACTCATTGTTAAATAGAAAAAATTCCAATAAAAAATCCAAATTTACTGTAGTGTCATTGTATTGATTATAGGAGTCATTTAATGAATTAAATTGAACCAGTTTTTTTGTATTTGTCATCCATCTTCATAAACATTCAGGTATTGTTTTTACCCTAGTTCATACAGTGAGTAAAAAATGGCTGTCAGCGATTGGGATATCTGAGAAAATTCAGGGAAGTAGCTAAGACAGGGAAAAATCAGGAAATTTCTGGGACTAAATTTTTTTCAAGAGATTCAATAAAATGTTTTGAAATATATTTCATATTAGCTTTTGCCTGTATTTAGATAAGAAATCTGGTTTTAGATGGAAAATGGCTTGGTATGGTCAATAAATATTATTAAGCTAGACAATAATAATATTTAGTTGTTGGTACCATGTTTCTTTATTAAATTTTTCAATTAAAAATAACTATCATTTTAATATTATTTTCTGACCTAGTTAATTCAGTTGTTAAAAATATTATCTTTGCCTGTGGTTTCCATTTTATGATAGATTCCTGGTTCAGGTTCATTTATTTTTTCTACTATAATAACCCTTTGTAATTACGTTTGACTGACGTGTGTTTATGTCAGGCTACAATAATACACAATACTACACAAAGAAACATTACACTTGAGCATGCTCTTCAAAACATTTTCTTATGGGGTCAGCATGTAAAGAAAGGGAACATATAAAGGTATTCCAAGAGACTTTTCGTTGAACTCATTTCCTCCACTTCTTTCATCTCAAATTCTTAACCTCTTCTTCTGTCAAGTTATGTAAAATAATTCTCCTGTTAAATTGTTTCACTTTGTTTACTCACCGTGGAATCTCATAAAACAGTATTAATTCAGCTTTAGCAGCACCAGGAGAATCTATATATAAGATGTTGTACTTTTCCACATTCTTGATTTTACCTTAAAATAAAGTTTGGAGAAACAAAAAATATTTTAATATGATGCTAATTACTTCCATAAAGTGAAGCCTGAAACTGTAGAGTAAATACCAGCAGTTGTTATTTGGATGTATCAATCTGTATAGAGCGATGGTGCTTTTCTATAAGCATCTCTTTTTTTCCATGAAAATAGGTGGTATAAATTATTCTAGGAAAATAAAAATACTGTTAATGTTTTACTGTGGTTCCTGAATTTTACATTTTTGAGCTTTTCAGTAAAAGAATGTGCGTAAATTTGAAGCCCTGGGGGAAACACCTGAAAATATATTTTTTTTTAAGAGGTTTAAACTTTATCAGGATTATGACAAATAATATTAGCACCAATGATTTGCTTATGCGAAATTTGCCATAAATATAGCTAAAAAGTTCTCATCCTGAAACATTTAATTTATACTTCTCATATGGTGGTAAGAATATTTAATTTAGCATAACATATCAGTCACTATTGTGTCTTTTATGGCTAAGGGTTCTTAAGCATTGGCAATACTGATCAAGGTTCTCATTCATCTATCCTATTTCTTGCCCACAAATATCAACCCTGATTGTACTTATTCTTTAAGCATCACTTTTTACCTTAGGATACTTTCAGTAAGATTTATCTTATCAGCTATGATTATTCCAATTCAGGTTTTCTTGCTTCTCATGGATGTGATTGGGCACCTTTTGCATTGACTTGATGTTTGATGACTTATGAAATAAAAAGGTTTTATCTGAATTTTCCATCAGCTCTAACAAGTAACTAAGCTTTTTCTGCTTTGATGCAAGTACTGAGTTAAGATGTGCATTTAGAAGGCAGTTAACCGATAGGCATTGAGATGGAGAAGTAAACTATTGAAAAAAAGGTCTTTTCTTTGCTGCATCCATTCAAACCATCTTGCTTCATAGTGACTGCATGAGTTCAATTATTTTCAATGACTATGACTTCACCATGTGCCACTACATTTTGAGTCATCACAAATAAAGTTTATTGTTTCATTTAACTTCTGTTGATATGGGATTTAGAAAAAACTTATTACTCATGGACTGCATTACTTTCAATGACTAAGGTGGAAAACACTGTGCCACTGCATTTTTAGTCACAAATCAAGTTCATTGCTTTATTAAACTCCTGTTGATAAAGGATTTAGAAGACTTTTATATTTAATACCTCCTTTTGGATGTCCAGTAATTAAATGGAATTGAGTATAAATGCCAGTGACATTGAAAAAATGGTTGGTGACGTATTCATGGAATGGTTGCAGTAGAGTAATTGTATCAAGGATAGTATATTCAGGAATGCTGGAGAATTTCATAAATGGTTTTGCTGGCCACCCAACTGTTGGAACTGTTTAAGTCAAACTTTGTGCATCAGTTCATATAGATATTAACAATATTTTGGTAGTGCAGTGCGTAAACATTGTTTAGGACTCAGTACATCTTGCGAGATATCACAGAAACAAGGCGTAAACTATTGGATCTTGAAAGACACTGTTGAGAATGTGCGTTAACATAACTAAAAGAGGAGCGCTGCTAGAAAGCTAAGTTATGTGGGACGCATGCTCCCCCATATCTAATACAATGCTCTTGGCTAGGAGACACGAGTAGAGGTTCAAAATAATAGCTTATCTCCTAAATGCCTCCCAAGAATTGGCAAGATAACTGAGGGACATAAACTCATGTATGATGTTCGCCCCCTTTTATGGCATTGTTGAAGGAAGAAATCTGTGCATGGTGTACAGATGTACACTGTAATTTTACTTTAATAAAATCAAATACCCATAGGCCATTTTTAAAGTGTCATATGATATATAAATCTTATACCTATGGGTTTCAATTGCATGTAAGGTTTGCTAATGTCAGGAAAATAAGCATTCATGCCTATTGCTCATTTACTTTTTAATCATTCTGATAGCTTTCCTCTAATTGAAGAAACTTAATTTTAGGAAATTTTAGATGCAACATAATAGATAAATTGCATTCTTACATTTCAACAACTGACATGTGTTATTCCAATAAAATTTTGGCATGTCCCCATATGATCTCTCACTGGTGTTCTAATGCTAAAATATATTATGGATATTCCTCTCTTAGATGAGGTTGACCATTCCTATTACATATCTTTGTAATATTTATCCACTTTCTGTTGTTATTTTTCTGGTCTTTCAGTAAATTGTGTGTGGTGGTCAAATTATACATACATACCAACTTATGCACATTGAAGTGAGTTTTGTTATCACATGTGATGTTGCTGGTTGGCTTTTAAATTATAAGATAAAAACTGTGCTTTGTTGACAGCCATTTATGCAGGAATTT
>NW_027286292.1:27497996-27567996 GCF_022747635.1 Hetaerina americana
CAAAGCAATATTTTAGGGTGATGCTATTTTGTAAGTCTCTGGGTATATGCTGGTTGTTCTGGTCTGAGCTCTATTTTCAGTGGTCCTACTGTTTGTGATATCTGTAAATTTATATATATATATACATATATATTGCTTTTGGTAATGGCCTCAAAATAGGCAATTCAATACATGCGTACAGTCTGATTTGAGAGTAATGCATATTTTAAATTTCTTTTTCATAGAAAGTAATGCCATTGAGAATATATGCAACCATAGATTTGTGATTAATGTGTAAAACCTATTCTTGTGTTCTGTGCAGTGACAGTCGTGGGGAATTTATTGTGACTTTGGATGGTATGAATGCTACCAAAATGTGCGAAAGTAAATGCTTTGAGTATGGCAAAAGCACCTATGGGTACAAATCATCCAGTGCCCTTATTCTTCTGTGTACTGAATAATGGAGTAATAGAATTTAATAATTTTTTATTTGCTTTTATTTTTTCCTATCCCCACCCATGTTACTCCTATAATTTCCTTTTTAACAGCTACATCGACAATCAAAGAAATTCTACAGCATAGTTAGTTCTGCAGCATGTGAAATTCACTTATCAGGTAGAGAGGGCATTTAGTGTCCTTGTATCACTTGCCGTTTTGCCTAAAGATTTGGGATCTGAAAGAATACTCTGCTGGATATTCAGAGTTGCCAAATATGAAGCTAGGTTGCTGAAAGCTAAATTCAGTAGGTAACCATTGTTAAATATGTATTCTAAAATACTCTTATTAAATATTGATAACAGGTGAGATTTCGAAAAATTTTAATTACTAGTCAATCCTATTTTTTAATTTTCATTTGGAGATTTATCTTACCTTCCCTAACTTATGTAACTTAAGATTAAGAGATGATTTTGCTGATAACCCAATGAAATGTATTTGAGGGTCAACAAAATGGTCCTTTCTTGGACCTCAGGTTATACATCATTTTCTCAAACTGTTAGTGGATATGCCATACAAATACTGGAAAATGGTGCCACTAATATTTTATGAATTATTGTTGCTTCCTTTATTGGGTTTGTGAGAGCATTCAACAGAGTGGATTGATCAAAGCTAATTATGATTCTTCATAATGTGCAAGTGGACTGTAGGGAGTATCCACCAATCCAAAACGTCTGTGTAACTGTGCTCATTTAAGTTGGATGTTGAGAAGTGGAAGAATAATCAGGAGTGACCCTGTAATACTTGGAGTGCACCTATTGTTAATCACCTTACAGAATCAATTAATATGGGGAACACTCATAAGAAATCAAAGTAATTTTCTCCATAAATAGGATATCTCGGGAAGGAATGTATGAGTTTCAGTTAAAGTAGGGGGTATAAATAGAGCAGATAATTTTTGACAGTATTTTAATTGAAGATAAGCATTTTAGAAATGGCATCGGCATTTACATAAAGCTGAGACTTCATAAAGATTTAAATCATTAAAGACTCCTGGGGGAATTTTGAAGGTAAAAATGAATGGAGGTGTTAAGGAGTAATAAGATTTTCAAGGCCATGGTAGAAGGAAGAATAGGCAAGAAGTAGTGGGGAGGGGAAAGAGATTTTATATGGTAATGGGGAGCTTGAATGTAAGAGAAATTGAATAAAGTATAATAGTTCTAGAGTTCATCAAAGGCCTTTTGCCAAAGATCATTTGCTTTAAGGAATGCCTGCACATATATTAGTACTTACCCATGCTTTATTTCTATTTTATTAGTGGCAGTTTAATACAGGCAATAATATTATGCCCCCACAAATTAATTTTCATGGACTGGTTGTGTTCATGTTTGACTTAAGTTATGGTCAATGCCACTAATTGATAGGCCCCTAACCATGAACGCTAAATCTTAAAAGAAGTGTAATTTTCTAAATTACAACATACTGGACTGAATTGTTAGTCCAAAAATTTATCTTACCTTCTAGACCAGAAAGCCCACAGAGGATAAGTCTGATGGAATCCTGTCAGAACCTGCTGACTTTTAAAAAGAGATGTTTCAGGCGTGATATGGTGGAATGTATGATTAATTAAAAATAGCAATTTTCCACAAAATAAAATTTGATAGGACTGGTTTCAATGTAACTACATCATCAGACCTGATGATGATGTAGTTACATTTAAACTGGTTAAATTAAATTTTATTTTGTGGAAAATTACTATTTTTAATTTATCTGCTGACTCTGTGAAGATGCTGAGTGAGATATGCCTAGAGGAGAGGGATATTTTAGTAAGCTCTGAGAGTGTGTCCTTGTTTACATTTGTTCCATTGGCAGACACATTACGTCTCCTGAGCACCAGATTAGATACTGGCATGGTGAAATGATTCCACCACTTATTGAAATATACCTTCTTCGAATTCAATGGAAAATTTTTTGAGCAAACAGATGGAGTTGGGTTGGGGTCCCCTTTGCCCACCATCATAGCTTATTTCTTCATGGAAGATTTTGAAGAAAAGCTATGAACTCAGCTCCTCAACCGCAACCAAAACACGAGTATGTCAACAACATTCATATTCTGGCCTCGTGGGAGGGATGTCCTTGACCAGTTCTTGCAACTTATGAATGGCCAAATCACCTCTACAATGGATGGCAATGCCATCTACCCTGTCTCAATATTCTAATTCATTGGAGATGGGATGGGAGACTTGGACAAGGTTCTACCGAAAGCCGACCCACACCAACCTGTATTTTGAATGGCAGGAGCCATCATCCCTCACAAATATGGGCTGTGCTGACATTTTGATTCATCAAGTCAGGTAAATCACTGAGGAAAACAGCTTGCCCCAAGAACTGAAGCATCTCAGGACAATCTTCCATCAGAATGGAAGTTGAGAATGCCAGATTTCACTGACCATTAAAAGGTCCTTCCACCCAAGAGAGTGGAAGCAGCAGAAGGAAAGGGAGTAGCCAATCACCAGAGTTGCTCTCCCATCTCTTCAATTTCCAGCAAAATATCAAGAATATTAGCCAGACACAACATTGGGATAATTCATTAACCACCAGCAAAACCCAAAGATCAACTCATTAAGTTAAGGACCAAATTGGCCTTAAGATAAGGCTGAAGGAATATAGGCACCATTTGTGGTTGGCACAGGAAGGAAAATCTGCTGAACATTGGATCAGCAATGACCAATCTATCCGGTTTAATGATACCGGATATTTTCCTGCTCCAAGGGCAATTGGGATTACCCAGTAAAAGAATCAGTTGAAATCTGATTAGAAATTTTAATCAGGATTCCAGGTATTCACTCAGTAATGCCTGGAAACCCATTTTGAATAAAATATGACAATGGTGCAATCACGGAAGGTATGTGGAATCTATCGTTCCATGCCGACCAATCAAATGGCACCTGATTCTGAAGGGAATGTATATAAGGCAGCCAAAAAGGGAGAGACTGCACTTTTGCCCAGAACAGCATTGCAAACGTTGGCCTGAATGGAGATGTATCACATGGTGGATTACCGGAAGAGTTTCTACCCTCAGTATACCAAAAAGCACCAGATCTTACTGCAATGAAGTTTTGTTTAATGCCACCGGATTTTTATTTTAATGAACTAGGTTTCAACACTTCAGGTGAGGAATAGAATAATGGATGCAATATACGCATAACCATGCATAAAGGTGAGGGGTAGGAGGCCAATGAGAAGCTTGGAAGGTGCGGGATGGGTAGGGGGGTTAGTCATCTGTATGTTTTAGGTTCCCTCGTAAGGCAGGAGGTAGGGCCTAGATGAAGTTTGGGAGCATGTGGTCTGTTGGGGAGGGCTCACTTCCACCCAGTATATTCAACTTATGGAATCATAAGTTCAAAGATCCTGAAGAAACTTCTCTGAATTCAGGTATGAAATTCACATCCCAACTCCCCATATCCCAAGTACTAACAATAATCACCAAGGCAGATAAAGTTAACTTGGTTGTTATCACTATTAAGCCTGGTTATTGGCAGAAACATCATTATTCCACTTCAGGCGAATGACTATGAGACATTAAACAAGGACCCAGCAATAGCCTTCCAAAAGAAACCAGGCTCTTCAGTAACATTCTGATGGCTTATTCAGTGAATGGGAGAAATACAGTTTAATCAAAAAAATACCACTATTGCCACAAGGGTATGTATGGATTAATTAAAATTCACGAAGAGTACATGCCCATCCGGTCTGTGGTAGCCAGAATAGCCATCGCCTGCTTCCAAACTCAATAATTTAAAGGAGCACACCAGATTTTCACCGAATTATAGTATTAAAAATGCCTTTGACTTAACAGAAAAGCTGAAGGAGACCTTCTCGCTAAATTAATTTCCTTTGATCCCACCAGTCTATTTACTGATATCCTGGAGCATAAGATTGCGCAATGGAAATGTTAAGAATTAGGAACAACAATCCAGTGCTCATTAGAGAAATCAAGGCCCTCATAAACATTTTGATTGTCTCAACCAAAATTACTTCCTTTTTATGGAATGATATTACCAACAACAAGGACTAGCAAATCACTTCTGATGGAATAAATATTCATGAATAATTTTGAAGAAATATTATTCAGTTCAGGCAACAAATTGGCGAAATATATATACCATTGGCATAGATGTCAACGATATGGATATTGATATATAGATAACGATCTTTGCTGTGGGACTGACACAAAAAGGCAAGGAGAATCCTTGTGTCTAAATTCCTTATATAAAAGGATAAATTTCACCTTTGAAATGATCTTATAGATACAAACCAGCTATGTATTTTTGACTTAACCATCCAATTATCAAATGACAAACATGATTTTTCCATTTACAGAAAACTGACAACCACGAACAAAGTCATCCCAGCAGATTCATGTCACCTGTTCTAAAAGGAATTGGCAGGCTTCCATGAACTAATCAAAATTCACTTCCAGAAAGCTAATTGCAATAAATAGTTAAAGGTAATGAACTGCAATATATTTTATATTGCAGTCATAGTTGGCTACAAACAAATTTATTGAAAATATATTGCAATAATACAGCCAAAAGCTAGCAAGCTAAATGGTGTCATCCCTATATCTTGAAGAAAATGAGGAAATGGTTAAAATTCCACTTCAGGAAACATTTCATATGTATTATCATCTTGCTTCCCAAATAATATGTGTAGGGTAGCATTTATACACCCTTATCTTTCAAAAAGTTGACTCTTCAATGTCAAAAATAAAATGTTTACCTTGAGGAGGAGAGGAATATATATTCTCTCTCATGTGAGGGCTGCCTGCCAAAATATATCAGCAAGAACAGTGTAGGCATAAGGGGTTGAAGAATACAGACAATTCCATCTGAAGAAGAATTCAAAGTTTGCCAACCACCTTGGGGAGAAACAACATACGAGCACTCTTGCACCAAAAATACTTCATTTTGAAAGATTGTATGCCCTAGAATCCCTAGAGATAGTGCAAAACTCAATCCACAATTAAGAAGAACCAAGGACCTGTGTAATCACTACCAATGAAGGATAAGTGGTGAAAGTGCTCTCCCTACCACACCCCATGCTCCCCACCCTTACCCAAGTCCTAACAACCCCCCTGCTGTCCTACAAGTGGGCCTAAAACACGATTAATGACTACCCTCCCCCAGCTCGAAGCTGCCCATTGTCAGCCCAGGTGGGGGTGGGGTAACGTCCTCACCTGCCAACCCAGAGATCACAGTTTCGATTCCCACGTAGGGCCTGGGTGTACATAATTGTCTTCAATGTAATGTCTACATTTACATCACTACCCTTCGAGCCACCCAAAAGGTGTGTGGCAGGGGGTTTCTCAAATGGGTGGGGGCTACAAAAATAAATAAATATAGATATATCCACGCGCAGTTCCTACCTTGTAGGTTTACACTTATTGTGTTGAACTGACTCCTGGGGGATTTTGACTACAAGCATGCTGCTCTCTTATCGTTCTTGGAATAATGACATTTTAAGCTTGTCAGTCTTGCAGTCCATCTCTCTAATCTTACATTCATGATCCCTCTGACCGTAATATGTTGGGGTTCGTATTATGTTCTTGATGTCATTGGTAAAGGACCCATCTTTAAATATTTTTAATTAGTTTAATCTATATTGTAAACACCACTGTGTAAAGGAATCCCAGCCCAAATTTCCTAGCAAAGTAGTTGCGCTACTGCGTTGGTCATAACAATGATTTTCAAATCTAGCCCCCTCCGCTGAACTCTATCTAATTCCTAAATCAAATTTATCTTTTGAGGATCTCATATATTGGCAGCTTACTCTAGGTGGGACCTGACTAGGGCAATAAAACATCGTTCCTTCACTTTTTGTCGCATTTACCTAGCACTCTTTTTACAACTCCCAATTTTTTATTAGCATGACTGCATATTTCTCGTATGTGCTTGGTGGAATAATATCTCGTTTGTCTAAGGGCTAGGTGGAAGAAGGAACTATTAAATCTCAATCCCGTCGAATGAAGTCATTAATTAATTAGTCATAAACTTAAAAAAATTGGCCTCTTACCCTCACCTTCCCCAAAACCTAAGTGGTGAAACCTAAATTGTGAAAATAACAGTCCAATAGAATTAGCCAAAGCTTTATTATTTCTTCCAAGATTGATTTGTTCAAAGTCAAGCCTGTAAGTTTCCTCCGTTAAAATATTCCTCTATCACCCAAACTTTTTTTTCCACCTTGAATCTTCATTCTTTTGATGACCAATGTATGTTCCAGTAATGCATTGTAAAAAAGTACTATTTCATCAAAGTTGAAAATAGTATCACTTGGACTATATTGGCCTAAAATTATCTTATTCATTGTGTGCCAGTCATTCGAGATGTGTTAGCATCCTCGTACGTTTAGGGAAACAATATTGTATCCGCTCTTTAAATTGGCAAGATAGCCTATAGATTTCTTTCAGTTGTTAATATTCATTTTCAGTGACTTCCACGACTATGGTGCAGGATTGGACCATGTTAAGAGATGTTTACTTACAGACAAAAATCTCGCATGGAACCTTCTTAAGTTCTTCATATTTTGCCCCTTTTGATGGTTTTCCTCTGCAGAGTTTAACCTGAATAAACTAGTCTCAATTTTCTCTTTCCCTCTGCCAAATAAACACACCCAAACATTCACAAGTATGTGAACTAAATGTAAAGGGAGCATTGTGAATTCCTCATAAAATTCTCTTTAAGCTGTTCCATTAAGCTTTTGGAATCGCCTACAAATTTATATGTGACACATGAAACATAAAGTACCCCAGATCACAGGCTCTATACTATTTGAGAATACATTATGGGCTGTCCATTTATAAAATTACCTATGCCACAAATTTTCAACTTGCATCATGTTAAGTTTATTTTCCCTTGATTATCCATTTTTATAGAAGATACAAAAATGTTGCATAGTTTTAATCATGTATGTATTTTATTATGCACTTAATGCTTAGCTAATAAACTTCTTATCAAATGCAGATATATGGAAGAAAAACTAGTGAAAATAAGAGAATAAAACATTTTGGAACAGTAGCAGTCGCTTATAAATGTTATAACATAAAAAACACCAATTCTGTATTCACTTCACTTTGTTACTTGATTCTAATTCTAATTATTAAACAGTCTATGAGTATCATCACAAGTCTTCTTTGGAAAAATGGGGATCCTCTTCAATGTGATCTATACCAGCACTTTCTGCCATTCTCACAGCTCTTTCTATTTGAGGAAATACATCTTCAACGCTGGTTTTGGTGTCCCAAGCATCCAAAACTAGACCATCACTACCCACAAGGTACTTATAAAAATTCCAATCTGGCTGCAACTTTGACTGAGCTGAAAGGAAAATTTGGCATTGAACTTTGTATTAGCATTGGTGATTTCAGTGAGATAAATTGTAACGAAGATCCAGCCAAAAAGTAATGCTTCCAGCTAGTGAAATATAAAATACTAGTCAGGAAATGGAATCGTTTAATGTGTGCTAAATCAAGACCCACTGGTATTAGCAAAATGTCAGTTTCTAAATAGTGGTAAAATGTCATTTCTTATACCACCATTTTGTGAAAAGTGATTAGTCTAACTTTGACATAAAATGTCATAAAGTTCTTCATATTAGACTAAATGAGGAAAAAATAGGAGCCAATAATAAGTATGAAAAGCAAAATGTGAAGTGATAATGTGAGACAAAACTGTAATCAGAAATAGTTAATACAGCATGTTGAGGTTTTTATCTTATGACCTGTTATAGGTAGTTTTTGGGTAGTCTCTAATGACAATATGCTTTTAAGTATCATAATAGGGTAGGACAAACAAGTTACCATGATATGTACCAAGAAGAATTAAGTTATTAGGGACCATCCAAAGCCTACCTTCATTCATAGAATACATAACAAAAACAATAATGACTTAGTGGGTTGTATTAAATACTTTTGTTTTACTACACTATTTCATTCTTCAGCTCTTCCTTACTCCTACTTGCCTTCACACTATCTTCAACACCTATTCTCTTATGAGGGTAAAAAAGAAACTTTACACTTCCATAATAAAGATTTAATATTTCACAACCATGGTTTCAATGCTGGGCATCATCATCAGGTAGCATACATCAACATTTTTTCAACTTACATAGTCTGGCTCCATGAGGGGAGTAGAGGAGAAGGGGGTAAGTTATATTAAGGTGCAGCAACCTATTAGTGGTCTAGGGGAGGGGGAGGATATGCATTGGAAGGTTACTGGCTCAAATTTGTGAAAGTTTATACTAATTAAATGAAGAAAAATGTAACACTCCTCCATTCTTAGAAATAGTGACGGAAAAAACAAACACATCGTGTTCTACATTTAATTGGGGGGGGGGGTTTGTCTACAATGGTTCGACCTTTATTAAGGGATGGCCAATGATCATCAATGCCTTGGTGGGGTGGGTGCAGAAAGATATTGGAGTCTTTTAAGAATTTTAGGAGGGGGGAATGGGAGAGGTATGTTTCATTGACCACCTCAAACCTCTCAGACTGAAGGGATTGCCAAATTTCCAACTCCTCCAAAGCATTCAATCTGCGTCATTTCATTACATTGAGAAGAATGTCTGCTGTGAATTTTATCTAAGAGGTGTTTGGCAAATTGGGATCTGTTGTCTTTCTTTGTGAAACATGAACAATGTTCTTTGATCCTAATATCGAATGTTCTCCCTGTCTGTCCAACATAGATTGCGTTGCAGTCGGCACAATTGAGTTTATAAACCCCAATTTGTTGCATTATTTCAATTTTGTATTTGGGTATATGGACTTAAGAGTTGAGTATGGGAACAATGACATGTCATCTATTTCTATTCAGGCCTCCCAATATAACAGTTACAGGGTAGATGTTTCACTGTCACTAACACTCAAGCCCAAGGTGAAGGGAAATCAAACTAAGCAGGAATGAAACCCATGACCCCTGGAACAAAGGATGAGAGAGATAATTTGCTTCCACCAAGGGGCTGACATGTAGCATATAACTAACATTCCTTAGAAGACAGTAGGAAATATCAAAAGTGAGCATTGCCATACCCATCCAGTCTAGAAATTATTAATTATTGTTACGAGCCATTCTTGTTTATCCAAAGAATTAATGCAATGAAATCAACCTTATAATACAACTGCAAGTAGTACTAAAATCTACAAGGAACTTAGTTGAATTTATAACACTGTATTACATTATGGAACTGATTTTGAGCCTCTGTGCAAGTCATTATGTCTACTGAATAGAGATGAGTAATCATATCAATATTTTTCTAAAGATAATCTATAAATAAATCCTAAGTGAGCTCTTACGATCTCAATATGTCGTGTATCAATTACGTATGGGGAAAATCAGGACATGTTGTAATCAAATTTAACTGTGATATTACAAAGCTGCATTAGTGGTAACTTTGGATTCATGATTAATTTGTGATAAAATTAATATTATTTAGTGAAGCTTTTCAAACTTAAAATGCAGCTCCAAGGCAATAGTCTCAAGTAAGTGGGTATCAACTGATCCTATTCAGTTCATCAGTACATTTATCATATCACTTCATCACACACTTGGCCAATTACATACATACATTGATGCATCATGTAATTTTTCGTCAGTCAAGAAAAGCCTAAAACTTAAATGTAATAAGGGAAAGTTATTGTCTTGCCCATTTATATTTTTTTCGCATCTGCCACATTCATAATATGCACGCCCCTCTGTTCCTGAAAACTGGAATATCTATTCTAGCCTCTTCAACCTCATTCATCCATGGCTTTTTCATTCTAACCCTTCCTCTAAAAACTATTCTCTCATCTATCACTTTGGTGATTCAAATTATTCATTCTTTCAGAAGACTAAACTAGCATAGAACTCTTCTTTTATAAATGTCTATAAATGGTGCACCCTTTTCACTTTTTCATGGCCACCCGATTCTTCACCCTATCTCTCCTATTGTTGGCCTATGAATTGCTAAAGGATTCCATATCCACTGCATTTAGTTTATTCCTGGTCTGGCATAACAAGGTTTCACTTCTACGCAATGTGGTGGTGAGGAGTAAACTTTGATGAACTGATATTATTTCTGCCTTCTACAATCATTTTGTATACATTCAAAACAATCATTATAGGTGCAATTAAACGCATTTATTACAAGCACATCCTTCGCTACTGCAAAGAAGAGTTTGTTGGAAATCATGACAATAATTGACATCACGCCATTGTTACGAAATCACTGTAGCTGAAATTCTTGCAGGTATAGCTGGAAAATCTTTTATGGCAAATGAATAAACAGTGGTAGATAAGCCACATTCCTGGTAGGAAAAATGTACAGCATTTTAAAACCATTAAAATTCACAGCGACCATGCAATGAATTTCTATTTCAACTTACTCTAATGTTTTTATCACCTCCTCTTAGGTATATATTTGAGGGCATGCATATGTCAGAAAGAGAAAAGCAATAACAGTACATAAAACAAGTAATGGCTAGTATAAGTAGTTATTTTTAGTCCCTTGCATCTTGTTATAACATTTTGACTGTACTACAAAAATCCTTCCTGCTGTCATTCATGCATTTTGACTTCATTCTAATCCAACATTAAATCTTCTTCCAAGATACACAAAATCCATTTGCCCAATATTTTACCATTTTTGTTCAGTATTGGATCCAATATAATTTAAATGAAACTTCACATTTTACTTATTGAATATGATTATTTTTTAGAAGAAGCATAACACTACTTAGCCAAGAAGTTATTGAGTGATATGATTGACCTGGGTTGTAATACTTGGCCAAATCCCAAATATTATGGCATAGGGCAATTGTTCCATATCTAGTTAAGATCTTTACTAGATCTCTAGACTACTGTAGTTTAGGATGCATTTGTCCTCAATTTCTTTCCCCTTAGCTGATTAACCTGCAAAAATGTCAATTCAACACTAACTCTGCGAAAAAATGTGAATTAATCCTCATGAATATTAAGATTAGTTGGCTGAGTTGAAGTTAAAATGTACAAGGTCCATATGATCCTAGACATGGTTTTATAATATTACTTATAAATATTTCCAAACTATTACAACAAAATGTAAAATGTCTCAAACAATTTTCCATTTAATTTCAGAACTAGTACAGACAGTTGTCTATAAGGTTTGAGTTGTGAGGGGCAAATTGTTTGGACACTTGGCTCACATTTAGCAATGCATGCTACTTGGTGATTCCAAGACAAAATGTGATAGTTGACGAAAAATGACTATAACACCAAACATTAATACCCCTCATAATTGTTCATGCAGCATTAGGCACGCTGATATGCTATAAAATTCGTCAGTGTACGACTTTATATTATTTCTGAATAACAACATTAAGCACATTTAAAATTTGTATCGCTGTGCATTTTATACTTTCTTCTGTTTTAACGTTAATTTTCCATTGATTGCCTGCATTTACACGTGTGCCTCTGTTTACCATGTGTAGCAAATGAATATACTATTGCTACATAATGTGCTTACAAACCTATTAAGCTTTTGAATGCTAGGTCAGCATTCTCTCCAAGCACATCTATTTTAGCAAAGATTGGGAACTCCACTCCATATTCGTTTACAGCGAATTCTTCAATTTGATCGTTTTCTGATGGTTCTTGTCCTCCAAACTGATTGCAGGGAAATGCAAGAATATTGAACTTCCCATTGAAGCTTAAAATATCTTGAAGTCTTTTCAGAGCTTTATAATGGGAATCAGTGTAACCACATTCACTCGCTACGTTCACGACCAAGGAAATCTATGGATAACAAAACAATTCGCAAATTACATAAAACGTCAGAACTTATCATCTTCGTCAACTGACATAAGTTAGTGATCAGGAAATTATTATTTAGAAAACCATCAGTGGCATAACGACAAGCCACAAGTTTGTCGTTGAGGCACTGATCAGCCGTTTGTCAGATCCCAGTGTGAAACAACATATGCGCTCGCTCCTTCAAATGAATTTACTAGGGCACCAAGAGTATTTGGATTGTAAAAACGTTGCGCAACAAAGATAACAAGTGCCGAATGAATAGCTAACGGCACGTCAAACTCCATGCATAACAAGTTTCATTTAAACGGTTACACTGCCATCAACAACTCAAGGCTGTGGATTATATGTAATTAAATACCTTTCCACGATATTTTTCGAGGGAGACCTCTTCGCCTCTAATATCCTTCACGGTATGAGTATAGAAGTCTTTAATGCCATTTCCCATTGAGAGCGCATTTTGAAAACACAACATCAGCAAAATGTAACAAGCATCCATTTTTATTCAAATAGGCGTTTCAGGAATCTTCTACTGAAAATCCAATCATCGTTAAACAACACAAAATACTGAGAGGAAGATAACCTAACCAATCTTCAAGAAGTCGAATTATACTTATTGCAATTTCTCACACTTCCTTTTCCTGATTTTTTTCATTGGCCCGCCAGAAGAGATCACATGGTGACGTTGGCAGTACGTTCGCCGGAAATACCCGAATCGTTCAAAATTGTTATCACGATTGATAAGTTAACAAGCTAATGTTAAATATATTTATTTGCATGTAAGAATAATTCCATTATTTTACTCTAAGTTGCGTGAATATATTCTACTTTCCACGATCGTCCAAGAATTTGCAACACCCAACACCTGTGACAGTTGGCTTTAACTGTGCTTAAAGTATCGATAGTGTGAATGATGTCAGTCAATTATGGACAATCGAGTAAAATCGATTATTCTATCGCTCTCATGGAGATCGATTGATCGTAGACTTAGCAAGAGCTCATCGTGTACACGTATGTGAAGATTGTATGCCAAGTGAATGGAAGTTTATGTTCCTAAGTGTACATGGTCAAGTGTTAATATTTCTAATGTTTACATGTTTGAATCAGTGCTAGTTCTCCGTTTTCGTCAATCATCTATGCTGGTTTTTCCATTGAAAGCTTAAGGTTACAGTAAATGTAGTCAACATACAAAATGAGTCAAGTAGACGTCAAGCAGGAGACATTTATAGCGGTGTTGAAGTCATTGCTGGCTGGAGGTATGATCGCAATGCTTTGTCTTAGGCGTGCTAGCCCTTTCGGCTTGTAATAAACTGTTTTTTTCTTGTATATGACTTTTTTCAATAGATTACGTTATGAGTACTTGCTGACCCATTTAAATGATTTCCTTCTATAGGAGTGGCTGGGATGTGCTCTAAAACAACTGTTGCGCCTCTAGATAGAATAAAGATATTGTTACAAGCTCATAATAAATTTTATGAAAATTTAGGTGAGGTGCCAAAATTTCCCTCTGTAAAGGATTGTCTTGTTTTTATATTAAATGAAGTTATTTTAAAAGTAAATTATGTTATAGGTGTCCTATCATCATTTAGAAGAATAATCAAGAATGAATCGTGGTTGGCTTTGTATAAAGGGAACGGTGCTCAAATGGTTAGAATTTTTCCTTATGCAGCCACACAGTTCACCGCATTCGAATTCTACAGAAAGGTAGTGATTTCTTTAATTTTTAAGTCTGTGAATGGCACACCAAGAAAAGGAAGTTTCTTTGCTGTATTCAATGAAGACGTTTCAGTGTTGCTCAGGATCACGTCACTTAAGAATATTTCTGATTATTCTTCTCTTCGTTTCTTATGATTGATCCTGTGAAAAACATTCATGTAAAATTCTTCTTGATTTTCTAATAACTGAATAGGGTACATTTTAGACATTTGGCGTTATCAACCCCTTGACTACTTAGTGGCTATCCCTTTACTCCTCTGGCTACCCCGTAACCCCCATTTTCACTTTGAAATGTAATAATGGAAAACCATGACCAACTCAACTAGTTAACACTGACCATTCCTATCATCCGTCCAGTAACGAACTGAATCGTGGAACGGTTGAATTAGATACTAACATTTCTGCCTGATGTACTCTTATATCAAACATTTCTAAAATCTGCCACACCTATTTATATTACACAAAGATGGATAGTATTGATAAGTTCAGTATTCTATTCCCATAATAATCTCAATATGCTTTGTTTTGTGATATTGTTATTATATTAGACCTTTAATAAAATATTGGATTTATTTAATTTAATAAAGTAGGTGACAGTTCAGGCTGTAGGCTTAAACTTAATTGTTTGCTGCCATGTGCCAGCACTCTACTTTTCTGGAGGACAAAATAATAATTTAAAATATTAAACCCGAATGGCATTATAGTATCCTCACTCCTTCGCCCCCCTTTAAGAGAATTGAGGACACCAAATCTTTGATAAATTCAATTTCACCCGACTCGGCATTGAGAAGCTACATTTTTAGTTAAATCAGGACTTTATTTAGTCATTTGGATCTAAATCGTAATGCTTAGTACTAAATAGTAAACTTTTATGGAGCGTGCATTAATCAATGGTGAAAGAATTGGAGATATTGTGATAGTGGATAAATATCAGTCATATGACACACTAATGATATAAGTGTAGACTTACACCAAGAAATTATTATTTTGTCCTCCAGGAAAAGAGGAACAAGGGAAATGCCTGTTTGAACCATGCCCTCGTTCCTATCAATCAATTGCCAATAGGAAACAAGGATTGGGAGAAAAGTTGAAAAGAGCCAGTGAAGTTCTTCGGTCAAAAGTACTGGTAACCAGTGTAAAATCTAACAATGTTGGAACAATTTTTGTTGCTGTTGTAATAATTGTTTATTTGTCCAAGAACCAGCGAGTGTTAAGGAAAAATTTTATGTTAATTATAGGATACGCTAAATAGGAATGAACAATATTAGCTACAAGAAAGGTATTCACTGGTGCTGTAGAACATTCTTTTCAGCTTGAGGCATTTCAGCTTACACTTTAGGGATGTAGAAATTATTGAGAATTGAAATTCAGCTAGCAGGTTATTGTGCAAAATGAGGCCCATATAATGAAGATAAGAACAGTTAGTACATACACAAGAAATATGAAGTGTAAAATTATTAACTTTTTATTATTAAATTAAATTTTATTATTAAATTAAAATTATTAACTCAAGTTATTAACTTTACGAGTGTTATACTTATGCAAATCGGCATTTCTAGAAAAAAATGTTATACTCTTTTATACAAACGCAATTGCAGTAGGAATATAAATGAATGGAAGAGGCAACATATTGATCTTCCTTGATCGAAGGGGAAGACTTAAAACATCATGCCCAGCATTCTCAATGAAGGGTAATATTTTCTTTTGCTGTTTAAACACAGAAAGTGCATGAGGGGAAGAACCCCAAAACAATATTATATCAGGTACATTATAATGGTAAAAAAGGTGATAATAGATTATGAGGAGAACACATTGCATAAACAGTGTAACACATAGTGCGAAAAAGAAAACACAAAGAGTTGTCTTCAGAAAACTGTCTATATGAGAACCCCAATGAAATTGGGAATTTAAATTAATGCCAAGAAATTTGGAAGATAGCCCGAGGCCAAGGTTTTCCATCTAAAGGAACTCTAGGGTGGGTGTGTTTTTGTGAGCAGATCTCTTAGCTTGTGACTTTTTCCTATTGATTTTAAGAGAAATGTGAAATGAATGAAATGCTCAATTATTTGAAAAGGAGGCTTAATTCAAGCGCAGATAAATGTGTGAGATGAAAATCCTTCCTATTTCAGAAATTGAACATTTGTAAGTTTTTAGAATAAACACTGGGGTACTAAAATTGAATATTACAAGTTTCGTGAACTTTGGCCAAAACATGTATGTTTCTTGTAGGAGTTTGTGGTATATACAGTGTTTGTGTTGATACATTTCATCAAATACAAGTTGCCAGAATTGAAAAAAAGGCAAAAGACCAATGCATGAGGAAGATGATTTACAAAAAAATGCCATATGATAACCCATTCAAAGCATGCAATTTAGCTGTTCCAACTCCAGGAATATATGTTTTAAAAGATACGCTGGAAGGTTATTTTGAGGTGATTAGTATTGGACATGTAACATTTAAACTGTTTGAAATGATGAACAATAAATTGGAAATTGTCAATGAATGACATTTAAAATATATGATAAGTGTTGTTAAATTATTTCCAAAACTTCAGTATTCTTTTGCTCTGAGGCAGCAACCACTATTTCAAGTCACTTCAAGGAATAACTCAAAGAGTTATTCCTGGAAAAAATTATGTTCATAGTACTTCATGTTTTTGCTGAGAATTACTCCATCTTGCTGTCCATTGTAATAATGCACTAGAAATCATCCCTGATGAAATTAGAAAATAAAGGAAGTTAGAAGAAAAAGAAATTACCTATTATCAAGAATAACATTTTAATCCATTTTTCAGACACTTACATCCGCTCTTGGGGAAAATTCACATATAGCAAAGTTTCTAGCTGGCTCTGGGGCAGGAGTTACTGCTGTGGCTCTTACCTACCCACTTGACACAATTAGAGCCAGACTAGCATTTCAAGTCAGTGGACAGCATGTATATACTGGAATTGTGGATGCAGCAGTACTGATTTTTCGCCAGGTATGTTTATTTTTTCCAAATGATTATTTTTTTTATCAAACTGTTTCCATTGAAATGTGTCATCTGTTTGTAAATATCAGAATAATGAATTTGAGAAATTAATGGTAAAGATTTGATAGAATGAATGATAAAGATTAATGGTAAAAGAAACTCTGGGTAAAGATTTCTTCTTGGCATTTAAATTTCATTCTGGTCATTGACTGCTGGTTGAAGTCATTTCCTTAAAATCATTTATTTAAGTGTCATAAATGCACTTAACCAATGAATAAGAAATTGACAAGATCTTTCTAAACTTTATTCCAATCAATCAAGTCAATACATCTTTGTGAAATTTAGAGTTGTATTTTGAAAACTCATTAAAGCAAGTGATGGAAGCTATCCGTTTTTCAAAATTATTGAAATCCATTTGCAAAACTCCTTGAATTTTTTATATGCATGAACGTAAAAGTAAAAATGGCAATTGTGCCATCTTGTAGGTTTAAATCCATTGTATGTGTTTGACATCTGATCATTAAGCATTTTTAATACACATGTTTTGTAAATGTTTTTTATTTGCTGTGCATGTACTTGATAGAGTTACTTAAAATGTTCTATCTTAAAATATTCTTAGGAGGGCTTACAATGCTCATAATTGTCTGTGCTTAAGGCTGCATCTGCATACAAGGTCTAGAAAATGCATAATCTAATAAGATTTTATTCTGTTTATGTTCTTCTTAAAATTGAATGTTCATTTTGCTTCAATTTCATATGGGTTCCAATGATTTTAAACATGTGTGGCAGTGATAATTTAATGCAATGAAAAGCAATTTTTTTTGTTTACTGCTTGGTGTATGCTGCAATGCCTAGTTTAAAAAACTTATATTAGTTTTAATTTGATAAAGACAATTGAATATAAACTTTTGAAAGAAAGAACACTCATGAATATTATTGATGTTATGACAGTCAAACTGTCATTCTCCAAATGCCATTCTTGTAAAAGGAGCAGAGAGAATAAGGGGGGTTGAAAGGGTAAGGAGGTAAAGGGATGGTGGCTTTTGGTTAATTTTAGTATGCAATATTAAGCCCGGGAGGTTCTAAAGATTATCAGACGTGATGATTGAAAGGCCATGTTGGAGCAGGTTAAACGAAGCGAGTCAGATTTTCTGTATCCATTCATAACTGTAGATGAAACTTGGATTTACTGCTACACTCCGGAGATAAAAGAACAACCAAAACAGCGGGCTGTGCAGGGTAAAACTTCCCCAAAAAAGGTGACGATGGTGTCAGAGGCCGGGAAGCTAATGACGACTGTTTATTGGATTAGTCACAGAATTATGTTCATAGATCATCTTCAAAAAGGTAACTCAATAACGGAAGAGTACAACACTTCGTCACTTTATGAACTGAATGCAGGCATTGCAAAAAAACAACCACATTTGAAGAAGAAGAAAGAGCTTTTCTATCAGGACAAGGCATATGCTGACACTTTGGTGGTTGCTATGGCTGAAATTCAAGAATTGAACTTTGAATCGGTTGAACACTTACTGTAATCACCAGATGTGGCTCCGAGTAACTTTTCGCTGTTTCCTAACTTTGAAGTTTTGCTTGGAGGACAGAGATTTTCATCAGACGAGAGGGTTATATCATAAATAAATGTCAGTTTTGGGGAGAAAGAAGTCTACTGCTATTTGGAAGGGTTAAAAATGTTAGCATTGAAAAGTGCCATGACTTAAAATGAGACTATGATGAAAAATGAATTTTAAGAAAGTCTTGTTTATTTAATAGGCTGGAAACTTTTCAGACTAACCACATACCCATATATATATCACTTCTAATCCCTCATTGTCATTCTGTCTTGTTGAAAATCCTGTCCAACTTGATTGACATTTCCAAATCTACGAGGCCACCTGGATTCCCCACTATCTCTTCTCCACCCATTTCTGCACTAAGTAATAGCCTACGCTGCTAATTCTGCCATCTATTTCAGCCTGCCACCTCTCCGACTCCAAAATCCTACTCCACTAAAGCTCCTGCTTTCCTTAATTATCTCATCCCTACTCCCGCTGCTTCCCATTGGCAATCATGTGACAGCTGCTTCTCTGTTTCGGTGATTCCTGAATATTCAATTAGCATAGAGATTAGAACACAGGAGATTGCCCAAACCGCCTTTTCTCCTTCAATCTTTCAAAACTCCTAGGCTTAATATTAGCCACTAAAAGTATCCAGGAGCTGCAAAGATTCCATCCCGTCAACCTTCGTCCCTTACCTCTCTCATCCCTTCCCAGCATCGTCTCTCCACTCCCCCCCCTCCCCCAGAACTTCATTTTGATGGTGACTGCTTCGCCATCGAAATATCAACCATGTTTGTGAGTGTCCTTTCTTTGTTTTTCCTTGTTTATTTAAGTTTTTAACCAGAACTTATATGTCTCTCTGTGTTGTCCCTGATGAGCATTCGTTTTCGTAAGATAAAGCAGGCTTAAATATCGCCTACTAAAACTAACCATTTTTAAAACCACCCGACCAACCTTGTACTTTTTCATATAATATCTAACCACATTTCACCAATGGCTTGTTACAATTAACTGTGGGAAAATAAAGCATTTAAAAAAGTGAAAATATTTACACAGCAGACTGGCACCATTGTGCATAGAAATCCTATGTATATCTTATACATAGGATTTCTGTGATAAATGATCACTCATTGTACTTGTATTTTTGGTGCCTTTCCATTGCCGTTGGTATCTTTTTAATTTACTCGCTTACTTTCTGAAGGGATTGAATGCAACAATTTCAGATTGTAAAAATCATTCACCTTGAACGGGATTCAAACCCGGATCCCTCAATGTCCGGTCAAATGCTTTAGCCAGTTTAGTTATCGAGGCGTCCTCCTATACTCTGAAATTGTTGAAATACTGTTGCAGCATCTCCCGCAGTTTCTTTGAAATTTGGATGGAATCTTACTTATCTTACTTTTTAATTTACTATCTTATCTTTTTCTTTTATTAATGTCTTACATCCATTTTTATAATTTGATTTGTGGACAAATAACAATGTTTTTGGTGAATGTGATTCTTTGCATTTGGATTTTTGATGAGGCAACTGATGATCATTCGAAAAAAGGACTTTGCCGATTGTTTTGAAAAGTTGAAATGATGCCGGGATAATAGTGTGAGGTCCCAAGGGAAGCACTTTGAAAGGGACTAAGGACTCATTACTCTAGGTTGGCTATTGTTCTCAAAATATTCCAAATCAGGCCCATAAGCAGTGGATTTTGTGATATAGTATAACCTGAAAGACATTAGCACCATCTGTCTCGATCAGTTTGCTAGTGCTGGCTAAAACTTGGCTTATGGAATTGGATGTTGCCTGGATGCTGGTCAGAGATAATGAGGGATGTTTCACAGTAATGGTAATGAGCAGGGGATAAGTTTTTTTTGGGGAGTAGAGAGGTTAATTGAGAAAAAGTCATCAATAGTGACCATGTGGTCGTGCTGCCACTTTTGTCTCCACATTTGATTGACTCACTTCTTTGGTGTATTTGTGCATAAGCCAATTTCCTAAGTAATCAATAAAAAGTTTTTCAATTCCTAAATAAAACTTAACACAAATACAGAACTCAATTTGAGATCTAAAATAATATATACAGTTAATTGATGGACGAATTTTGTAGACAGTGTTGTAAGTAATTATTAGAGGTATGCAAAGCTACTAATTTGACTCTATTTTACATTCTGAATTCTATTTAATGACTATGGGGTTCAGGGAAAATTTTCAATTGGACAAATGACGTATAAAGTTACAATATGCCAAAACTAATTTACTATCTCTTCATGACTTTTAATTCAAAAGTTCTTATTTTTTGTTGAATTTTGGGATAACATAAATGGGAATGGCACATCTTTTAAGTTCTGGCATACTACTATTCTCCACGGGGATCGAGATGGTGCAGTTGCTAACGTACTGCCTTCCCACCTAGAGGACCCGGGTTCAAATCCCGGCAGCAGCATATTTTTCAGTGGTATCCCGATTTCTACTTGAGGTGATTTGTTGAGGGTACTTTAAGTGAGTATGACGTCCGTCGGAAGGGACGTGAAGCTGCAGACCCCTTGGCGCCTTGTGTTAAGAGTAAGCTAATGCTGATGCTGGGTTTCTACTTACCCTTCCTTTCCTGTCCATTCCTAATGGCGCAAATAACGTCTGCTGTCAGCCGCCTCCCTTAAAAACTACGTCTACTACTGCCACCATTCTTTGTTTCGCATTCCCATCTGATCAAAATATTCTTGATACAATGAAGAATTTTGTATGTTGCATCTTTGTGATTGTGAGGTCTTCGGTTCAGTCTTTTTGTAAAACCTGGTATTTATCATATTTCAACAGGAAATGACTCTCACTCATGGGAGACTCACACTCATGATATTGGGGTTATATTTTCCCTTCTGTAAAGGGATTTGATTGGGTCAAGTAGCAGAGCCCTGGTTTTCTTGGTGCATAGGGCAAATAATGCTTCAGAGCACAATATTATTTAATGAAGTCCATTGCTTCTTTTACTTCCGTAAGGCTGCATATTATAGCCCATATATCAAGAATGGTTAACACTGAGATAGATGTGTAATCACTCATGGCATCTTTTGTGCCTGAGTCAGCTTTTGTTTCCAATTAGTACCACATACTCAGATAGTGTCTACAGTGACTTTAAATATATTGGCTCTTTTGTGTATCATTGGTGAATGTATGATCCTTATTGTATTAACTTTAACATGGTGGTACAGTGGGGAACCAAGACTGGTTTCTGTTGATTTTATTCATGTAAATAAATTGATGCTTGTCCCAATATGCAAAGTTTTAATTTGGATTGCTTGTATTAGTCATTCAGTATTTTATAATATAGTCTTGATTAAAATTGTTACTGATTTTACAGCTGCTGCTTGGTAAATACAGGATTGCATATGGCTGCTGTTATGATTTTGTAATAGCCAATAAATAATTTGCCTTGATAAATTTCATTTTTTTCCAAGTCATAATCAAAAAAATCATCCAAATTTCTAGCTCAGGAAATATTCTTTTAATTTTGAAGGGTTATGCCCTGTATCACAAATAATGAAATTCCGCATTATTTTTCAATAATGTTCAAGAAGATACTATTAATTTTTCATAACTTGTGGTTTATATATTTCATCACACCCTTAAAATTTAGTTTATTCATTAAACTGGTTAATTAATGATTTTATGATCAAATTCAATGCTAACCTGTTTTAATTCTGATGATATTTAAACAGATGATTTGACAAATATAGTAAACTTTCATTAACCCAAAGAACCTGGCCTGCCATGAACTGTTAATCATCTGAGAGGGAACAGGAAAACACTCCCATGTCATGTTTTATGTTTCCGAGACGTGATCTTTTGTGCTCCTGAATTGCTTCTGTTAAAATCAGTTCCTGTAGACTGTGGCTTCAGAGCCTCATTGAAGTCTTGTGCATTGTAGGGCTATCCACTGCAATATTTGGTCGGTAACAAATGGGCAGATATCATTCACTGACTCCTACAAGTTTTGGGTTAAGTTTTGACTGTAGAAAGTAAAATTTGTTTACAAACTAACTTGCATTCTCATAGTTAACCACTATTTCTCAAGTTACCATTAAAATAATTCAATGAATAATATATTTTAGGTTGCTCATGCATCCCTGAAATGCTTCAGCACAATTTCTTCAAAAAGTGTATTTTCTACAGTATGATTGTGATTTTTGGGGGTTGATTCAAATTGGGGATTGTCTTATAATCAGGTAATCCAGTAGTTCTTTAAAGTGGTTAGCAGCATCAATGAACCTATTCTTAAGTTGCCTGTAACCATCTGTGTATGCATAATGAATAAATGAGCATGCCTTGTGAATGTATGTTTAAATCTCCAAAATATGTACCTGAACACTACAGGAAGGTCACAAAGGTCTCTACCTTCTGTGATAGAAGGGAGTAAGTTAAGCAAACAAGGAAGGGGTAGGAATACAAGGTCTGTCCTAAAAAGAGAAAGACGTGAGTTGATTAAAAAATTTATAGCTAAATTGATATATTCACTCGAAAGTCTTCTAAGTAACACCCTTGTGCGTCCAGACACCACTGCCAGCAGATTTTTCAGGCCTTATATGCCTTCTGGAAGGTGGCATCTGGAAAGCTGCTAAGCTCCCTTGTCATGGACTGTTGTAATGGTTCTATTCAGCCGTGGTGTTGACCTTTCAGCGTAGATTTGAGGTGGGGGAAGAGGAAGAAGTCTAGAGGGGCATTGTCTAAAAATTTTGGATCCTCCTTCACATAGTTGAGAAGCTCTTGGCAGATCCAGGCGCAAGTTTCCTTTAATTAGTCCTAGGGCAATCATGGGCACTCTTTTCTCTTGACCATGTTTTTGGTCAAAAGTCGATGTACATCACTTTAGGGATGCCAAGTTCATTGAAAGCTATGGGAACACTTAATCTGCGATACCTCTTCTACAAAGCCTTCAGTCTTGCAAGATTTTTGCCACTTTTTGAGGTTGAAGGGCATCCTAAACATTAGGCATTTTCAACATTTTTTTCTGCCCTCTTGAAACAATTTGTGCCACTCAAAAACACCAGATCTACTCAAGTTGTTATCACCATCAGCTGCCTTGAGTATGTCACGAGTCTCTTTCCAGGTTTTGCCCATTTTTAGGCAAAATTTGATGTGGTAGTGCTGTTCCCATAATGAGTTCACGATGGAGCATAACAAAGCTACATTATGAGGTTTTTCTAACAAACGATTAGCACTCAGAAAGGCTGGGAGCCAATGGCCAGTAGCCACCAGCCCTTTCTGAGACTCCTCCCTCGAACCCAGCCTGAAAAACTGTCACCCATCCATTTTTCTATCCATGAAAAAATAAGTGATACTACTTTTGGGACAGACCTTGTATGCATTTATATCAAGACCATATTTAATGCATATTTCGGTAATGTGTTTTTTGATTATTGATGCTACATCATGCATCAATTAGCATGGACTATTAAGACGGTGTAAAAAATATTTTAAAAAAGATTAATAACATTTTTTTAAGCCACTCAAGATTTACTCAATATTTTGGTGGTCCTAGCCACTTTCCTCAGAGTATGAAGAGTAATGGCGGTGACTCATCATTCTAATCAGTTATTCATCATTTGAGGGTGTGCAGCCTTGTTTAAACTTATTTACTCTATTCTAAACAGTCTTAAACACAAGAGCAGATGTTCCTTGACCTTCATCCAACTTGTCTTTGTTCTCTTTTGGTGTTAAGTCTTCTAAATAAATAAAAAAGTGTTGCTTCAGTTGGCTATGAAAATGAAAGCATGCAATGGATTTGGGTTTATTGAACGACCCACATATGTTAATTAAATGGTTTTAATTAACTGCCAAATAAATTAACTCCAATTTTAGAGTATTCTTTAAAGTGCTATCCATGTTTTAGACATTTCCTCTTTGTAAATGGCTTGAATATTATAAGTGGGGTACAAAAATATTAAATGGGCTTATGATAATTCATGCAAGGGCAATTGAAAACATAAAATGACAAAAATTTGAGATCATAGTTTTTGAACTTTTTTTCATCCCAACTATCAGCCAGAAGTTACATTAGATAATCCTAAAAATTATAATTTACCCTGTGGTTTATGATGCAAGAAAAGGTAGGGTTTGAAGGTGTTTTGACGATGGCAGTGAATGATTGTGGTATAGATTTTGCAATATGGAACAGGAATGGACAAGGATAAACCAATGTGCCTAGAATGATAGAACACTAACCAGGCTGTTTCAGTATTTTAGTTTATAAGTGTGTAGGTGAAGTAAATGGAGTTTATTTTTTTTAACTTCAGAAAAGATCACTAGAAATATTTTTTAATGACCTATCTTTAATCTATTAGTGTAAAATCATGTGAATTATGTTGCCAGTAAAATTTGGTACAAATTTGGTACAATTTGGTACAAATGTCCCTTTATCTTTAAAATACATGCTTTATTAAAACATTGCTACATAATATTTTCTTCTTTCAGTACTACTTTGGAATAGGGTTATAGTGAAAATGAGTACCTGATTTTATTACAGGTAATACAAAATGCAAATGTGATAAATTTCAGCGTTAAGATTTGTTTTAGTTATCTCCTATTCATTTTCAAATGGCATTCTGATGTAAATTTGTTTTTAAGTGTCATTTCAAGTGTCAAGTCAAACATAAATAGTAATCCAAATGGTTGATAAAAATAGCAAGGGCCTTAAATTTCATGGGATGGTTGAGAATTGGAACTGTGCGAGGGAAGTTTGGTTAAGCCCTTCATAAGTTTCATTGCACTCTCATAGCTAATTATTGCATCTGATTTTCCTGAATGAAATTTCATGCAATTTATGGAAATGCTCGCATGTTTTTTTTGTGTGTTTGAAAAATTCAGCTGAACAGTTTGAGTGATCAGAATGTTCAGGTACAGTTAAGTGCTTACACAACTAAATGGTTGTTAAATAGGTTAATGGGATATGTAGTGATGAGATAGAAGCAGTGATGGGATGCTTTGCCATGTTCAGTGGTAATTTTTATTCATAATTTTCTATTAATTTAAAATTATTATGATTGTTATCCCTTGTTCCTCTTTATTTCTTTTGTACTGCACTCCCATAGTGATTCTTTCCATGCAATACCCTATGAATTAACATCATTGCATGAAATAAACTTGACTAGGTATTATTCCCTGCCACCAAAGTACTGTATGAAGTAATTTCATAAAATATGGATTTCTCAATGGGTCAATTGGCCATAATTCACCTGACCCAAAAGAAAAGGAATGATTTAATATTCTCATTTCTAGAGTGTGAACCCCTCTAGGAAATATTATATTTTTAAATAGTCTTTTTTTCTGAACTTATTCAGTTAAAAATGAGTGGTAAGTTCTGCTGTGAGGGAAAATTTTCAAATGAAGGAGAAAAGCACCAATCATAATGATGTTAGTGCAGGATATCCCATTTACTGTTGTTATGGTTTTGTTAATACTTTGGTCACTTTACTCATGGGTCCTATATGAAATGCATTCATATAAGTAATTTCCATTGATTTGTCATGTTAAACACAGATTTGATGAATTCTTCAGAGATAAAGTTTACATATAGTACAAATAAAGTGATAATTAATAAAATTCACTGATTTTTATGTATGGTAATTATAGTGAATCACTTTTTGAATTGCGGGAGAGTAAAAGCATGCACAGATAAAAAAATATATCTTTAAATGTCTTGTCTGGGTTGAAACCAGTTTGAAGTATCTCACTGCTCTTTTAACACCATTATTGTTATATCTGATTCTTGTATTGTAGGCTTTGTGGTGCATAAGGGCAGTCATCTCAATTCCTATGGTACGAAGTCTGTTCAAAAAGTATCACAACTTTTGTGTTTTTTTCAAAAATTATTTATTTATTCATGAATATCTATTTTGTCCCCGTCTAAGTAATCCCCATTAGATATTATACACTTGTGCCAAAGTTTTTTCCAATCCTCGAAGCACTTCAAAAAATCATTTTTTGTGATCTTGTTGAGCTCCTCCTTGGATGCAGTCTTTATCTCATCAATCACGGCGTTTCAGGAACAAGAAAAATTTACTGGGGGCCAGATCTGGTGACTACGGTGGCTGCGGAATCATTAATGTGTTATTTTTGGCCAAAAATTTGCTCACAAGCAACGATCTGTGAGCAGAGGCGTTGTCATGGTGCAAAAGTCAATTTTTGTTCATCCACAAATCCAGGCAGATGCGGATGGCTTTGCGTAAATTGTGCATAACTTGCGGGTAATATTCCTTTTTTACCATTCTACCGTGTGACAAGAACTCATGATGCACCATGCCCCCGTAATCGAAGAAATCTGTAAGCAAAACTTTCACATTCGACCGAACTTGGCGTTTTTTTTCGGTCTTGGCTCTTGCTGCAGCTTCCATTAAGATGATTGAGCTTTAGTTTCCATGTCATAACCATAAACCCATGATTTGCCACCAGTTATAACCCTCTGGAGCAAATTTGGGTCATCAAGGACAGAGTCCAATACCTCATTAGCAATGTTAATGCATTGCTGTTTTTGGTCGAAATTGAGCAATTTTGGCACGAATTTCGTGGTGACCCCTGCCATGCCAAATCATTGGTAAAAATCGAATGGCACAAGCCAATCGATATGTTTAGGTCCTCAGCAACTTCTCTAACGGTGATTCGACGATTGCCAATTCTTTTGTCTTGACTTCATCAATGTTTTCGTCTGTTGTTGACGTGCTCAGGCATCCGGCATGCTCTTCCCCATTCATCTCTTCTCGGCCCTCTGAGAATATTTTGTACCACTGATAAACGTTGCTTCGGTCCAAGGTAGCTTCTCCATATGCCACAGTCAACATTCGGAAATGTGTCCGCGCACTTAATTTTGTTTTTCACACAAAATTTGATACAGATTCTTTGATCCATTTTTTGGAACAGGCACAAATCGAAGACAAGCCAAAACACGTCCCAGCAAAACAGCTGTCAAAAATTAACGGAACATTCAAAATGGCCAAAATTTTTGGGATAAGTGAGAGACATAAGTACCAACATAATGCCACAAAAAAATCGAAAATCAAATATACGTAACCCGCGGGAATTCAGAAGTTGCGATACTTTTCGAACAGACCACGTACACCAGTCATAAAAGAAAAAATATAACTATACAATACCACCAATTTCTGAATAATACCATCAATCTTCCTTCCTCTCTCCTTTCTTATTTTCAGTTGTCCACTCCACTCCATTTGCAAATCCCACTGAATGGCATTTTCTTCCAATTTGCTCTCTCATGGCACAAGCAGACATGAAACCTCACCTCACTGTGGTCTGTCAATCCATACTGGCACTAAGAAGTACTAGACTCGTCAGTAATGGTGGAGGCTGTAGGTGCACTTTTGTTCACAGATGGTATATTTACGTCATATTAATTCTGAAAATTTGGAAAAGTACTTTTCCTACGTTAGTTATCTTTTGAAATTTTAAAATGTGATTTTCAATATGTTTCATTTGTGGTTACATTTTAATTTAGGTTTCTGTCCAAGGCACTTGAACTAAGTAGACAAATAAAACATTCTTCTAAAATAACAAAATATGCTTCTGAAATCTTGAATTATTCCAAATTTTAAGGTTTTGGATACCCGACAGTATATTTATGTTTGAATAATTGGGAATATTTTAGTGCTATTGAAAAATGTTAATTAATTGAAGGCAGTTGGAAGTGGATGAACTTTCACAAGGAGGTGAGGATGTCAATCATAATTTCCAAATGTCAGTTGTAACTCCAAATATTATAGTTTTATAGTTTAAATTTTACTTTTTGAAATTATTTGTCCTTATTCATGGAATGTCTGAAATGGTTAGTGTCTGGATAAAATTTTCGTATTTAGTTTGAAATTTTCCCAGTTGAAAGGAAGTAATGTTTTTGTGTAGGAATGGTAGCTAAATTTTTGGCGGAAAGAGAATGATATCTGGTTTCTGGGTCGATGACCAACGTCTGTGATGTAAGTGGGACTTGGTGTGGGATGAGGGAAAAGTAGGGACCAAAAGGGAATGGTAACTCACAGTGCTTGATTCCTCACTGGAGACTCTATTGACCACGGGTTTCTGCGAGAAAAGCTAGACATAGGTGTCGCTTTCACCTTATTGAAGTGGTACAAGAGAAAGGATGATCATCTGGGTTGGGATGTGGTGTAAGAGAAGGTAAGGGCAGGTGGTGAGGGAAAAAGAGGTCCTGCAGGCATGCATTGTCAATGGATTCACCCGTGAGCACTTAAGCACCCTGAGTTATCATTTATATTGTAATCCTTAACTTTCCCTCATGCACATCTCTCAACGTATCACAATCATTGGCCATTGGAAATCCGTGTACTTAGTATTAAATTTGTTATGGTTTAGTTTTTTTTATTATCTTTATGCACAAAAATTTTATTTGCCTATTTAATTTCATTTTTCATTGGTATCGATTTGAAAACTGAAAACAATTTCTTAAATAGCTAAGCAATGATCTATGGAATTTGTAATATGAGCTCAGGATTATTTATTGAGGGATCCAATACCTTAAATGGCATATCATCATGGTGTAGCTGGATGTCTTGGTCAAGGGAGTTTAAAATCAGAGATATTAACCTTAACAATGCTAAAGGAAATTTAAATATTATATTGAATAGTTCAAGTACCAATGTTCAGAGCATGTACTTCTTGTGGATGATTATGTTTTAACTAATGGTAAAACACTGATGCATTGTAAAATCTAAAGGATCACATATCAGCTTATGTGTAAAATTTTTAACTCTATCAAATGTTTTTTCTTTTGTCAGTGTTTATGTTGAGTTAATGATTAGATTTAATGAAATGTTAATTGTTCAATTAATTTGTGGTTGTGTGTTAGTTTCTCTTTATGTTCTAAACAAATATTTCATCATAAAACTTGCATAAAATACTACATCTTAAAATTTCTTGTTGATTAATTTTTTTAATTTGCAATTAACTGTACCATAAATCATCCATGTTGATATGATAGAAAAATACTTTTTCTCACCTCACCAAAGTATGAATCAGTAATTCAATGGTTGAATGCAATGCATGAAAACCTGCTGAGCCCATGAAGAGCCACTTCAAAAGAACATACAGTAAATAACAACTACTAAACAATCTTTTTTTGTTCCTCTTAAGAATTCCAGAATCTGCTAGATTTAACCAATTTCAGTGTTCTCAATCATACAATATTTTACTTGTAACATAAAGGAATAATTCTATCACCATACTACAATGGGTTGGACAGTAGTTGTTAAAAAATGGAATTATGGGAGAGTGTTGCCTCTCGAAAATCTTGACCACTGTATGAGGAAATGCCTTGTATAAATCTGATGCATAGTATTATTGTCGTGGCACCTTCCGTAAGCCCTTTGAGGGTATAATGTGGACCTAGATTTAAAATTGAGTAATTCTTCCATTATTTGTTTTGCCATGTCTAGCAGACCTAATATTTGGTTGTTTGATGAGAATCAAGATATGTATTTGGTATTTCATTGTGGAAATTATTTTCTAATTAGGTTTATAAAATGATTTCACTGGATCATTCAATAGCTGTTGGCATAGCATTCATCCCCTTAATGAGTGTGGTGAATTTTCACTTTTTTGTGAAGGTGATACTATTTTCATAACCATGAAGAACCACCACTGATGAAGTTCTGTTCAAATTAGTTGGTGACTATTTCAGACATTGTGGAATTTTTGATTCTACCCTAAGACACTATCCTCTCCATTGTTAGTCTCACTCTTTCATCTTAACTCGACATTCTTCGGAGACTGCATCTTTTCCTGACAGAGGACCTCATCATTTATTATGACAACATGATGCTTATGCTGACATATGAATATTTACCAGTCAAACTTGTGACACAGCAGTGATACATTATTGACTTAAACTCTCATATTTGCTTATTGACTTATTGCAGGTAATTTACAATATGTTGGGGTGTTACTGTGTTCCATATATATGTATTTAAAATGTAAAGGGTTGGTTTTGATGTATGTGCAGGAATCCCTTTCCTACTCTATTTTTGCAAACTACTTTACTATGATGTGGTTGAATACCTATTTAATTATTATCTTTAAGACTATACTTTCTAATTGTTTACTGTTCAGCTTCTCAATCTATGTCCCAGCTATTCATAATTCACATTTTATTCCCCTTAGTCAACTACTGTCAACTATGACGCAGGTGTTGTATCAATTTGGTGTGCTGTGAGTTGGTGGAAAACCATTTTAATTTTCATTAACGTAGTAATTTTGGAAGCTAAACAATATTTTGATGACATCTGCATAAATATATCAAAATAGTGGTTTGTTGCATACTCTTTTGCCAACCATGGAATTTTCCAGTAATGACCTTAACTTTTCATGGTTTCTTGACAGCTGCTGTATTTTTTTTCTTAGTTATTGAATTAGTATTTTACAAATACATTTCTTCTTGAATCAGTATTCCTCCATCAGTCCTTGTATATATTTCAATCATCAGTTTTATTGTGAGCTATCAAAGAGATTATTGGGATATACTTAGAAATGTAGGTATACAGTGAAAGTATGGCATATTTAGAATGATTATTATTGTGTCTTTCCAGGAAGGTGGAATTAGTGCACTCTATAGGGGATTTACCCCTACAATATGTGGAATGATACCATATGCTGGACTATCTTTTTATTGCTTTGGAACTCTCAAATATTTATGCATGAAGTATCTTTCTCATTTTACCTGCACTCCCTGCTCCAAAAACACAGGTAAGAACTTTAATGAAGTGAATGTGTTTCCTCAGAACACTTTCGTTGCTGAAAAGGGTACAGCCCTGGGTTGCTAACCTGCTGGTCCCAGGTGCAAATTGAGTGGGTTCTCATCACTGCCCGGCAAAGAAAATATGTTAAATGTTTCTAAACATGTACAATTGTACCTCACTTAACGAACACCTCATATAACTTGTTATTCATGTAATAAGCAAAATTATTTTGCTCAGAAAGGGCTCACTGAACGAGTGACTTTATATAACAAGTGACAAGGAGAGGGAAATTACCAGACTGATTGCTTGCCTGCTTCTTAAGTTAGTGTGTAGCACACATTCTGCTAGCATCTTAGTGTCGCTATTGATCATACATTCTTTCAAACTTGTGCTCAGACATATTATTTCTGATTCTTTGTTCAATGTTTAATATTGTTTTGTGCGTAGTTTTAAAAATGCCCCCGAAGGAATATCCACCAGGAGACAGCCATAAGAGCATAAAATGTAAGTGGCTGCACTAGTATGCAGATACAATTGTTTGACATTGAAAATTTGCGTTTACTTCTGAGCAAGGACAAGGTTAAGGAGGAATGTGCTTCAAAGGGTGTGGCAAGAATAAAAATGCAATGTTTAGGTATGTATTCTCTAAGACGTTGAAAGGTTGCTTCTCTTATAGATAAATGAGAAGCAATTGCAATGTGGCATTGTCGAATTTTTGGCGTTATGTATGGTAATTATGTCTCTCACTTATCCCAAAAATTTTGGCCATTTTGAATGTTCCGTTAATTTTTGACAGCTGTTTTGCTGGGACGTGTTTTGGCTTGTCTTCGATTTGTGCCTGTTCCAAAAAATGGATCAAAGAATCTGTATCAAATTTTGTGTGAAAAACAAAATTAAGTGCGCGGACACATTTCCGAATGTTGACTGTGGCATATGGAGAAGCTACCTTGGACCGAAGCAACGTTTATCAGTGGTACAAAATATTCTCAGAGGGCCGAGAAGAGATGAATGGGGAAGAGCATGCCGGATGCCTGAGCACGTCAACAACAGACGAAAACATTGATGAAGTCAAGACAAAAGAATTGGCAATCGTCGAATCACCGTTAGAGAAGTTGCTGAGGACCTAAACATATCGATTGGCTTGTGCCATTCGATTTTTACCAATGATTTGGCATGGCAGGGGTCACCACGAAATTCGTGCCAAAATTGCTCAATTTCGACCAAAAACAGCAATGCATTAACATTGCTAATGAGGTATTGGACTCTGTCCTTGATGACCCAAATTTGCTCCAGAGGGTTATAACTGGTGGCAAATCATGGGTTTATGGTTATGACATGGAAACTAAAGCTCAATCATCTTAATGGAAGCTGCAGCAAGAGCCAAGACCGAAAAAAAACGCCAAGTTCGGTCGAATGTGAAAGTTTTGCTTACAGATTTCTTCGATTACGGGGGCATGGTGCATCATGAGTTCTTGTCACACGGTAGAATGGTAAAAAAGGAATATTACCCGCAAGTTATGCACAATTTACGCAAAGCCATCCGCATCTGCCTGGATTTGTGGATGAACAAAAATTGACTTTTGCACCATGACAACGCCTCTGCTCACAGATCGTTGCTTGTGAGCAAATTTTTGGCCAAAAATAACACATTAATGATTCCGCAGCCACCGTAGTCACCAGATCTGGCCCCCTGTAAATTTTTCTTGTTCCTGAAACGCCGTGATTGATGAGATAAAGACTGCATCCAAGGAGGAGCTCAACAAGATCACAAAAAATGATTTTTTGAAGTGCTTCGAGGATTGGAAAAAACTTTGGCACAAGTGTATAATATCTAATGGGGATTACTTAGACGGGGACAAAATAGATATTCATGAATAAATAAATAATTTTTGAAAAAAACACAAAAGTTGTGATACTTTTTGAACAGACCTTGTATGTCTGGGAAAATTATAGAGCAAGAAAAGTGTATGGTCATTAAATATGCATGATTGGATTTACTAAGTTTGGAAACCAACCTCTGGTTACAAGTCGAGTGCCCCTCTTATAATGGCTATTATATTTTATTTCCTTGATAAATTAGCATTTATTTTACTTTTAAATGCATGGTCTTGATTGAGCATTCGTTCCATTACTCTCCATGTGAGCTATCAATTAAAATTAATTTTTAACTCTAAATGATAGAGCACACAATACAATAATGAGAATTCTGAAGCTTGAAGAAAGCTGTGAAAAGTGTAATACCAGAGGTGGAAGATGCTATTACTTTGGGGAATGATTTAAATTCATTATTCAGCCAGTTTTTGCGACAAATTCCAAGTGTATTGTCTTATGACTTCAGTATATGTGAGCCTTAATTGCGGTGTTCTTGTATAACTTCCTATTGAAATTTTGTATAATTAAGTGAGATTTGTGTTTGCGTCATAAATAGGCTGATGCTGAAATAATCGAATGCTTATGTAAATTTTTGATATTGAGCAGAACTATCTAATTCTCTATCTAGTATTAACCATAGAATAATACGTTCATTTTCAGGTGGCCTTGTTTTAATATTACCAGCTAAGTTGTTGTGTGGCGGCTTGGCAGGTGCAGTAGCTCAAAGTGTCTCATATCCCCTGGATGTAACACGTAGAAGAATGCAATTAGCCCTGATGCCTAAAACTGAGGCCCAACGATTCGGGTGAGTCTTACATTCAATGATTTCTTTGACAGTTGTGTCTCATAATAGCACCATAATCTAAACTTCTTGCTTATGAGGGAGCTTTCTTGGATTGTGGTAGTTTTAGGAGGAGACTTATGTGTTTCTGTTCATGGGGAGCTTGAGCATATTTTTTTTCATCAGAATGTATATCCTGGAGTCATTTACTTAATTATTTGCTGGACTGAAGGTTCCTTCTAATCTCAAAAGAAATGATCTTGGGGATTGCTCAGATGAAACCATAATTGAATTTATAGTAAGCTAAAAACCATCACTAAGTATTGGTATATATGATTAAATCATCTTGATGTCATATTACACATCAGTGTTGCATGTAGGGTTTTGCAAACACATTTCAGCTCAGTTTTGAGACCAAGAGGTATAATGTGGTGCACAGTGCAAGAAATGTTTCCCCATGCCCATTTTAAGATCAGATGTTTCAAATGAAAAAACTGCCTTCCAGATTTAATTGAACCATTATGAAGTAGAATTGGTTAATTTGCAAATGGTCAAACCTGAACTGCATGTTGTACATCAACATACTACCTTGATCAAAAATTTCCCGGAATAACCACCATGTGGCGCTCCCATCGTTCCGATTTGAGTTCTGTTTTTTTTGTTAAATTGGTACATCTGTTGTTGATATTCCCTTTAAATCTTAGTGTCATAACTTGACATTTGCAAAAGTTACGTAGCCAAGAGTACATCTATCTCTGTGTGTGTTGGCGATTTTTTACAATTTCAGAAATGGATTTAAATTTGCAACAACGAACTTGTATTAAATTTTGCGTAAAAAACGGATTTAGTGGCGCACGGACGTTGGAAATGTTGGAAAAGTGTTTCGGCAACGATTCTCTAAAAAAACGGTCGTTTACCAGTGGCACGAGCGGTTCAGAAGTGGTCGTGAGTCAATCGAAGATGATGAACGCAGTGGCAGACCATCGACATCGAAAGTCGGTGAAAAAATTGATAAAGTAAAAGAAATGTTGGTCAATAACCGCAAATTAACCATCAGAGAAATAGCGGAGGACTTGAACATTGCCTATGGATCCGCCCAAGACATTGTGGTTAATGATTTGGGTTTCCGTCATGTAGCAGCAAAGTTGGTGCCGAAAGACCTCAATTTCATGCAAAAAAGAGACCGTGTTGACGTCGCAAAAGACATGATTTGCGAGGCTGAATCCGATCCCACATTCATCAAAAGGATCATTACTGGAGACGAGACGTGGGTTTATGAGTACGACACGCAATCCAGACATCAGGCAAGTGAATGGCGTTCACCAAATGAGCCGAGACCAAAAAAACCACGTCGTTTTCAGTCAAAAAAGAAGGCAATGCTGACGGTTTTCATGGATTACAACGGTGTAGTGCATCATGAATTTTTGCCAGAAGGCCAGACAGTAAACAAAGAGTATTATTTGGGCGTTATGAGACGTTTGCGTGAAGCAATTCGCCGAAAGAGACCAGAAATGTGGGCAGAAAACTCGTGGATTTTGCACCATGATAACGCACCGTCGCACAGTGCTATCATTATTCGTAATTTTTTGACGAAAAATGCAACAAATACCATCCAACAGCCACCGAATTCACCTGATTTGGCTCCCTGTGACTTCTTTCTGTTCAATCGAGTTAAAAAACCATTACGGGGAACGCGTTTTAGCAGCCGAGAGGAAGTAATGGAAAAATCGCAGGAAGCACTGATGGACATACCGAAAACCGAATATAAAAAATGTTTCGAGGATTGGATCAAGTGCTGGCATAAGTGTGTTGCAGTCGATGGGGATTACTTTGAAGGGGACAATATAGATTTAGATGAATAAACTTGTATTTTTAATTTTCTGAATAAATTCCGGGAAATTTTTGATCAAGGTAGTAAACACCCTGCAATCCACTATTAAGGTGTGTGGTAGTACATATACAGCACTACAAATAACAGAAATTGGTAGTTGAGTTCATGGCATTGTTTCTTTATGTGAAGATTTGATCATTAGGTTGGTTAGGAAAGAGTTGCTGACCTGTTGAATATTTCCATTCGATCCCAAGCCGTGTATGTATGAAGCAATTTGCAATCTATGGCATAATAAATTTGATGAAGTTGACAATACCCATATATTTCAATTTTCATTAACTAAGGAGTAAATAAAATAAAACATTATCAAACAAGTTTTTGTGCGATATGGACAGCTCTAAATAATTGCTATGTGTGTAGCCATTGTCATTCTATTTTGAAAATAATTGAAAACTTTGTATTTATCAAGGAGTATAAGAAATCATGAGGTAATTATAATGTTTAAATTGGTTTTTGTTGGATTCAGATATTAGTTCAGTATTAGAAGTAGTAGCTGCAAACTTCCAGAGGTTCATCAATTTACCATTCTTCATGAAGTTTCATGGTATATAGAGTGAACTTTCGATTATCCATGTGCCTACATAACAGTTTCAGGTTTAACTTTGTGGAATTCTTTCATTATGAGGGTAAAAAGAAACTTAACATTTCCACAAGGAAGATTTAATATTTCACGGCCATGGTTTCGATGATGCGCTTGCGATCATCCTCATTATGATAATCAGCATCAAAACCATGGTCATGAAATATTAAATCTTTATTATGGAAATGTTAAGTTTCTTTTTACCCTCATATCCATGTGCCATTTATCTGTGCTATTCTCTCTTCCCAGCACCTGAAAATTTTTTGAAACATCATAACCATAAAAACAATTAAATGTTTTGACAATTCAATATATATATTAACGAAAGTTTGAAATACCTTTTTCCATAAATGATTTGGCCTTTGGTCACATAGTTGCTAGAGCTCATTGTCATTATAGTATCCATCATTTTTGTATAGATTATTGAGGTGGTTTCCCATTGACTTCGTCAATTGCATTTTTTACATTGTTGACATTTAAAACTGATAGCTTTAGGAGCAAAATGTATTACAAAACACTAAGCATGCTCAGCACCATTTCATATTTTCACTTGTAAATAATGTGTGAAGTTGCCATCCCTCCCTTAAAATCTCAGCTGTAGTGGCCAAAAATTAGAAATTTTGATACTAATGGTAAGCCTGGCCAGTTCTTTTTCTTCTTGGTTCAAATACCTTCTATGCCTTCATTTTGCCCAACACTTCCCAGAATAACGAGATTGTTTTAGCTGATCTTTGCTGTCAGCTTTGTCAATTATGAGTTTATGACACACCAAAATGAATATGATACACCAAAGGAATGACTAACGCACCAGTTCAGGATTTTTCAACTAAGTTTTAATTCAATTCCCATGATTTGCTGACTATAAAACTTATCAGGTTGCAGTTGTAGCAGTTTGGGCATTGTTATCTGTAAACATTCACACTCTCTCTAACCTGGTGTATACTTTTTAGTACATGGTGACTCAATTGAAATTCATATGATAAGGGTGGTTTAACATCCTTACAGAAATAAGCCCCGCTGATGGAGGAAGTGCAAAAAAATTTTTTGGGTTGAGGCTGACTCACCTCATTGTATGGAATTCTTCATTTGGTGGTCTCAAAAAAGTTCTTGAATCAAATATTTATCAAGCATTTAGCTGAAAATGGAAATATTTTTTGGTTTTTGGATATTTATTAATTTTACTTAAATATATTGTTTTCTTTCTAATATTCCATGAGAATATTAATTTGAAATTGTTCCTTCTTTATTTTTGGGTAGCACTGGTATGCTTCAAACACTGATGCTAATCTACAAAGAAGATGGTGTTGTTAAAGGCCTCTACAGAGGAATGTCTATCAATTATTTGAGAGCAATACCTATGACAGCTGTTTCATTTTCTACATATGAAATTATGGGACAGTTACTTGGACTTGACACTGGGATGAAATTATAGTATTATGCCTTTAACCACCTTGTGCAATAATTGTTCTGTGATGTGCTTAAAGCAACATTTTCGTTCTTCCAATTAAGCATTGCTACAGTGTCATTCATCATGCAGATTTAAAATGCATTCTGTAATCCTCAAGAGTTAACTCTAAACTCAGTTGTCATTTGTTAAAATCTCAGCAAGGCATGTAGCATATGAGTTGTTGTAATCTTGGTTGCTGTTATTTTCTTTTTAAAATTTCTTCAGGACTGGCCCTTTAATGAGTGCTTGGAATAGATTAGGCAGTCCTGCTGTTAGGAAACAGGCATGTTTTTATGATAGATATATTAAAATCAATGTTAACATATGTTGTATTTTGGATGCGTGTGGTTTTGAAGAATACCACTTGATTATTAACTTTGTAACATTCCACGTACGTCTTGAGGAAGCAACCCTATGGCTTATATGAAGTCACCAATGATCAGGAAGCCAACACCATTGTCACTAATGGCCTTGATTGCTATTATTTTCATGGAAGTGACCTATTTGAAATTAAAATGGTTTGTCAGGGGTATATTATCCAAAGAAATGTTAAATTCCAAGAAACTGCGGGAGATGCCGCAACAGTAACTTTTAACGGAGTCATCCACTAATATGCATTTCAAAGCAACAATTTCAGAGGGTAAAAATCATTAACCTTTCAAGGCGAATGATTTTTACGCTCTGAAATTGTTGCCAAGAAATGTAGTCAATGAATCATAAGTGGATATTTCAAAAATCTCGTTAAACAGCAATTAGGAAAAATATAGTTCCTTGTGATAAACTGGTTAAATTGACTTCAAATTCATGCAAAACTGCTCTCTGTCACAAATTTTCTCATTTTCCAGTGATCAAAATGTTAAAAAATTGAGTTTAAAAATCGATCACCTTGACCAGAATTTTATTTCCAGCCAAGCGTTTCAACCAATTAAGCTACCAAATCATCCTCTTAGCTTGTGAATTTTTCACGCTTTAAAGGGATCAAGATGTTATGATGAATGTCCCCAGTCAAGGCAAATGATATTTAAACTAAGATATTTCTGTATTTTGTATTGAGTGACTTCATTCAAGCAACTGTCATGGCATCTCCATTAGTTTTTTAATTTTTTATAGACAATAGGCAAGCCCTCAAAAAATTCTCATTAGGAGAGGATAAAATGAATAGTGCTGGTGACAGGTCAGTAAAGGTGAGAAGTGGACAAGAAAGAAGAAAGGTAATTGGAAAAGAAGAGAGGGAAATCCAGAGATGAGATGATGGAAGCATGTAAAATGGGAAAATAGATCAATCAAAAATCAGAAATAACACTAGGGAAAATCAAGTGAATTAAGGTTTGTCAGCATACCATGCAAATTCATGAAGTGAACAGGGTGGAGGTCTGAGAGCAACTGAGCTTTCAAGAGGCTACACGACATCTTCTGCATCCTTGTTGGTCCCTGCTAAGTCAAATGCCAAGTTGTCCATGTCTCCTGGATGACTTGGGTCAGCTCCTCGGTTCCAAAGATAATAATAGTGTAAAAAATAATGTGAAAACTGTAATAGTGCTGCTGCAGGTATGAAAATTGAGTATAGTGATGTATGCTGGTGAAGCAATGCTGCACAAAATCAATCAGTTTTATGAAAATGTTGCTTAAATCTTAACAACCCGAAATCCATCCAGTAATTATTCTTAATGACTGAAATAACTTTCATTGTATCATGTATTTATTGATTTCATCTCATCCCATGCAGAATGACATGCTTGTTCTTCAAATGTACCAGTCAGGAATTGCTCAATCGGTATGAATATGCTTTGGTTTGAGGGAGAGTTTTGTACCAATTCTTGAAACTGAATTATGTATGTATCTGAATTTCAGTTAACCAGTAATGATGTTCAAGTTTTTTAGATTCATAGATTACTGAGTGCTGTTATTCATTTATGCATTCCTTTACTCCCTCTGTGTAATATCTTTGCTCCTTCAAGATTGTTCCTAAAATTGACAAATAACCTACCCTAATTTCTTTCTATATTAGTGCTAGAGCATATTTTAGAAATTTCATGCAGTGTTTGGAGCATTTTAGATGACTATTGCAGTTTTTACTGCTTTATTGTAAAGTATAGAAATTATATTTTTACTATTCAGATTATTCTTGTATGAAATGCGTATTATTATGGTGAAAAGGGTTTTTTTCTCAGCATACATTCAGTATTGTTGTATAAATACATTCAATTAGTCATGAAAATTATGGTTTACTTATTTTTATTTGTTTTATACATTATTGTAATTTTTCGAAATGCAACGAATCATTTGTTTTACCATTGTTAATGTAGGGCAAATTATCATTTCTTTTCGAGGATCATCACCTTAAGAAATGCTGTAGTTGAAATGGGTAATTTTTGTTGCCAAAAAATGTTAATTATTTGCCTTCAGAATTGGTGAAATTGATGTGCTTTTTGCCTTCCTCGATTAATGCCAAGCCACCACAATTGTATAATACAAGAATATTCATGATCATGAAGAATTTATATGGGCTGGTGTTTTCCAGCTGCAATGACAATTTACTTTAATGCCCATGGCATTGATGTCTTATTTCCATTGAAGCCATAGACTCCATGCTCCGAGACCTTCCTCAGCATCACATAATAATTTTATCCCATGGTTTAAACATGTAAATTTTTTAATTTCATTATGATTAGGTAATACAAATTTGCAATGTTCAATGGAAAATAATATGATTGGATGGTATAATTTTTATGGAAAATTTCAAGCAATAAACTTTTTATAACAATATTAAATTTTAGCATTGAATACGGAAGAGTAAGTATGACTACATAAAAAAATATATTTTTTAATTCAGTGACAGTACTTTGATTCACTAGCATTAAAAAAAAACAGTTCAGCAATCTTTGTAATGTATGATTTTTCTTTGTTATTTGTCTTTCCAAAATATGAAGTTTGTAGAATGATATCATTTGAATACATTTCTGTGTAGACTGAAAACATATTAATTAGATATTCTTCCATGAGTTATCTCCATTCCAATAATATGAAGTATGTCAAGGTGATTGATTCCTTAATGGCCCTACTGATCTTTTTACTTTGCCATTTTGTACTACCTGCAGGGTTACCATTTACCTAAATTCTTTTTAGGAAAGGTAATGGAGTTTTTATATGTACCTTAATACATAATCAATAATGTGGGAGAATTAAATATTATCACTATGAAAGTTTACACATAGTGGCTGCCTTCTCATAATTCCCAAGATTAGTAACAGTTGAGAAAGGAAAATGTTTATTGGAAGATAAATTTTTTTCAACTGACGTTGGAAGATAAATTTTTTTCAACATTGGCCTTGAACAGTAGGGGACTTTAAGAAAAATAACTTACAAATCCAAAGTTTGAGTGTGGCAAAGTTGAGAAAATATTGAAAAACTGGCCTCCATCTGTCTTAGGCCCAATAATATCCTTGTGGCATTTGTTCAGTTAAAGAAAATTCACTGCATATTTTGATAAAAGCACTGATGACTTCAAACCATAATGTGTTGCTGGAACAAGATTCAATGTAATAATCTTAAGAAAATTTTCTGTTAAATTCATCTGAGAAGATCTCTAAAAAGTTACTGGCTAGACCTGCACTGGCAGAGGGGGGCAAAGGGGAACCATGCCCCCGATAAAATTTTGGTCCTCTCAAAATTCAAGATTTGCAAAATGAAGCCCAGCCATTTTAACGTACCAAGAGGATTAGCCAGAAGGAATTGGTCTACTTCTAAAAGTAGTTGACAGCAAAAGGGCGGGTAGCAATAGTTAGGAAGCTTCATTTATCTTTTTTCCCTAATCCTCTCCCAATTCCCATTCTCATAGATTCCGTCCTGCTGGTGCCTGTGTACTCGCAGGAGTTTACTTAGATTAGCCCCTTTTAGATTTTTAATGAGAATAGACTGGAAAAAGTAGATTTAAGGATAATATCTGAAGTATCTAAATTTTAAAGGAGGGCTTTTCTGCAAGGATATCAGCATTTTTAGCCTTTTTTACTGCCTGTGTGTGTCAAGTTGCTTCATAATAATTTCCCTCAATGTACAATTTCTACTCCTTATTCTTTCATCCCTCTGTCTCCTATGAAAAGACTGAGGAATTTTACTGTATATCATCTCAATTTGTTGGTGTATATCATTGCAATTGTTTGTATTGGTTCTCTTTTTTTATACACACTTATGACCTTTTTAAGACCAAATAATTTATCCTCTTCTTATTTAAGCCGGTAATTGGTATTTGTGTGTGTATTTTTTAATTTGTCCATCTATCGTTTGAATGATGAAGTCTTGCCTTTTTATTATTATTATTGCACTTGCAATTTTTCAGGCATTGTTATTTTTGCGTGAGATCCATAATTCATTGGTATTTTGTGTTTACATTACATTCAAGATCTTTTAGTGACAAATTATGTTTTCCATTTATGGAAAACCAGTTCATATTAGTATGATACTGAAGGAAAATCCAGTTGCATGCTTTTCTTTACCTTATACATCGGCCCTAATTTTATTTGGAACTAGTCACCAGGTTTTTATGCTTACTAGACCCTGAAATCAATTGGTTTTTTTGGTAGCATTTGGAATTTGTTTTAGTATAACCATGAAAACATTGTTTTTACGCTGAAAAAGTTACTGAAATATAAAAAATACTTCCTAGAAGAATATTAAAGCATTTTAAAATTAATATTTATACCTAATTACCTGGGCCAATTTTTAAATTAAATTCTTTTGCTGCTGGGTCTATATTCTGGTAATATTTCATGGATGATTTTTGTCTTTATGGACAATTTGACCCCACTTAATATATCAGGTTATATGACCCCATGTATCCCTGGATGAAGGGATTAAATATCTTCCTGAATACCTGAAATTTTACTCTTATGTAAAATGGAGTGATCAAATTAGTAATTGGATAGCGGGCAGGTAATCAAATCTAATATTGGCTAACCATGTTCTGTGTTAATTCTTTCATGGCATATCCATATTAGAGAGGATCATCTTATTTCTCTTCCTAGCTTTAAGCCTTGTTCTGTAGGTAGGGATACTAAGAAAATTTATTTCAAAAAATAATTTGGATTTGTTTCATCTCTTTCATGTTATTATTTAGTAATTGTGACAGGCTTGCCTGCTCTTGATGGGGAGAAAGGTAATTTCTTTCATATTGCGAATTTAATTATTTGATCATCCAGACCAGAAGAAGTCACATTGATGGCAGTCAAGTTATTTCAAGCATATGCATACATTTGGGTTGGTGCAGTGCTGTATAATCAGAATCAGATTCAAAGCAAAATATATAAGAGCATAATTTGGATTTGTTTCATCTCTTTCATGTTATTATTTAGTAATTGTGACAGGCTTGCCTGCTCTTGATGGGGAGAAAGGTAATTTCTTTCATATTGCGAATTTAATTATTTGATCATCCAGACCAGAAGAAATCACATTGATGGCAGTCAAGTTATTTCAAGCATATGCATACATTTGGGTTGGTGCAGTGCTGTATAATCAGAATCAGATTCAAAGCAAAATATATAAGAGCTGGAACCTAACCATATGCTGTTAGGTTGTTTTTACATTTCCAAGCCTCCCATGTGACCATGATATCTATTGTGGAGGAACAAATATCCCAGGAAACATTTTTAGATCGAAGTATAATATGTTTCCTGTAATGTATACAACAGACATTCAATTAATCTGGGTATTCTGAAAAACATTGTGGCTAAACTGCAAAGGTATATATGAACATATTGTATGTACTTCACCCATAAAAACATAACATACATTCTACATACATTCCTCCAATTAGACATCACAGATAGTGGGCACTAAAATATGATGATCATAGCCATTCTTACTTCCTAGCTTCATATCCGGGTTTATTTATTTATTTATCGCAATCTATATAGACAAGCATTACGTTGCAAAGCACTCAATATGGTTTTAGAAATGATGTGCAGGTTAAGAAGTTTCATTATAAACGTATGCAGAAAAGTTATTGTCAACTTAGCATGCAGTATACGTCATACCTTAATTGAATATCCTATGGGTTTGATGAACATTTATATCTCCAAAAGTGTGCCAGACATAATATTTACACATGGGGTAGCATTTATATTGTATTGATGAATTATAACGAAAAAATCAATGATGTAATATGTTTTGTTTACATTTTTTTTAATCAAGAGTTGGTTGAGTGAGCTGCTCTTCTAGGATAATTATTTCACTTTCATTCTGGACAATCAAGTCTCTAACTGGGCCTATTTCTTATCATGTCATAATATGTTATCTGTTGTGCAGATATGTGGGTGACAATTTTATATATGTATATGCATACATACATATACTAGCAGCAACAACATTTAGTACATATTAAATAATCGAGGAAAATAATGATGAATGAGAAAAGGACACTCGTATATATTTTTACACTTTGATGGTAATGTCACTTATGTTGAAAAATGGTCTCCATTTTGGAATAAATGTATGTCTGTGTATATATGAACACATATGTGTATATATATATTTATATATATGTATAAATATATATACATACATATATCGATGTGTGTGTATATGCATGTACATACATAGGATTTGTTAGATTTTAATTTCTAAATAAAATATCGGGCGCCTTTCCTCCAAGTTATCACCAGTGATTGGGTTTCAATTATATTATTATTTGCATTAATTTTATTTTGTGTACCAGTTACTTTTATTTGCAATCAAAAAATCAATTAAGAATGACTAATTAATTAAGGGGTTGACAATAATTAATCAACACTTGACAATATTATATGACTTTACAATAGAATGACTTGTTGAAATGGTTTATATTGTTTTTCAAGTGTGATTCACGTTTTTCTAAGTTTTGCATATTGTCTTGAAGAAGGTATTGGTTTTCCATTATTGTTATGTTTTTAAGCTCCTGTTTATGGAAGCAATATATTATTTGTTGCACTATTAATGTTGTTATATTATATATAAAGTTTTTTATTTGGTCATATTTTATTAATATTATACATTGTGGATAATTAATTTTTTTCTAAATAAAAAATATTGTTTAAATGTCTAGATTTTCATTTGAGGCATACTTGCTGAGCTCAGCAGAGAGCACATTCACATTTTAATTTGTCCGTTCGTATGTGCACCATTCTTTGCTACACCGTTTGAAATGCAACTCATTTTAAGAACAAGAAAGGAATACCAAATTTACAGCAAAACAATCAAATTCTCATTTGCCATTGAAAATTTGTAGTTGTTAAATTGATAGATGTAGAACTTTTAATGGGAATTGTTAGTTTTTATACCTAGGGAGACAACAGAATAACGTATGTAAGCAAATTGAAGGTAATTCACTTGTGTGCATTTACTGCATTTTACATACTCTTCAGCCCTCACTGACTTCAGTCATTCAAATTCAAAATCATCAGTTATTAGGGAGGAGGATTCTCACAATACAATACCATAGGCAATCTAGAGGAGAATATGCCCAAATGCAAAGTTGTTAGAACATCTGGGCTAACAGAATTATTTTAAAAAGAGTAAATAGTTAGTATTTTACATCAAAATGTGATATAGGGCATTGACATATTCAATGTTTTCAGACTTACATTGTGGAAATGCATTATCACTGAAGTAAAAATACCAATGTATCTTTCCACTCAAATTTATTCGGTATGACTAGTTTCAATACATCAGCATCATCCCCGGGTATAGAGTTACACATACAGGTCGGTTATATATATATATATAAATATATATATATTTATATATATATATATATATTTATATATATATATATATATTTATATATATATAAAACCGACCTGTATGTGTGTATATATATATATATATATATATATATATATATATGGGGACCACCTCTTTCCCCTTATCACCTCCACTACAAATAGTTCCCCATTGGGGACCACTAAGAGAAGTCGTTGGATTTATAATTATTATATTGCTACCGAGTCATTTTGCATGTCATTATATTCTTTTGGACATCTTTGCTACCCTCACACATTGCACCTTTCAGGCACAAGTTTTTCTTTGAAATAAGCTCAGGGGGTCACTGTGGTATGAACTTGGCTTCAGTAATTTAATTAGTAAACCAGAATTAGTCTGTTAACTGTGAACACAGATTTTCCTTTCTTACTTCCCAAAGGTGTTTTTACCGTCTTGTATAGCGCACCAATTTCACACTTCCTCTCTAAACTTTCCATATCTGCGCACTACCATGGTTCTTTTAATATATTTGTTACCCCTCTCAATGTATAACTCTTTGTACTTTCTTCTACTTAACTCTGTGTTTACATTCTTCCATTTCTTTCAAGAGCAAAAATACAGCCAAGTATAAAAATAATGTGAAATAGATAAAAATTTAAATTATCTATTCAAAGTCATCGTTATTTTACTTAGTCAAATTTTAATTGAAAAATGTTATAGTTAAAAGGTATTGCTCAGTACTTTTGATTTAGAAGACCCTCGAAAAATGGAAGGACTAATTTATTTTGATTTATCCCAAACATAGGCCATTCTTATTTGCTTCACTGGCTTGTTACAAACCAGGCCGGTGTCAGTGATCGGCCCATTTTTCAGGCTTATTCCCGGCCTTCTACGAGCGAGGGTCAGAAGTAAGAGATTCTGACAGACCTCTCCCCTCCTAAATGAGTAGGTAGGGGAGAGTAGCATCTTCCCGTGAAGATAAGTCAGCAATCACACATACATTGTGTGATTGCTGACTTATGATTGTTGTGCATTTGGCTGTGACAAAAGGAGGAAAACAATTCAACTTTCTGAGGGTAATTGAGAGGTAAGTAAGTTGCATAATAAGATTCATACTGAATAAAGTCATGCACACATGTTGCCAGTCAATGATGGAATTCACTTTTAGCTTTAATAATCATCCAAAGTTATTTCATGAGTAGAGTAACTATATTATACTCATGCGGAAATCGATTAATGAAGAATTAGTTCCCTGTGTGTTACCTGCTGTATGTTTGGAAATTGTTATCATACCTATAGAATTCCATTGTAATGTACATATTATGTGCTACATGTTGGCTCAGAGAGTAATATTAATTGATATGTCAAGGGAAACATTTACATTTCTCAAAATTTTAGTTGTTTTACATGAGGATGACTCAACAGGCCAATTGCTTTTATGGCGGTGGTAATGTTCCGGAATAGAAGCCTGAAATTCACACTTAAAATGCAGTGTTATTTATAAATAATTTGTATTAATTATAACTAAATCTTACTTATAATTGCATGCTTTCAAGAGAACATCCATTTCTGTGTGGATAAATTGACAGATTATCACAAAAATATAGCCAGCGGTCAATAGGGAATAATGGTTTGCTGCGGGCATGATTGAAAATTTTCAGTGGCAGCCACCAAATAATAGCAGTTCTGGAGTGTTGCTTGTATTTGATGAGTTAATCGTGTAATATAAATAATATTTGAAAAAGTTAATCACTTCAACCTTTTTTCTATATCATGGTTAAAAATTGATTTATTAAAACGGCATCTGTTCATCTTATAATCTGATTTAATATATTAGTTTTTTGTGTGATTTATTTATTACCTCTATCATTGCAGCAGGAGTCCATACATTAGGAGAGGTGAGAAATGAGATTTTTTCCTTTTTTAATAGAATATTGTTTGTCAGCCTTATGTACACCTTTATTTTGCTCTTGTATGTGTTTTGGGCATGGATGATCTAGCTACAGCACAATTCCTGATGGAAGTGGATTGTAATTTTGACAGCTTCAGTGGGGGGATGGATAACCAGCACAAGAAACCCTTTAGTTGACTATCAGGAATTTGCCCTCGTATGGACCACTGGCAATCAGAATTGCAGATTGCAAAAATCAGGTAATGGGAGTTCCTGGGAAAGAAAATGGTAATCCATCCTCCTTTGTTGGATGTGTGCTTAAGAACTATAAGAGCTGTAATGTTGTTGTGGGTTGAACTGAAAACTAAGGAGTTCTTGGACCTCAACACAAGAAATCTTAATGTAGATCCAATAGAAAATGTTTTCAATATTATCAGGTAAAACTGGGAATAATGAACCCCAATACACATCAGTTCTGGAGAGCATTGGAAACTGCATTATTTAATATTTTGCTTTCCAACCTGACCCAAGGAAATACCATGGACGATGGAATATTTTTTGACCAACTTATTCTCTCTTTTTCAGGAGCATATTCATTACTGTACATGAGAACCAGCTGACGGTAAAGAAAAGTTGATGTTAAGTAACCAAGAAATATATTCAGTTGTATATATGGGTATTCATATGGTGCAGACAATTCTCAAGATTCATCATTGCGACCAATGTAGAGAAACCTTAGAGTAGAACTTAATTTATTACAGGATCCCTTCTTATAATTCCTTATAGATGATGACCAAAAAAACAACCTGTCGCTCTAAAGAACCTCTATCTGCTATTAGCCAAAGCATCACTGCGGATAATCGTGAATTAACATAATTAGGTCACAAGAAAAATTTCTCTGATTTAACACACCAATATTGTCTAATGAAGTTATTTTCAATTTTGCTCGTAACAACCTCATAGACTTGCTTTTGAGAATTTATTCCTTTCAGTTATCACTGAAGTATCATGAATAATATTAGCCCTTTTTTTTAGCAGTTTTATATTTTTTATCTTATGCTGTGTCTTTCATATTATTCAGGCCGTGCATAATGTACTGATTCTACTTAATGGGTTCTCCATATGCCTCCTGGGGATCTTTTTTCCGCATGAGTTTTACCTATGAAATGAGAGAAATGCCTGCCCAGTTAATAACCTCTTGTGTAAGTGGAATATTCCGCCATAATATTTGTTTTTTTACAACTTTATTGTGATGTTGCCATCTTAAATTACTTTCATGGTGATTGCAGCAGTCATAGTCATCCGTTTAATAAATTATAGAAAAGCAAGTTTATCCTTCAACTGCTATTTGATCAGATTTCGTATAAATTTCTCATAAGTGCACAATTCCTTGTACAATGCCACAATTTTTATATAATTCTTTTTCTTATTTGCAAAGCCAGTTATTAAAAAATAAGAGTCGCGATTAGAATATTGTAGTGCTAACTATCAAAATTTGGCGTTTCTTTTTAAATATTTGCTGTTAAAATATGCATTTAAATGAGAGGTCAATTTTTTCATTAATAATTTGTGGTTTTTGAATTTATTAGTGGGCGTTTCTACGTTCAATTGACATAAATCGGCCTATGCTGAAGTTTTTATTTCCTGCGTACATTACCCAACTTATTTCCTAATGTCGGGGCTCAGTTTTGGTATTAAGAATTACGGGAAATAATTGAGAATTAATAATATATGAAGGCTGCATTGAAAATACGAAAACTAAATTTATTTTTAAAGCAGTAGAGCTTAAATTAGACCTTAGAGCAGTAAATTGGTTTTAACGCCATCTGTCAGCTAATAATGTAACTATATCGTGGTTTCATTTAATAACAGTTTTGAGCGGGCATCTCATGGAAATCAGAGTGGAAGGTCTAACAAAGGGAGAGGGTAAGCATTGGTCCCAAATTTTATCTACGCACCCGAAAATCTGTAATACCCAAGAGCGAGTTCGAGACATTGGTTTTGTGTTAAGCGTGAAAGGTTATCCAGGCTTTTCACATATTATTATTAAATGCAATGGGTACAGACTTAACTGAACTTACCCCACGAAGGGCTAGACCACGACTGCATCCGGCCGTTACATACTACATTTTTGAGTGATACCCTTACACATTTTTCCACGAAGTAAAAGGCCACATCTCCGAAACCAGGCCCAAATCACCTTAATCACGCCCAAATGGGCACTAGCATTCCCTCTAATCGTTAGCATTCGCAAACCGTACGCTCATTACGTAGTGTAGCGAACCTGGATCGGGGCTACCGAAGGTAATTAAACTGAAGTTGTCCCAAACAGTCGTCTTTCATAGCGGAATTACAAGCGTTTAAACATCTCCTTGACACACGTTTTTTTCCTTGACATTAACCAGCCCACTAAGCAGTACTCCCTCTATTTGCATGTAAATGGAAACCCTACACTCATGGCCTAGTATAGGATTCAGGACCCTCTATTCGAGAAGAGAGTGGTATTTGCACGCATTAGAAAGTACAAAAATATATGTCTTAAACAAAGAAATTTTTTCTTGTAATTTAAATGTAGCACTAAGCTTTAATCCTTCTATTTGCATGTGATCGGAAACCCCTTACACTAGTTTAGGATACAGGTTCAATTAATCGTGACGCGAGTCGTCTTTTCAAGGTCAAATCAGAAAGTAAATTTTGTCTTGAAATTTAGCTTATAAATAAAGCAGTACTCCCTCTATATGCATGAGAAAGGAAACCTTATGTCATTGCATATTATAGGATTGAGGGCTCACCGAACGTGTCAACGACGATAAACTGAAATTAGCCCACGATAACAGCTGTCTCTCAGCAAATTTTCCGAGTGCTGGACAATGTCTCCTAAAGTAGATCATTTTGTTTTGGAAATTTCTCTGGCATTCTAAGTAGTACTCCCTCAATTTGCATTATAACGGTTACCCATTTCTCATGCCCAAGTTTAGGATCTACGGCCCACTATTTGTCACAAGAGTTGCCTTTTCAAGCACAATTCAGGAAGTACTAAATAATATCTCCTAAACTAGACCATTTTTCCATGAAATTAAAACCGTACCCACTGTATTTCCATATAAATAATTTGTTTCCGTGGAAGCAATATTTATCATGAAATTCAACAATAGCGCTAAGCAATAGTCCCTCTTATCAGATATCTTACTTGTGAAGGTGTCTGTGGCAACAGCAAGATTTGACATTGCTTTAACCACAAATAGTTCCCCATTAAGGACCACTAGGAGAAGTCGTGGGATATAGAATTATTACATTGCTACTGGGTCATTTTGCATGTCATTATAGTCTTTCGGAAATCTTTACTCCCCTCCCCAAAAGGTACACTTTTGAGGTGCAAGTTTTTCCTTGAAATAAAGCGCAGGGGGTCAATATGGTATGAACTTGGCATCAGTAATTTATGAAGTAAATTAGTGTGCATTACTAAAAACCTTTGAATAAACAACATTTACCACTTGTAAGGATTCTTCATTTCCTTAGTCAGTAGAGAATGGCATAAATCAACTTCAATACTGAAAAAAGGAAGAGCCTAACTGAGCTGCGTCTTGCTGTTGTCATCAGAAAATAAAGTAATTTTGAAACTCCAAAGGGTAGCTGTTATTTACATCAAAGTATTCATCTTTAACACTTCTCTAAAATGGGTGAACATTACCCTTGTGGCTAATGTTTTAAATTTAGGTTGACACCTTCTCTTACCTGTTTATGTACAAATGGCAAATGGTTCCTTATGTTAGGCATTAGCGGCACTTCATAGCCACACAGCATGAAATGTGCTCTTGGACCTTGCAAGTATGAGAGAGATGACATGGAAAGGGAAGCATTATTCATTGTTATTTTTTGTGAAGCCTCTTGATATTTAAAATATGTGTACAAAGTGGGTCCATACTTGAAGACACAAGAATTTGACCTCTTCTTGCCCATTGGACTGTTTTCAATATAAGATTGCTTGAGAAATTTACTTTGGGAAATGGTCACACACTACAAAACTTTGCACTAATCCCTTGGTCATAACAAGCAATAGTATTATTATTGTTGTTATTCTACCAATTAAGTTAGTTTTTGGTGTGACCAAATTACGTTGCCATGGGTAAGCAACGGTGTTGTTGAAAAAACTTCAGATTTTAAAAAACAATAGTATCCAGGGTTTGTTTTTCGACTTAAATGTATTAATTTTAATTCTTTGTTGCCATGGATTCTCATTTGAATTAAAGCAGATATGAAATGAGCTAGAATAAAGGTTCCCATTCCTATTTGTCAGGAAATAATGGAAATAGTTGTTGTGGGGAAACCTCCACATTATTGGCCACTGTAGTTTTTAAAAATTATTAAGGTACGAGGTATAAATTATATTCTTCTAGGTAATATATAGAATCTGGTTGCTCAGGTTGAGTAATTCCAATCGTTTAGATTCTAGTTAAATTATTACTATTATTGTTATAGTTAACCTACGAGTTAGGTTAGGATTTGGATGGGTATAACTACCAAATAAATATATTCTCTCTTCTGACAAAACAACCCCAAAACCTACTCCACATTAAAGTCACTCGTCATCTCCATACACTTTCTTTCTCCCTTCATTCCATCCAACATCCCTGCCCTGAAAAATTCCAAGAAACTGCATTAGTAACTTTTAACAGAGTCATCCAATTAGTGTGCATTGCAATGCATCAATTTCAGAGTGTAAAAAATATTCATCTTGACAGGGATTCGAATCTGGATTCCTCGATGTATGGCCGAGTGCTCTAGCCAGTTAAGTCATTTTTTTCCTGCCTTACATCATCTTGTTGATGATCCTGAAAACCACTTAAGCTGCATGCGATATCAAACTTATTATTCTGTAGTCCTCACTTTAGCTTAGGAACTAACACTGATATCACAAAGTAAAGTCTTCCAGATTTCTTTCTCATAGATGTTACGAGTAAGTCTGTTTGCTGTTTACACAGATTTTCCTTTCTTACTTCCCGTAAGTGTTTTTACCTTCATGTGTAGTGCACCAATTTCACACTTCCTCTCTAAACTTTCTATATCCTTGCACTATCCTGGTCTTATACCACACCTCTTTTACCATATTTGTTACCCCTCTCAATGTATTATTTAACTCTCTGTACTTCCTCCTACCTAACTCTGTGTTTACATTCTCCAATTTCTTTCAAGGGCAAAAATGCAGCCAAGCATGAAAATAATGTAAATTAGATAAATGCTTAATTTTATATATGAAAGCTAAGCTCACCATAGATAGTTGAGAAATGAAAGAAACTTTTTGTTGTTTGGCGTGCATGCATAAGATTGTTGGACAGAATGATGGGAGGAGTTATAAGGAGTTGAAGAGGGATTTTTTGTCGAGTAGGAAGTTGGGTTACGTTTTGTTAGATGATACTAGATATTTGTTTGGTAGTTGTGTCCATCCAAAACCTACTCTAACTGGTAAATTACATAGTAATAATTATTTACTCTTTAGCAGAATAGTGTACACTCTATTTGTGGTGAACTTTTATGACAGTGAATATGGAGGAGGAAGAATGGTATTTCTGACTTGCATAAAAGAATGCAAGGGAAAAAAATGCTAAGAACCATTGTGTTTGGTAATCTTGAAAGGTTGTTTATTATTTCAGTTGTTCCAGAACCCTCTCAGGGCGAACCTGCTCCACCAGGTCTTTAAGATTTAGTTCAACAGCGCAGTGAGGTAGAGGGCAATGGGAAGTCTTTGGAAACACCACCATCAGGATGTAAGTTGAATTAGCAAAGTTGTGATTCTAAAGTTAAAAACATCGTGATGCCTTGATTATCAATTTGAGTTACCTATTATTATTTGATGATGTCATGGTAGTCCAGGAGTCTACTGACTGGAGGGCCTGGGTTCGATTCCTGGGCATGCCTCTATGGGGACTCTCAGCTCCACCCAAGCTTTGTGACTTTTGGGTACCAGGCCTTCCTGGTAGCCGACACTGGGAAAGGAACTGGCCCTCCTACCCTAACGGGTGAATTCCACATGCTGTTAGGCTTAGTACTGGTTGAACTCTACCATCATCTACCAAACAGACCTTTGGGTGTTTATTATAATTATTTGCTAGAAGAATTGAGATGTCAGCATTTACATAACTTCAAAATAGTGACAAGGGAAGACCAAGTCAAATGAATACTTATGAGAAGATCAGTTATGGTTCAAGAAGAGGAGGGGCACATGTGATGCCATAGCAAAGAAGATGTTGCTAATAGAGATGAGCATAGAAGTCAACGGAGAAATATTTTTGTTTAATGGCTTCTGAAAAGGTATTTGAATAGAGTGAGTTAAGAGTGAATTATTATTATTGTTGAATGTGTTGTATAAAATAGAAGTAGATTGGAGGAATAGGAGAATCTCAATTTGTAAGGGTCTCTGACTGCTCATGCATGAGTAGCAAATACAAAGTCTGGATGGGCAGTTTTGGGAAAAGGAGTAAGACAGGGTTGTCCATTATCACCTGCGCTGCTCAATACAAGATTTGCTTGTAAAATATGGGAACAATTTTTCCTGACCTGACAGTACGTCGCATTGTGCAGGCTCGGTGGTGGGGGGTCTGACCTTCAACTGGCGCCCAAATCAAGAATGACCCATTGTTGATGTGTGTACTAGATCAGCCATGCTCATGCCTTGTTCCCAATTTACAAAGATTTTACTTCTCATTTCAACTGTTATTTTTACTCTCCTATGGTTTTCTTCTCATGACTTTTTCTTCAGGAATATTTTTAAAACTTTGCTCATATTATTACACTTGCACAAAAAAGTTAAAATAATATTCAACAATTTCAGTGTGTAAAAATCATTCACCTTGACAGGGATTGGAATCCGAATCCCTCAATGTCCGGTCGAGTGCTTTAGCCAGTTAAGCTATTGGGGCATCCTCTTAGACTCTGAAATTTTGGGGTTTTTAAAGGAACAAGATGTTGGGAAATTGTTGCATTGAAATGCACCTTGGCGGATGACTCCGTTAAAAGTTACTGTTGCGGCATCTCTTGCAGTTTCTTTGGAATTTAAAATAATATGTTTGAATACAAGTTTGGAAAGTTGTGTGAATACTAGTGACACTAAGATGCTAGCGGAACGAGAGCTAAACGTAAATTTAAGTAGCAGGCACTGTTTCAGGAATTCCCCTATTCTCATTACTAAGTATCTTATTAAGGGAGTCATTTTCGGGACCGATATTTTCACTCGTTATGCGAATTACTTGCTATTTGAGGTTTCATTGTGTTGATCAGTCTTTTATCTTCCAATGTGTAATCTTCCTTCAGACTTCTGAATCACTGACTTTAAATTCATTTCTTTGGGAAGATAATACTATTGTGACATGAATAAAAAAATTTTAATTGAAAACTTATAAGGGAATTTTGCATAAAAAAGTGGTGATTTTGTTAGAAATTATTTATAATATTTGTATTTTACTTCCAAATAGGTTTGGAATTCCTTTAGGAAGCCATCGACAAAAAAGAGCCGAAGAATACTGTGTACATCTGTCTCCTCTGTAACAAAAGAATGCCAACGTGTATTGTAATTTCAACCCCAACTCATCAAGCAAAATATCTTGTGAGTATACAGTTATTTAGTAGTTTTATAAAAGCAAAAACCATAGAAATAGCATGATCCCGAATGTCCATGGATTCCAAAAAAATTAGGTCTTCGTGAGAGGAAAGATCTAAATTTGACTCGGGAATTTTTACCTGGGTACTTCACTAAAATTAGAGGAAGGATTCTTTCAGTAATCAAAGAAAAATATTTGAAAACTATCTAAAAGTCTTCTGCAGAATCATGCATAATTGCTTCCATCTAACTAGTCCTAATATGTGGAAATTAATCTCAGTCGTCCATGCCATGCTTCACAATTTAGGAAACAAATCGCCATCAAAATATGCAGTTTTATGTAGGAGAAAACTTGAAGTACTGCCTTTCTTGTTTTACAAGATTGATTCTACAGTCAGACTCTGCCGGAAGTTGCTTTGTGAGGTACAGACTTGGGCTGACAGAATATTTTCTCTCAGAGAGCGTTATATTTCTCTATCTTGGGAGAAAACAAGTTATAAACTAGGGTTTGGAGAATCAGCTGTTTTGGGAGATTTGGAAGTGCATTTCTCTGGAGAAAACAAGCTACAGACTTGGGCCCCAGATGTAAAATTTCTGGGGAAAAATCTATATTATAACCATTATCCACAAGGTACTTAGCAAAGTTTGAATTTGAATTCTTGTGTTTGAAACAGGCGATGTGTTCTTTTAGTCTCTCCTTAAACTTTCTGCCAGTCTGCCCGATATATACAGCTAAGTACTCATACTTAAGTTAATATAGTCCACTCTTTTCAAACTTTGGGATTTTGTCTTTAGATTTAGAGAGATTCCTTAGATTGCAATTGTTGTGGAAGCGGTTTTAATATTGAGACTCAGTTGAGCCTTGGTGGCATGGAGGGGCAAATTACCCAAGAAAAGGAATTTCCTTTATTTATCTGGACGGGTAAAGGTTCCATAAATGGATCTGATTGCCATTTTTTCCCTTTGCTTCCTCTAGAGCCTTTCAATCATTTGCGCTTAGTATCCATTGTTAATTGCGATTTGTTTTATAATATTTAAATCTAAGAAAATTGGCATTGGACATTGAATTTTTAGTAAATGGTGAAGTATTGAATGGAAGGCGTAAGGTTTTCGAGAGATATGTATTGATGTTCCATTGATGACTTGGTCAGTGAAAGTGTCTTTTTTAAAAATGGAGAATTTAAACTTTTCATATTCCCGAGAAATCGCAAATCCAGGAATTTGAGGCACCACTTAATTTCTTTTTCTGTTGTGAATATTATGGCATTGTCCAGTGAATACCAAAGGTGCAAGGAAAAATCAAGTTGCCTCGCAGACCCTGACCACACAAAATATCATCTACATAGATGGCCAAGCACTGATGTTTATTAACAAAGGTCCATGTACAAAATGTTTTTTTATAAAAAGTATTGGGAAAAGTTTAAAAAAAAATACAAAATATGTAGAGCTATTTCAGATGCCTCAAAATTCTTCAAAGTTTATCCCTTGAGTGTTTACACACTTTTTCCAGTGGCTTTTCCAAGACTCAATGGCTCTCTTGTAGATGGATTTTGGAGGGTCTTTTAGGGTATGCGAGCAAGCTACTATGATAGCTTCTTTGATGGTTCCATGGTGAAGTCCTTTGAGGGAGAATATCTCCTTTGAGAAAAGGAATTAGTTTGCAGGTGCCAAGTCGAGACTGTAATGGGGTGTGGGAATTATTGCAATGCCGTTTTTCATCAGATAGTAGCAGACACTCAACTCTGCTTATGGTCGTCTGTCAAGACCTTCAGGACAAGTTTAGCATAGATCTTTCACATTGCCAAATTTTCAGTGATAATGGTGTGCACTGTCATCTTGTCTATGTCAATATGATCCGTGATCATGCGCACACTTAATCAATGGTCTGAATTCAGCACTTAATGCACACGTTGCACGCTTTCAGCCGATTTCCCCTTGTCTAACGCAAAATTAAGTGGCATACGGCTGTTCAATTGTATGCTGTATTTGTGCTTGGACCAAGTCACTCGACAGGGGTTCCCCAAAAAAACGATCTAGCCTGAACGAAGGCTCACAGATGATTGGTGCTTGGAGAGTGTTGAAGGTCAGACCCCCCACCATTGAGCCTGCACAGTGCGAGCATACTGTGACATACAGTTCCGTCAGGAAAAATTTGCTGCCGATACTTTCTATACAAACCTTGTAGATATCTGCAAGTAATGGAGGTAAGGGAGAGCCCATAGCCAACCCTTCTAATTGTTTGAAATGTGATTGTTGAATTTAAGTTAGTTTTGAGAGACACACGTCTTCAGAGAAGAGTTTAGGTCAAGCACAATAGGAGTGGGGACACGTTTCTGCATGAGTATGTCTTGGGCAAAGTCTGAGTATGTCTTGGGACGGCTTTTTGGTGGGAACCCTGAGAAACAGGTTGGCTGCGTCAAAGGAGATGTGTGTGCTCTTGAGGGAAAGTATTATTTGGGATAAGTGAACTGCCAGATTGGCTGAGTTGGTGACACCATATCTTAAAAAAACTTGGAATGTTGTCTGCACACTTGGTTGAGTCTTCTGGCTAAGAGATGATTGGGGGCTGACACATTTGAGACCACTGATCTGATCCAGATTCCTGGTTTGTGAACTTTTGGAAGGCCAAAAAACCATGGCACAGAGGGATTTTATTTGCGCTAACTTCTATAAATTGTGTGGTAAGAATAGTGTAGAACAGGATTTTAACACTGATTTTATGCCCTTTTGAAAATTAGCTGGTGGATATTTTCGTGTAAAAATATGGGAAATTGTGGAATTATACCAAGTATGAAGTTTTATTCAACATGCTTCTTGATAATGCTTTAAATGCTGGAAAAAAGTCATGTGCAATATTTAAAGGAATATTTAATGATACATTGTTTAGGGTCGTGCGAATGTGTGCCTGGTCAGTGTTGCCAGGTTCACCTAACTTTTTGGGTTATTTCAGATCAAAATTATTCAATTGTTTAGGAATTTGGCCCAGGTTTGCCCATAATTGAGCCTCCCTTTGAAGTAATGTGAGTACTGCTAGATTATTTTGAAAACTAATTCAGTAAAAAGGAGTTAGAAGTAATGTCAAACAATGAAACTTTCAAGTAATTTTTCTCTTTGTTCCTCTAATTCCATTTCACTAATCAAAGTTTTTGATGCCTAACCCTTTGATGTCGTAGATTCTGGTAGAAATTAATAAAAAATAATTAGCAGCAAAATTTCACCTCACTTATGGTTAAGTTAAAAATGAGGTTTCTAAGACAATCAATTAGAATTGATAAGCGAAAGGTCACAAGATCCAAATACAAGGACAGTTGTTTGCAAATAAGTATGAAATACTTCAGTTTGATGGCATATTCAATTGTTGAGGATTTTAGCCTGCGTCAATGATTGAATATACCTTTGAAGCTGCTTGAGTACTGCAAGATTATTTTGAAACTCATTCAGTAAAGAGGAGGTAGAAGTAACATCAAATAATGGAATGCTCAAGTAATTTTTTTCTTTTTTCTTCTGACTCCATTTCTCTCATCAAATATTTGGTTGCCTCATCCTTAAGCATTGGCTGGGAATGCTAATAGGATGTTTTAAACAATTATATACCATTATATTTCACCTCTTTATGTTTTATTTATTATAGAAAAAAGTTTGCAGGACTCTGGAATTGATAAGCAGAGGAACAAGATCCAAATTTAACAATAGTAGTTAAAAAATTTAATAAATACATTACTTTGGGGGTACATTGAACTGTTGAAGAATTTGATCCAGGCCAATAATTGAATGTACCTCTAAAGTTGTGTGAGTGGCGCAAGATTTTTTGAAAACTCATCCAATAAAAATGAGGTAAAAGTAACATCAAACACTGGAACTTTTCATGCAATTTTTCTCTTTTTTATCTTTCCTCCTCCGTTACTCCAAGTGCATTTTTCTTATGTAATTTATGGTTGCCCCACCCAGAAAAACTAGAAATTTGTAAAAACAGCTGCATGAAGGGGCGTTGCTAAGCCGAAACTCATGCAATTGCATTCGTAGTGGCCATCTGGTGTGCTGAAAGTTGTATATTCTTTACTTTGGTTGTCCATCTGCACCTGCCAGTATCCACTGCTTTAATCCATTGTGGAAAAGTATTGTGCGCCGCCTAATTGATGGAGTCTCGTTGATGTTCTGTAAGGGAAAAATTTAACAAGTACATTACTTTGGTGGTCATTCAACTGTTGAAGAATTTGAACCAGGCCAATAATTGAGTGTACCTTTAAAGTTCTGCGAGTAACACAAGATTTTCCTTTCTTGTGACGCTGTTGAGGGCGCGGTAGTCTGTACTAGGGGTGATATTGAGTAGGCTCCCCATTTATAGATTTTTCCTAGACTAAAGTCATTGGGAATGTCCAGGGGCTTGTTGATGGTAATGTAACTCCCTCAGCTAGCATTTCAGCGATTACCTTCTCGAGGTACGGTCTTTGGGAAAAAGGGATGTGATAGGACCATTTTTCCATGGGTGCCACCCCGCTAACATCTATCAAATTTCATACTACATCAGTGCAGCCTAAGGAGGCACCACCATGTCTGAATATTTCTGATTATTTGGTTAATTGGGATTTTAGTGATTTTAAAGCTTCCATGGGTACATTTTTGAAGTTGAAAAGCAATAACAGTTCTTTTCGCTGCTCAGGCTCCTCTGGCCCTAATTCGACCTCTTCCACAGAAAGTTCATTAATTGTTGGAGCTAAATCCTTTGTAGTTATGACTCTTACAGTAATTTCAGCTCCTCTCTTCATAACCTGATCATTTCCTTCAATGTTACAGAAAAGGGTAGGAAATGTTCCCTCGCTGTTCACTCTCGTCAAAATAGGTAGGACTTCATGATCGTCTAATTCCACAAAAATCTCTTTTCCAGCTAACTCTGGGCTTGGGGCACAAGTCAAACAACTTGACAGTGTGGAAATTTTTTCTCTGTTTGTTAGGCGTGCAGTTGAATTGTTGATGTTTGAGAAATTTTCCTTTCCCTCCTTGCGAGACTGCACCATTCCTTGATCCCTTTACTAGATGCAAACACTCATCAGGATCTGACCGAGTAGCCAAATATTCAAATATTTTTCCTTCTAGCTTCCTCATCATTTTGCTGTTGACTAAGTCATTCAATTTATGTAACTTATCTGCGTCGTCCTCTAGACCACTTCGCTGTCAACAATACCCGTTTCCTCAAGATAAATTAAATCTTTGTTTCTCTCTTTCTCTAATTGCTCCTTAAACTTATCATTAACAAAGTCAGTCAAGGTATAAAAGGCATTCTCGGGATGTGTCAGCCTCTCGACCTCTTCATTATATTTAACATAGTTTCCTCGACAGAAATCAAATCTGCATCCCTCTCAAATCGTACCCTTTTATAAGTATTAACAAAGTCATTCAAGTTATGAAATGCAATTTCAGGATGCGTTGGCCTCTCTACCTCCTCGTTTTACTCTCCAGAAATTAAAATTAAGGCTATTACTTTCGGGGAATTTGGACTCTAACCTAACCTTATGTGTTGCCTTAACTGCCATTATGTCTAGGTCAAAGAAAATACTATATTTTTTCATAAAGTCTAGCCTGATAATTCTCTTGTAATCAGTTTCTCCTAAATTTATAATGAGGGTGTCAAGGGGATAGGAGTGGTCATCTATCCAGAAGGGGATGAAGCTCTGCCTTACAATTTGCAGTTCATGACTGGAGGCACCTCTCAGGTCAGTCATATGCCAAGACTTCTAGATTTCCAAAGGGGAATACTCTCACATGCACAATAGTGACCGTGGCTCCAGTGTCCACGAGGAAGCGATGTATCCTGTTCAGTATCCACACCCGAACCATCATCCCGCTAACAAGGGAGATTGCCGAAATTACTTCGTCCCCGACTCTTTGGTCAGGGCTGACCTATTTCCTGAATTGGAGTGAGAAGGGCAGTCTAGAGGAAGATGACCCAACTGCTTACAAAGACCGCAAACTGATCGTGGACACTCTTTAGAGAAATGGCCCGCATCCCTGTGTTGGAAGTAGTTATGCGGTTACAATTGACAATTACAGGCTATATTTCCCACTCATCCACAGGAGTAACAACTTTGTGTGGCATCCATTGTTTCCCGCCCACGCATCTGTTTGGTGGCCCTAATTCCATTATGGGCAGGAGGCCTGGAGGTGGGAGGGCTTGGTTTTGCATTTACTCGAGTCTCATAACACCTGTAGGCCAGCCCTTTCATTGCCATCAGAAACGTACTCACAAGGGATGTAGGAGAATGCTATTGTGGCAAGGGATCACCGAGAGGGAATTGGAGTGAACTGATGGTACATTTGGTAGCGTAATTCCTGACAGTGGATTCTTTGTTCAGTGCAAATTCCTATGCTTCTAGAATGTTCATAGGGTTGCGAACTAGCACTAATCACCCTATTTCCTCTTTTAGTCCTTAGAGAAATGTTGCCAAAAGTCTCTTTTCCAACATTGTCTTTGTTCCCTCTGAGTTTGGACCCTTGAAAGTATCTTGAAGTTGGTGTGCAATTTTTCTAAGATGCGTGGTATATGTGGAAAAACTCTTGAAGTGTCTGTTTCATGAACATAAGCTCCAAAGATGAGGCGAAATTTGAGATGAAAAACTGCCTGAAGTAATTTGAAAAGTTCTCGTTACTCTCTAATACTTGGGTATTTGCGGACATAAATTTGACGGCAGATCCACTCAAACGCAAACAAGCCATGTTCTGGGTTTGGGACTCATGCCACATAACAAGATGGCTGGTAATTTTTAGACATTCTAAAAATCGGTCCATGAAGATGTCTTCATCCCCACTAAAGCATGGTATGAAATACGCATAGGCGCCTAATACAAAAGGTATGGGTGTACTTCCCATCTGGGGGGAACCAATAGGTGCAAGTTGCTCAATTGTATTTAGGAAGGGGATCGTTTCAATTAGATTCCCCCCTTGGCTATTGGCTCTGGAGACCACGACAATAAGTGGGTGAGGGGGCAATCCAATGGTAAAAGTGGTCCATGAATGGTGTTGTTCTATTCATTTAATTGCACACTAACTGCGAAGTGGGCTTAAGGCCGACTCCTCTCCTTAACTTGTGCGCTACCACAGAACAGAAAGATGATTAAGGCACTTGCTTTGGTCCGGTGTGGAAGGAGGTGTCGGACCAGGATCCCTTGGTATGGCTGGTCGGAGGAGTGGTGCAGGTAGGAGGGAGGTGTCGATCTAAAATCCCTCGGGAGGGCTGGTCAGAGGAGTCATACCCTGGAGCCAGGGACAGCAGGCCAGGGGAGGAGGCGTTGGCAGTCAAGGTGGGAGGGGAGCCGACCAAGAATCCCATTTAAGGGCTGGTCGGAGGAGAAGGGGTAAGAGCCAACCATGTATCCTGCTTAAGGGCCAGTCGGCAGGAGGTGGGAGTTGACAGAAATCTCTATTGAGTCAGTCGGAGGGGCAGGGGTGGGAGTCGACCAAGATCTCTACTGAGCCAGTCGGAGGAATCAACTGCTCTGTGGAGGACCCTATGCTATTTTTATCCCTCATGGAAGGGGTTATCTCTTATGATGTGTTGGTCAAGGAACAGCAGGAGTTAGGAAGCAGTGATTCAACGTTTCTGAATCATAGGTGATTTGCCCTCTTGTCTAATCATCCCCTGCTCTGGGTGCCGGGAAGTCTTCTAGAGGTCCTCGGACCTCACAACATAGTCAGTCTATAAATTAGGTGATTAGCAGTAATGCACAAGGGGTCTGCATTAAGGTACCCACATTACAAGTGGCTATTTTTTGTAAAAACTAGGAATTGTTAATTTTGCATCTTATTTTTGGAAGGGAATTGTCCACTTTCATAGGATTTTAATTAAACTATTTATTGTTTGTAATCATACAAACAATTTAGTGTACAAATTTTGTAAACATTTTCATTTTTGTAAAAAAGTATTTGTAAATAATTGTTTAATTTGTCTGGGTTTTTGCATTACACCCTGTATGTATACCTAATTTATTAATTTCATTCTCATTTTAATTTTTTTAGAAAAGTTGTTTACCTGCTGTCATTCAGTGTTGTGACAAGAAGTAAAGTGATCTGGAATCAGGAAACAAGTTTCCCTCAGTAATAAAGATGTTTGTGATAAGATTGAAGCAAAAGTTGGACGTCAGAAACCATCTGTTGTTGAGGTGGATACCCTTCTAAATAATAAGCCTTAATTTAAAACAAAAATAATGCCTCAGCACAGAAAGAGGTAAGAACTGATATTTTCCCTGATTTCTTGGTATCATTATTGGCAGAATAATTATCTTGTTACATTGGCTTCCTACGTGCTATGTAAATTCAATAAAAATTAATAATATTAAAATGTTTGTACTCTTCTGTTGAATTAAAAATAACTTGTCTAAATGTTCTATTTTGAATTAATTTTTTCATCCTTTCAGAACATCAGGGCTTCAGCTAAATGAAATAATTGATATGAAGGTTGAGTGTGATCAGCATAATCAAGACTCGTAGAAGAGGGGAAGAAATTTTTAACTCTGCAAGGAATAATTTGAGGCCAATGTTTGAAGTATTGGATAAACTAGGGGAACCTGGTATGGTGGATGTACTTGTATTTTTCATGAATGGTAATTTCTTGTCTTCTCATACATATTAGCTAAAATAATCTCTTTTTTCTTGGTTTCTGTCTTTGGAATATGAATAAGAAGACACTGATGAAATTCAGGTGTTAAGGTAAGAAGGATATGTGTATTCTGTTAATTAGAGTTATGGTTCGCACACCATTTGTATGTCATAATGCACTCTGAATGAACATTTTTCTACTGTGGAGATTGATTTTTATATGTTACAACTAGGCTTATAATTATATCTTTGTTTGAATAATGTTTTGTAAAACAATACATAGAGTGTGAATAGATATTTAAATTAGTCTTCTTATTCTGTCATATACACAAAAACAGACTTAATGGGATGAAAATACCAGCAGCACATATTAATGAGTGGAATTTGGCATAATTTATGCATGTAACTATTAACTAATTCGCAGGGGTGTTTCTTGGGATTATGGAGCCTTTAGGGCTCAATGTTTCTTCTCGCATTGCAGCGAGCTACTTAGCTAAGTGATGCTCCTTTCCACTGTCTTCATATACTCTTGGCTTTTCTTTTCACATTTTGACTGTTAGGTTTAATGGACAACCTTTCTCTTTTCGACTGTTAGTTTAGACAAATTTGATGTTCGATGAGGCCTTTAAAACCCCCCATGGAGAAGACGTCCCCATGTGTGTGGCAGGTAGAATTCATTGTTGCAGTTCAATTGCATGGCTGTTTTGAAACCTCTATTGACTCACAATTGGCCGAGTCCTTTGTTTCTTGGTTAAGTTGTATTGTTGAATTATATTTTATGTTGTAATGCAGAAGTTAATATACTGGCTTCCCACCCTGAGGGCCTGGGTTTATATCCAGTAGTGGCCTCATTTTTCAGTTGTAGCCCAATCCCCACTTGGTATGATGAAAAGTGGGGAGCACTCTCAGTTATTATGCCATCCATCTGGTGGGATGCTAAATTGTGCAACTCTTGGTGCCTTTAGTTTAGTGTTGGCTAATGCTGGGTTTCTCTCCACCATCCATTCCTATAATATCCTACTCTTACCTGATTACCCACCTATCCCTTCACAACATCTCATTCAGCTATCCTTGTTCACCCTTAATTAGGGGCAAGATTTTATAAGAACAGGATTATTTTGTTACTTAACTTTAGGCATTTTGTTGTTTCCTTAGTAAAGCGACTATAATTTCTGAAATCAATGAGGTAGTCGAATCTTTCATGTAAATATGAGCCACTTTTATGAATTACATTCTTCATTTATCTTACATTCCCCTTGTAATTTATTTTTGGAGAAAAAATGCCATGGATAAGAGGGACATGCCATGGAAGTCAGGAATCAGGGGCGAGTTTGTTTTTTATTGTGTTATGATAGTGGTAACTCTTTTAGTTTTGTGAAATCTGTAATGCACCAAACAATTTGATTATTATAAATTTTGGATTCATAACAAAAATTGAGCTGTAGAAGTTTTGTGAGCAGGTGTTATATTTTTTCAGGGCATATTGAAGTAATATGAGGGTAGTTAAAAAGTTTGCAAAAGTGCATAAAATGGTCATGGAGGACCGCAGACTGAAAGTACAAGAAATTGAGAGTAGGGATGTTGTCTGAACAGGCGTTTAAATATTAGAATTGGATAGGAGAAAAATACTTGCTAGATAGGTGCCACGACTCCTGATGCAGGATTATAAGTGCATCAGAATGGAAAGTTCCGAACAATGTTTGACCTATTTTTAAGAGCAACCAGCAAGATTTTCTGTCCTGGTTTGTGACCACAGATGAAACTTGGGTCCACTGCTATACCTCAGAGACAAAACAGCAGCCTAAGCAGTGGAAAAATTTTGATTTATCACCACCAATATAATCAAAGGCAATATGTACAGTTGGCTGGAAAGGTGATGACTTCAGTTTTCTGGGATGTGAGAGGGATTCCAGTGATAGATTATTTTCACCTGGTCAAAAAATTAATCGAGAATACTACACCCACCTCATTCGCTTGATTTGGTTCTGTCAGATTTCCATCTCTTCCCCAAGATCGAAATTTTCCTTGGTGGATGGAGATTCTCTTCAAACAAAGAACTAGCAGCGGAAGTAGATGGGTATTTTGCAGGCCTGAAGGAATCTAATTTTTGAGATGGAATTAAGACATTGGAATGTTGCTGGACCAAGTGCATCAGTGTACTGGGATACTTCATCAAAAATAAAAAAGTTTCACGGAGATAAGTCATTAAGTCATTTATTTCTATTCCTTTCTGAGAACTTTTCTAATTACCCTTGTACTTTCCAGCCACAAATATTATGGTTTTTAAGTTTCCAATTTCAATTGGAAAAAATTATGCTATCTTAATTAAAGGTATTTTTTGCAATGTATTTTAACTTATTAAAATTAAATAAATGTCTTTGAAGTGGCATAGAAATCAATTTCTTTTCATCCTACATACACTTTTGCCTAGTGAAGGTTCTGGAAAGTATTGGACGGAAAAGGATGGAGGATGTTAATTGGATCCAAAGAACAACAAATGAGGAAATGCTAGGTATGGTGGGGGAGATAGATAGTTGTCTTTATTTTGGGGTGAGATTGAGGTTATGGAGTCTCTTCTAACACCTAACCCCTCATCAGGTCATCGGACATTATCAAGATTAAACGTATAGATAAATTTCACAACGTGCACGTGGATAGGAATAAAATTAATGCATGCAATATCTTAGGACTAACATACAGCAACACAATACATTAGTTGTCTAGTTGAATTGCATACTGTGAAACAATGTATACAGCATACACGCATACAATACATACACATTTTATATATTCACATACCAATACATACAAACCATACTTAATCAAAAATATTCTTGGTTATAATTACAAATGCCAGAATATTGCAGTATGATGCTCCTGCAAAAGAAATATGAAGGATCTCTAATTCTATTTAAAGCTGAATTTTTACAGGTTTGTTTGCTGGGAAATCAATGATTTATGAATTGCATGCTTTAATGATGGAAGAGAAGGTGAATTGGTTATGATGAGTGACAGCTTATTCCTCTGAGGACATGCTGTGACTGCAAATGACGAGATGTATGTAGTTGTTCTGTGATGGGGGATAATGAGTTTCTGATTCCCTGTGGTATTTACTTTATGAATTCTATCAAGACCTTTGAAGTCATAGGCAAAATATTGAGGGGATTAATTTAGTATTTGATAGATCAGTGACAGTACATGGGGTTTCCCGCAAGATTCCAGAATAACCAGTTTAATTTTAGTAGGAAAAGTCATTGCTGGGAGAAATCATAAGGAGACGGGAACAATGGGTGTATTAATCGGCAGTGGGGTGTTGAAGACTGTGATGGAGAAGAGAATGTTAGGCAAGGGAGGAATGGGCAGGAATAGAATAAGGATGTTGGATGGAATGAAAGGAGGGAGGAAGTATACAGAGTTCAAGAGAGGCTTGTTGTAGAATAGGATGTTATGCTGGTTCATTAGGAAAAGAAAAATGGATTGTCGCTTTACTGTTTAGTAGCTTGTCTCCGTACAAATCCTTCCAGAATCAGTAGATTACCTTTAATAATAATTGCTTTATTTCTTTCAAATTCAAGCTCTTTCTACTAAGCATTAAATAATTTATTGTTTATATCGCAAAAAATTGGTTATTGCATTTCATAAGGTGAACCCTATTTTATGGTCTTACCAATATGTACTTTGGTTTGTTTTTGCTAAGCTACGTAATTTCCATGTGGTGTTTCATTTTCTGGAAAATCTCATAACTGAATGATAATGTTTTCAATAGTGTCATCAGAAGAGGGAAACCCATGTTTGGTAATAATTATGGACGAGAAGAAGCAAACTCTTCGAAGCAAGACCATGAAACAGCTGAAGGTGACATTAAGCCTCATGATGATAAATCTCTGAATATAAGTGAAAGAAGTAGCGAAACACAATCAGGTAATTTTGTATTCACTGAATGTTAACTAGCAGCTTGAGTGCAAACAATGTTTGATCAATAAATTATTTATGGATATGTGTATCAGGGTCAAAAGTATAATTGAAAGCTATCTTTATTGTTCATAAGTCTTCATCTTTTTGTAGTTCTACCACTGGTGTAGTTCTTAGCTTTGCTTTTTGGTATAATTTATGATAGTTACGGTGAAAAAGTGTATGAAGCTATCAGCAGTTGCAATGTTGAGCAAAAGCTTGATCAAAGAAAGAAATGATTACCTTAAAAGAAGTATAATGCACAATTTATATGTTTTGTGTTATCACAAAGATGTATCATATCACTTGTCTTCTCGGTGACGTAAATAATGATTACATTTGTTTCTCTGTATACAGTCTTAATGATTATTTTGTTTCTAAACTAACTGGTCATAGAAAACATCTTATATAAACATGTAATGCACACCAATATATGAATTTCTGGATTTTGAGATTTGTGAAGAAAAGTCACTTAGCTACAATGTTCCTTAGTTACATTTTTATAGGCATAAATAACTATGAATTTGTACAATAAATGAATATAGAAATTCATTAAAAATGTGGACATTTTGTCTTAAAAATATGCATAAAAAATGGGGTGTGTCTTACGCATCAGTGCATCCCATATGCTGGCAACTATGAGCTCCTTGTGTATTTCCTGAAAAAGAAGAGCTGCTTTTATCATTTCTTCCAAGGATAAATTTTTCTTTTGGCTTCCATACATGAGTTGTTCAGCAACTCCTTAGAAAATCCAAGAGATGACACTTATACAAGGTCTGTCCCAAGAGTAATAAGACTGAATGGATTAAAAATGTTTATTGCAAGAGTTGATACATTCTCTCAAAAGTCTTTTAAGCAGCACCCTTGTGTGTCCACACACTGCTGGCAGTGTGTTTTCCATGCCTCGTACACCTACTAGAAGACGGCGCCCGGAATGCTGCCAAGCTCCCCTGTCACAGCCTGTTGTAAAGCTAATCGAGCCATAGTGATGTCCTTTCAGCATGGATTTGAGGTAGGGGATGAGCAAAAAGTCTGATTGGGCAATGTCTAAAAAATTTGGATTCTCACTCACATGGTTAGGAAGCTCTTGGCAGATACACATACCAGTTTCCTTTTGTTTGTCTAAGACCACTAATGGTACCAACTTTGCATATACCTTTCTCATGCCCATGTTTTCAGTCACAAGTTGATGCACATCTCTTTTAGGGATGCCAAGTTCAGGAGAAACCATACGAATACTTAATCTGCGCTCCCTGTCCAACAAAGCCATCACTCTTGCAAGCTTTTCGTCACTTTTTGAGGTTGAAGGGCGCCCTGAACGTTCTGCGTTTTCGACATCTTCTCTGCCCTCCCAAAACAACTTGTGCCACTCAAAAACTATTCAAGACGTAATCACCATAAGCTGCCTTGAGCATGTCACGAGTATCTTTCCCGGTTTAGCCCAGTTTCGGGCAAAATTTGATGATGTAGTGTTGTTCCAGTAATAGTTCATGAAGAAGTGTAACGTGGTCACATTAGAGAGGTTTCACAAATGAACGATTTGCCCTCCGCAAAGCCTGGTAGCCAACTGCCACTTGCCTTTAATCTTTCCCGAGACTCCTCTCCCTCGAACAAGCCAGCTGCCCGTCCAATCATCTATCCGGGGAATAATAAATCATACTAATTTTGAAACAGCCCTTATAGTATTAGAAAAGATTGGCTTATAGTAGCCCTTATCTTTCTCTAGACAGCTGTTCAGGTCAACAGTTACATGGCAGCTAAAGTTAACTCTGGTTCTTAATGCAACTTATCCTGAGGACACCCATAATTATGGAGGTTTATCTCCTATGATTTGATCAATAGCTCATATAACTTAACATTTTATGAGAGAAAAACGGAGTATGCAATGATCAACAAAACCATAAATACCCTGTGGCCACCAAAAAGTGTGTGTCAGGGTGTGTAAGCACCAGGTGGAAAGGGTTAGATCAAACACTTCTATTTTAAAGGCTTAACCCTGAAAGAGATCATAGCAAAGCTTGATGAAGTTCATGGCACATCTACTCCAGTATTAGTGAGTGTTTGGAATTGGGTAAATGAGTATAAAAGTGGCAATGCATCCACAAATGATGAACATCATTCAGGACACCCAGTGGAAGTCACTTCCTCTGGAATTATGAACCAAATGCGCAATATGTTTTCAGTGATTGACCCATCAAATTTAGTGAAATGGTTGAGGAGAGGCATATCTCTAGGAACAGTGTTTCAATTTTGCATGAAAAATTGGGTGTGAAAAATATCTCAGGGAAATGGATGCACTTTCTCCTAGTGGAGAATGAACACAATCATCTGGTCGATTCGTAGGCTGGTTAGTAGTGAAATTTAACACGTAATTTTCTGTATGCTTTGTGGTTTATCAACTGTAGTTTTTTTCTACTGCTTGGTCATTCAGGAATGAAACCCCAATGGTAAATGA